>NC_135809.1:126289176-126632676 GCF_964213995.1 Mustelus asterias
TTTTCCGAGGCAGCAGGAAGTTTAGACAGAGTCAATGGATGGGAGGCTGGTTTGCGTGATGGACTGGGCTATGTTCACAACCCTTTGTAACATAAGGCACACCCCATCTCCCCTCGCCTTTTTCAATAATTTCCCTACCACTGACATAAGGCTCACCGGTCTATAATTTCCAGGATTATCCCTGCTGTCTTTCTGAAACAATGGAACAACATTGGCTATTCTCCAGTCCCCCGGAACTTCACCTGTACCCAATGAGGATTGCCTTATCTGAGGCCTCGGTACAGTCCATTCGGTGAACTGAGAAACCCTCCGGTTGTAAGAGAATCAAAGATGAAATATTTGCTCTAAAGGATTTTTCTATTAGTGAGGGAGTGCAAAACAGGGTATGTTATTAGAGTTTCCGAACATTGCTGGTTTGGAGACCATGCAAACTCAATGCAGATAGTCACCCGAGGCACTGCTGCCTCACAGTGCCAGGGACCCGGGTTCAATTGAATTGAACCCGGGTCCCTGGCACTGTGAGGCAGCAGTGCTAATCAATGTGCCACCATCCTGCCCTATGGCAGCAATTTAAAAAATGAGACAGGCAGGGGCCTGAACTGGACAAACATGGAGATCTCAATGGGATTGATAAGGCTGAAGGAGGTTACAGAGATTGGGATAACATTCGCATAAAATGTGTGGGATTTTACGGCCTTGCTCGTCCCGAAACCATAAAATCCCACTTGAGGTCAACGGACCTTTCTATGGTCCGGCCCCCGCCTGCTCCAATTCCCATGGTGGGCGGGATGGTAAAATTCTGGCCAATATTTCCATGAGCAGCCGTATTATATGAGCCTGACAGTTTAATTGGATTAACACCGACATAAACAAAAATACATACAGGAGCGTATAGTGCAACAGTACTAACCAGTCATGGTCAGTATTTCTGATCTGATATGCGCAGCTTTGATTGTGAATTTGGTTGCCAAACTAACCATAATCAGCTGGCTAACCCGCAATTAGAGCATTTCTTTTTATGAGAAGACAAATCAAGACTACCGAGAAGATCCTTCTGGAACGGGGGTGGTGACGGCATCATAGAATCCATAGAATTCCTACAGTACAGATGTGGAGATGCCGGCGTTGGACTGGGGTGAGCACAGTAAGAAGTCTCACAACAGCAGATTAAAGTCCAACAAGTCCAACCTGTTGAACTTTAACCTGGTGTTGCGAGATTTCTTACTGTACAGTACAGAAGGAGGCCATTCAGCCCATCCAGTCTGCACCGACCACATTCCCACCCAGGCTCTATTCCACACATTTACGCTGCGAATCCCCCTGTCACTAGGGTCAATTTTAGCATGGCTAATCAACCAAACCCACAAATCTTTGGCGGTTGGGAGGAAACCGGAACACCGACAGGAAACCCACGCAGACACAAGGAGAATGTACAAACTCCACACAGTGACCCGAGCCGGAAATTGAACCCGGGTCCCTGGCTCTGTTAGGCAGTAGTGTTAACCACTGTGCCACAGTGCCACCTTAGTGGCATGGTGGTATTCTTGTTGGACTGGTAAGCTAGAGACCCAGGGTAATGCTCTGGGAATCAGGGTTCAAATCCCACCACCGCTGATGGTGAAATATGAATTCGCAAAAAAGAAATCCGGAATTAAAAGTTTTTTTTTAAAGTTTAAAGTTTTATTTATTAGTCACAAGTAAGGCTTACATTAACACTGCAATGAAGTTATGTGAAATTCCCCTAGTTGCCACACTCTGGTACCTGTTCAGGTCAATGCACCTCACCAGCACGTCTTTCAGAGTGTGGGAGGAAACCGGAGCACCCGGAGGAAACCCATGCAGACACGGGGAGAATGTGCAGACTCCACATAGACAGTGACCCAAGCCGGGAATTGAACCCAGGTCCCTGGCGCTGTGAGGCAGCAGTGCTAACCACTGTGCCACTGTGCCGGCCCACCATCTAATGATGGTCATGAAACCATTGTCGCTTGTCATAAAAACCCACCTGGTTCGCTCCTGTTCTTCAGGGAAGAAAATATGTTGACCTTACCTGGTCTGGCCTATGTTTGAGTCCAGACCCACAGCAATGTGGTTGACTCTTAAATGCCCTCGGGGATGGGCAATAAATTCTGGTCCAGCCAGTGACGCCTACATCCCATGAATAAAAAAATACAATTACCACATCGAATAAGGGAACTGCCACAAGTGTGCGAATTATGGAACCCGGGAGAGCAAAAACAAAAGAATTGTGCTGTGATCTCCCTCATGTCATCCTATGAAATATCTGCGGAATCCTTAGGGTCTCACAACCTCAGTCCCACAATCGGGGACGACAGTCCCACAGCAATAATCATGGCGATAAATCGTTTGAACAGCCTCAGGGAGTAGCTGCAGCTTTACAAAGTTCCCCCTTGGCCCTTAATATTTCAGATTTACTGGCTCCAATGTTGCCGTTTCAGCACTAACTTTTAAGAACAAAATTAATAGCCTGTAGTCATTAATGATGCCAGCGTTACTTTAATTAAAAAATTTCTGCACACGAGGATTTTGAGAAAGGTTACAACCAAAATAAGAATGTGAGAACATGAGAAGAGCAGGAGAAGACCATACATACAGCCTGTCGAACATGCTCCATCATTCAATATGATCATGGCCGATCTTGGCCCCCATCTCGACTTTCCCCGCCAGTTGATTCCCTGAAGACAAAGAACAAGGAAGATTACAGCACAAGAACAGGCCCTTCGGCCCTCCAAGCCTGCTGCCCGACTGAACTAAAACCCCCGACCCTACCGGGGACCATATCCCTCCATTCCCATCCTATTCATGTATTTGTCAAGACGCCTCTTAAAAGTCACAATCGTATCTGCTTCCACTACCTCTCCCGGCAGCAAGTTCCAGGCACCCATTACCCTCTGTGTAAAGAACTTTCCTTGTACATCTCCTTTAAACCTTGCCCCTTGCACCTTAAACCTGTGCCCCGTAGTAATTGACACTTCCACCCTGGGAAAAAGTTTCTGACTATCCACTCTGTCCATGCCCCTCATAATCTTGTAGAGAGATCAAACATCTGTCTATCTTCCCTGAGAAGCATCTTGACAGATACGTGAATTGGCAGGGAATAGAGGGATACAGACCGTGCAGAGATAAAAGGTCTTTAGTTTAGAAAAGCTTTATGGGCTGAAGGGCCTGTTCTTGTGCTGTACTGTTCTTTGTTCTTTGCGAGATCAAACGTCAAAACCATAATCATTTTACATTTTAACAATAATTTGCAGCTCTATAATTTCCCTTTTGACTTCAGATCTTCAGAATTTTCAGCATTTTCCTTTCTAAAGGTAACCTAACGGGCGGCATGGTGGCACAGTGGTTAGCACTGCTGCCTCACAGCTTCTGGGACCAGGGTTCGATTCCCGGTTTGGGTCACTGTGTGGAGTCTGCACATTCTTGCCATATCTGCGTGCGTTTCCTCCGGGTGCTCAGGTTTCATCCCGCTGTCCGAAAGATGTGCTGGTTAGGGTGCATTGGCCATACTGAATTCTCCCTCAGTGTACCCTAACAGGCGCTGGAGTGCGGCGACTAGGGGATTTTCACAGTAACTTCATTGCAGTGTTAATGTAAGCCTGCTTGTGACACTGATAAATAAAAAAACTTAACGGTGTCTTTGACGCAGAAACATATCCCAAAGTAGTTCTCGGAGAAACAGAAGAGCCAACACCAAGCTTTTGTGGGGTGATTAAGAGAGAACTGTAAGCTTGGGCAATGAGATGAGTTTAAAGCAAGATTGAACTGGCTGTGAAAGAAGTACAGAAGTGGAGGGATTTAAGGATAAAGTTCAAGAGAACAGGACTAAGGTAGCTTGAAGTTCCAGCAATGGATGGAGTGGAAGATGCACTGAAGTCTAATGTGAGAGGATACAATGCAATCTAAACTAGAAGAGATTGCAGAAACTGTGAGTGTAAGACGGTAAAGGGAACTATATTTGATGAAAATAATTTTATAATTAATGAACTGGGAAACAGGGAATCACAGCCGTCCAGTAAGGATGGGGATGACCTGAGGTATTTTAACTCCCAGTAGATAGAAGGGTTGAGAGCAGATAAGAAGGTAAAAATTGCAAAAAAATCTCAAATCTGATCTCAACTAATTATCAACTTCCAAGTTTAATGAAAGCTTGTTTAGCTGTGTGGGAGTAATCTGATCACCAAAGCTGCTTCAGTCAATATAACATTTTAGTAAAGCAATTTTCAGCAAGATATCGACAGGGATTTTAATTTAACGTCTCCAGCACAGGCTTTCCAACACCCAGGATAATCAATAGTGAACCAGAGGCAAGATTGTTTAAAGTTTATTAATTAGTCATCAGTAGGCTTACATTGCAATGAAGTCACTGTGAAAATCCCCTGGTCATCACTCTCCGGCGCCTGTTCGGGTACACTGAGAGTGAATTTAGCATGGCCAATGCACCTAACCAGCATGTCTTTGGACTGTGGGAGGAAACCGGAGCACCTGGAGGAAACCCACGCAGACATGGGAAAATGTGCAAACTCCACACTCAAGCCGGGAATTGAACCCGGGTCCCTATTGCTGTGAGGCAGCAATGCTAACCACTGTGCCACCGTGCTGCCACTTGTGCAACACTTTATGAGGATGTTTAAAGTTCAGATTGTTCCTTTGGAAGAAACTCTTCAAAATGCATCTAATGAAAATACAACAAAACTTATAAATCAAAGAAAGGGTTCAATAAAGAAACGTCATTACTCCAAACTTGGGGCCTCGCCCTGGGCCACTCCAAGCTCTCCACAATTCTACATAGTTCCTTACTTACAGTGAACCAGCTGGTCAGCTGACTATTACATCCCTCTGTAATTGGTTCCATGGTTTACTGGGTCAGCTGACCCTTACATCTTGTTCCCATTGGTCATATTACACCCAATACAAAGTTGTCACTGGTTACATTCTAACAAGGAGTGCCCCAGTTAAATAAAGGCTAAGGACTCAGCTGATTTTTCCCCCCTGATGTTTGGAGAGAATTCTTGTGATCATCCTCAGAGGTGTGGAAGCTTTCAAATGGACAACATTAGGAGGAACGTTTTCAAGAGAACATCGGATGAGGAAGATAAGGCAGAATTCTTCCAAGCCTCCACCAGCAAGTTCAATAGTATGGAGAATTAGGGAAGGACGTGGTGCTGTGGTATTGTTACTGGACTAGTAATCCAGAAATCCAGGGGAATGCTCTGGGGACCCAGGTTCAAATCCCACCACGACAGATGGTGAAATAAGAATTCAATAAAAATCTGATGACCATGAAACCATTGTCGACTGCCAGAAATCCCCATCTGATTCATTAAGGGCGAGGGCATTCAGCCTCCGATCTTCGGGTAAGCGTTCTCCAAGGTGGCCTTCAAGACACATGACTATGCAGAATCGCTGAGCAGAAACTGATAGCCAAGTTCCACACGCATGAAGATACCCTCAACTGGAATCTTGGGTTCATATCACACTACTTATAACTCCCACAACTTGCCTGGGCTTGCAAAATCCTACTAACTGTCCTAGCTCGAGGCAATTCACACCTCTTTAACCTGTGATTATTCCTCTCTCTACGCACACTGTTTGTATTTGTGAAGACTTGCTGTAAAGACTTGCATTCCTGCCATTCTTCACATCCCAATCTGTAATTATATTGCAATTGTGTCTTTGCCTATATATGCCATGTTTGTGAACCTACCTCCACTCACCTTGTAAAGGAGCAGCGCTCCGAAAGTTCGTGATTCCAAATAAACGTGTTGGACTTTAACCTGGTGTTGTGAGCCTTCTGTGGTTTATTAAGGTAAGGACAGCAGATTTCCTTCCCTGAAGGACATGACTGAACCAAATGGGTTTTCTTAACAATTGAAAATGGTTTTGTGGTTCATCGTGAGACAATTAATTCCAGAACTTCTATTGAATTCAAATTTCACCATGTGCTGTGGTGGAATTTGAATCCAGGTCCCCAGAACATTCCCCTGGGTCCCTGGATTACTAGTTCAACAACAATACCACTCCACCACTGCCTCCCCTATAGAGGCCTACAGAGGCTACCTGCCTGGTAGTGATGCGTATAGACAATACCTGCACAATTAACTGCCCAATTGTGGGCAGATTGGGGGCACCAGCAGGATCTTCCCAGCAGTGGACCATCAAGTCCTCCACTGATGGCCAAACCTTTCAGGTGCCTGGAGCCGGCTTGTCTGCGGTTGGCCAACAAGTCCCGCAAGGCCTTCAGTTCTAACCTCCACCATCTGCAGAGCATTGATTGGTGGATCATAGCTGTGATTGTCGGCTTTGGGTGGATGTGTTTCCCTCATATCCTCAGATCCTAAGATTCCGTCCTGTCTCAGGGATTTTGACCTACATAAACATAGGTGTTTCTGCAGCTGGAGATTGGCACAGCAGGTGGTCACAAACATCTGCATTCTTTCTTCCAGAATTCCTATCGGCTGTTGGATTCACTGGTTACACATGACTCTTCGCTGTTAAAATCACCACTGCCCTCGATTGCTATGCCACCGGTTGCTTCCACTGTATTGTTGGAGACATCTCGAGAGTCTCTCGGTTGGTTCTGCACATAGGTTTTCGGCGACCACAGATAGGTTGCTTCCAGGGTGTTGAATTATGTCAACTCCTCCTGGCAGCGAGAATAGCTAGAATGAGCAGATAATCAGCTTTTGTATCCCTGATTGGCTTCTCATAGTGTGCCACCATGGCAATCTAAGGTGGTGGAATTTAAATTCACTTCATATAGCTATAGAATCTCTCCAGTGCAGAAGAAGGCCATTCGACCCTTTGTGACTGCACCGGATCTCCAGACGGGCATCATAATTTAGTGCCATTCCCCTGCCCTTTCCCCCCGTACCCCTGCACTTTGTTTCTATCCAAGTAACCATCTACTGCCCTTGTGAATACCTCGATTGAACCTGCCTTCACCACACTTCCAGGTAGTGCATTCCAGACCCAAACCACTCACTGTGTGAAAAAGAATTTTTCTCATATCACATTTGCTTCTTTTGTGAATCACTTTAAATCTGTGACCTCTTGTTCTTGATCCTTTTACAAGGAGGGACAGTTTCTCCCTCTCTACTCTGTCCATCCCTTGAATATCTCTATCAAATCTCCTCTTAGCCTTCTCCTCTCCAAGGAGAACAGTCCCAACCTCGCCAATCTATCCTCATAACTGAAGTTTCTCATCCCTGGAACCATTCTGGGAAGCCTCTCCTGCACTCTCTCCAATGTGTTAACACCCTTCCTATAGTGTGGCGCCCAGATTGTAGAAATTTATTAGTTGAGGTCTAACTAGTGTCTTGTATAAGTTCAGCATAACCTCCTTGCTCTTGTACTCTATGCCCCTCTTAATAAAGCCCAGAATACTGCATGCTTTATTAACTGCTCTCTTCACCTGCCCTGCCACCTTCAATGATCGATGCATATATATAACCAGGTCCCTCTGCTCCTACAGCCCTTTAAGAATTTTACCCCTTATTTTATATTGTGGCTCCATATTCTCCCTCCCAAAATGTATCGCCTCACATTTCTCCACTATGGGCCTGATTTTACCAAAACTTAAACGGGTGCGAAATCACGGTAAAGTTTGGCATCGGACCTATACCACGATCTGCAACCGAATCCGAGCAGATCGTGGCTTTACCGACATCGGGTCCAGCCCACGCCCGAATCGGGCGGCCCGACGATTTAAATGCATTTGCATGCATTTAAAGCGACTTAATGAACCGCGCGCCCAACTCTACCGCCAAATCCCACTTTATCGTCTTCTGGCCCGTTCCGCGTCCGCGCTGTTACCGACCTGCAAAATAAAAGTCTGAAGTCGCCGCCGCAGCCTCCGAAGAGCGGGTTCAGAGACTGCAACGGCTCCCTGACCCAGGTCATCCTCTGGTCGGGGCGGGAGGGGGGGTGGGAGGAGGAGAGGGGGTGTGACGTCTCATCCCCTGGGGGGAGGGGGGTGGGAAGGGAGGGGGTGTGACGTCTCATTCTCTGGGGGAGGGGGGGGGGAGGAGAGGGAGTGTGACATATTATCCCCTGGGGGGGGAGAGGGGGTGTGACGTATCATCCTCTGGTCGGGGGGGGTCGGCTGCCAGTCTGCGGCCGATCCCTCCTACCGGAGTGGACGTGCGGCCATGCCATCCCACGAAACCTTCAGGATGAAGCGATTCCTCGCTAAGAAGATGAAGCAGAACCGGCCGATTCCACAGTGGCCGATTCCACAGTGTAAAGGGATACACCATCACTGGTACACTGCCAGCCACAAATTTCTCTTCCCTGCAGGGGCAAGAGAGCGGGAGAGATGGCTGTGGCTGGCAGTGTACCAGTGATGGTGCATCCCTTTACACTGTGGAATCGGCCGGTTCGGCTTCATCTTCTTCGCGAGGAATCGCTTCATCCTGAAGGTTTCGTGGGATGGCATGGCCGCATGTCCACTCCGGCAGGAGGCATCGGCTGCAGACTGGGAGCCGACCCGACCCCCCCCCCGACCAGAGGATGATACGTCACACCCCCTCTCCGCCCGCCCCCCACATGGGATGATACGTCACAACCCCTCCCCTCCCACCCCCCCAGGTGATGATCGGTCACACACCCCCCCCCACCTCCCCCCCCCCCCCCCCCACCACCCCCCCCCCCCCCACCCCACCCCCACCCCCCGACCACAGGATGAACGTCAGAGAGCCGCTTTCTGCTTTTTTTTTCACGCCCGGGCGCACTCTGTCAGATCTTTTTCGAACTGCGCATGCGCAGTTCAGAGCTCCAATCGGTCCACCAGTGCTAAGCCCCGCCTACAGCGCAGATCGGACTGGAGCCGGCAAAACGCGTATGGGCGCGCTGGAAAGCGGATTCCAGGCTCGGATCTATTTGATGCCCAGATTCGGCACTTAGGCTCAAAATGGTAAAATTCCCCCCATTGAACTTCATCTGCCACCTATCTGCTATTATACCGCTTTAATTTAAACACCTTCCAAGCATTCCAGTTTAATGAGACAAACAAGGACAGTAATTCAATTATTTCCTTATTTAACACTTCTTGTATCAACTCAAACATAAACAGTTGCAACTCCTTAACTCTTTACTGAACTTTAATTTGAACTGAACATCAACTTTCAACTGCACTTTAACTTTAACTGAATATCAACTTTAACTAAACAGCAACTTTAACTATTTAACTGAAAATAGATACTACCGAGTTTAGGAAAACCTTGGCAAAGAAATATCCTCAATGTAGAATCTATCTTCTCCTCCTCTGAAGCATCCTTCAGTGTACAGGTCTTATTGTGATGGTTGGTCTCTTTGCCTACCAAACAAAGGACGCACAAGTCTTTTTATCCATAATTCTTCACTCACTTCCAGAAGATTGTCTGTCATCCAGCCAACTGTGCAACCAGAAACTGATCACATGTTTCGAACATCCAATGAAATTACTTTTGAATGATGCCATTACACTTAATTCATTGACATGTCCCATACATAGCAGCGATAGAAATCAAAGACGTAGTGTCTTGTTGATGTAAGCAACTTCCCTTACCTGGGAAGCTTCAGATCACAGCCTCCAGACCAGAGCTTCTTTACGACCTGCATCTGGTTTTAATCTATTAATTGATCAAAAATCCCAGCATGCTACACTCTCAGGGAGAATAGCCATTTTAAAGCCACTATGCCATTATTGTTGAATCATTGTTGTAGCCATTCTTTCTCTGTCCACACTGCCAATTTGCCTGTTTTTTGAAGTTCTACACTGTCCAGTTCACAATTTACAATACTTGCAAGTTTTGTGTCATCCGCAAAATTTGAAATTGCCCCCTGCGCCTCAAGATATTTTAGGGAAGGTAATCTGCCTTGCTTACCTCATCCAATCTACATGTGACTCCGGACCCACAGCAATGTGGTTGAAATGGTCCAGCAAGCTATTCACTTCAATTACTGATGGGCAACAAGTGCTGACCTTGGCGGCAACACCCACATCCCATCAAAAAATTAATTTTTAAAAAACAGGAGGTTTATCACCGCAAGGGATTTTGTTCCATCAATGTATAACAGATGTGTAACCAGAAGCAATGATTCATACAGCTGTGCATCAAATTCCTTCACAGCTGTCCTGATGATTTACAGTATGACAATTCAACATTTCAAACCTTTTCATAATTAGGAAGCAAAATGAATGCCTCCTTCTTATGATACCCTCTTACATTCTTAGGATATCCATTTCAAACTTGCCTCCTGACGATTGTGAGAAACCCAGAAAGGAGGCACAGATTACGACAACAAGAGCTATATAGTTGCCAGCTGTGTCATTGAGCGAGCATAATGATTGGGCTGGTGGGGAATTGGTGGGAATGCAATTGGACTAATAATCTGCGGTCCGGACCAATTGTCTGGAGACCTTCGCTGATGTCTTGCTGCCACTTCCGCCGGCGCGATCTTCTGGTCCTGCTGACAGCGCACCCCCGTCACGGATTTCCCAGTGGCAAGGGGTACATTCACCAGGGAACCCCCGTTGACAATAATGGGACCGTGAGATCCCTTCGCCAGCGAGTGGCACACTGCCTCCCGCCTCGGCGAAACATGCCGCAGAGGATGGAGAAAAACTCCAGCCCTGGTTTCAAGTCTCACCATGGCAGCTGATGGAATTTAATTTCAATTATTACAATCTGGAATTAAAAGCTGGTCTCAGTAACCATCGTCAGTTGTTACAAAAACCCATCTGGTTCACTAGTGTTCTTCAGGAAAGCAAATCTGCCATCCTTACCTGGTCCTGGGAGGTGATGGCCTAGTGGTATTATCGCTAGACTATTAATCCAGGAACTCAGTTAATGTTCTGGGGACCCGGGTTCCCAGAACGACAGATGGTGGAATTTGAATTCAATGCAAAATACCTGGAATTAAGAATCGACTGATGGCCATGAAACCATTATCGATTGTTGGAAAAACCCATCTGGTTCACCAATGTACCTTAGGGAAGGAAATCTGCTGTTCTTATCTGGTCTGGCCTATATGTGACTCCAGAGCCACAGCAATGGGGTTGACTCTCAACTGTCCGTGGGCAACTAGGGATGGGCAATAAATGCTGGCCAGCCAGCGATGCCCATGTCCCATGAATAAGTATGAAAAAAAATGTGACTCCAGACCCACAGCAATGTGGTTGACTCTTAAATGTGCCTTCTCAACCTTGCTCCTCGCCAGAGGTATGGTGATCCTCAGGTTAAATCATCACCAGTCAGCTCTCTGCCTCAAAGGACCATTTGGGATTATGGTGACTTTACCCTTAAGCTGCAACCCAATCTGAAGTAAGAAGAGGAATGAGGTATAGAAAGAGAGTCCTAGTAAACTATGACATGATAAACCATGATCTGGATCTTGAATACAATGAGTGGATAGAACCCGATATTATTGTTGTAATATGTCACAGCATGTACCAGAAAAGGGGAGAAGTGGTTGCACGAAAGTAAACTGAAGAGATTGAGGAAATGGGAAAGAGTAGAACTGTTTAGCAATAGTATTCCACAAATCTGTAGAATAATCTGTGCTGGAGCACTCAGCAGTGCTGCAACCCGGTGGCGTCTTTGCTCGGAGCTGTGCACCAATTGTGTTTTCATTTCAAAGGATAGGGGTTTCACATTTTATTGTGTGCATTCGCTTATTGATAGTCCTTTTGAATGGGTCTGACTACACAGTGAACACTGAAACGTTGGTGTGGAGTAGTTGAAATTGCCATAAAATTGCCTTGCTGATTGCTGAATAAGCTGCGATAACACTGAGCTTGTAAACCAGTGACGGAAATAATAGAGCAGCAGTGAAGGGTGAGCTGCTCGATTAGTGTGTTGGGAATGCTGAACTGCAATGAAAAGAAAATCACAGCTAATTAATTGCAAGTGCAATGCTTTATTATTTTCCTGTTTAAAATATTATTAAAAAATAGTAAGGAGCTAGAATTTTTTGTGTGCATTGCACAGCACTTTATCACTCCCATCAATACTCAATTTGTTAAAAAGTATAGGTAAGAGTTTTTCTGTGCGTTTTGGGACCCTGACAACACAGCATCTCTGCAGTGCTGAAGGAGGCCGTTTGGCCCTTTGGATCTGCATCAACTCTCTGTTAGAGCCTTTTACTCAGGCCCACCCCATGCCCCATCCCCGTAACCCCATGCATGTACCCCAGTAAGCCCCCTAACCTATACATTAGAGACACGAGGGACAATTTAGCATGGCCAATCCACCTAACCTGCACATCTTTGGACTGTGGGTTAGGCCTAAGCGGGTTTGGAGCCTGAGTGGGGGTGGGGCTATGGGGGGGGGGGGGGGGGGGGGGGGAGGGGGTGGTGGGGTGGGGGAGGGGGTGGTGGGGGGGGGGAAGGTAAGTGGGGAGCTCTGCAGGGCTGATTGGAGGGGGGGTGCAATTCTACAGGTTGTGATCGGCGGGGGCAGGGGGATCTCTGCAGGTGGTGATCAGTGGGGAGGGCAATTCTGCAGGAGTGGTGATCAGCGAGGGGGGCTGGGGGGGAAACAGACCGACATGGGGAATGATCGCCCGGGGGGGTGGGGGGGGGGGGGTGGGGGGGGGGGGGGGGGCGGGGGGATAGAGAGTGGCAGAGAGTGCGATTGGCAGGGGAGTGGGGTAGGGATCGGCGGAGAGAGCATTTTGGGTGGGGCCAATATTCGTTGTGGGTGTGGGGGGGTGGCAGGAAATCCCCCAGTTCCTCCCCACCACCCCCTCCACTGGTGAGGATTGCATCTGGGCTCTTTTATTTTGCACTGAGTGCCATAAGATTGCAACCTGCGGCTTGCCGGAAAACCCGGCACCATTCTCTCCCATTTTCCCGCACGTTTGGTACTTAAAAGGTTTTCGTGCACAACACATTTTTTAAAAAATCACTTATTGGATCTCAGTTATCACAATTCACTGATGCACACTCACTCTAAGTGAACCCATTATTCTGCTTCCAAAACCATCTCGTAACTTCACACTTGGTAGGGCTCTCTGTTTAACCTTCACCCAGTCAGCTGACTTACATCTGGATCATGGGATCCAAGCTTATCAGGTTTAGCAATGCAGCACAGTGGCACAGTGGTTAGCACTGCTGCCTCACAGTGCCAGGGACCTGAGTTCGATTCCTGGCTTGGGTCACTGTCTGTGCGGAGTTTGCACATTCTCCCCGTGTCTGCATGGGTTTCCTCCGGTTTCGTCCCACAGTCCAAAAATGTGCGGGTTAGGTGGATTGGCCATGCTAAATTGCCCCTTAGTGTCAGGGGGACTTGCTAGGGTAAATACATGGGGTTGTGGGGATAGGGCCTGGGTGGGATTGTGGTCGGTGCAGACCCGATGGGCCGAATGGCCTCCTTCTGCACTGTAGGATTCTATGATTCTTATTTTAGAATCTGCGCTATAGATTAATGTCCTTGTCAGGTATAACAAGCATTTGCTGTTTTTACCAGCCCAATAGGCTGCTATGGAATACTTTATTTTAACCAAGAGAGCTGTGAGTTGTTGCTCAGTTGGTAGCACACTCACCTCTGCATTACAAGGTTCAGGGCTCATAAAGCCATTCCAGTTCAGCACTGAGGGAGCATTGCAATGTTGGAGGTGTTGGCTTTTAGATGATGCATTAAACCATTGACCCATCTGTCCGCACAGATGGATATAAAAGATCCAACTGCACTGTTTCGAAGAAGGGCCGGGGAGTTTTCCTCCTGTCATAGTCATAGAGGTTTACAGCATAAAAGTAGGCCCTTCAGCCCAACTTGTCCATGCCACCCTTTTTTTTAAACCACAAAGCAAGTCCCAATTGCCTATGTTTGGCCCATATCCCTCTGTACCCATCTTACCCATTTGACTGTCTAAATGCTTTTAAAAAAAGACAAAATTGTACCCGCCTCTACTACTACCTCTGGCAGCTCGTTCCAGACACTCATCACCCTCTGATGAGTGTGAAAAAATTGCAGTAAGAAGTTTAACAACACTCGGTTAAAGTCCAACAAATTTACCTGTTGGACTTTAACCTGGTGTTGTTAAACTTCTTACTGTGTTTACCCAGTCCAACGCTGGCATCTCCACATCATGATATAATTGCCCCTCTGGACCCTTTTGTATCTCTCCCCTCTCACCTTAAACCTATGCCCTCTAGTTTTAGACTCCCCTATCTTTGGGAGAAGATATTGACTATCTACCTTGTCTATGCCACTCATTATTTTATAGACCTCTATAAGATCACCCCTAAGTCTCCTACGCTCCAGGAAAAAAAGTCCCAGTCTATCCAGCCTCTCCTTATAACTCAAACCATCAAGCCCCGGTAGCATCCTAGTAAATCTTTTCTGCACTCTTTCTAGTTTAATAATATCCTTTCTAGAATAGGGTGACCAGAACTGTACACAGTATTCCAAGTGTGGCCTTACCAATGTCTTGTTCAACTTCAACAAGACATCCCAACTCCTGTATTCAATGTTCTGACCAAGCATGCCGAATGCCTTCTTCTCCACTCTGTCTACCTGTGACTCCACTTTCAAGGAGCTATGAACCTGTACCCCTATTATTTTTGTTCTGTAACTCACCCCAACACCCTACCATTAACTGGATAAGTCCTGTCCTGGTTCGATCTACCAAAATGCATCACCTCGCATTTATCTAAATTAAACTCCATCAGCTATTCGTCAGCCCACTCGCCCAATTCATCAAAGAACAAAGAACAAAGAACAAAGAACAGTACAGCACAGGAAACAGGCCCTTCGGCCCTCCAAGCCTGTGCCGCTCCTTGGTCCAACTAGACCAATCGTTTGTATCCCTCCATTCCCAGGCTGCTCATGTGACTATCCAGGTAAGTCTTAAACGATGTCAGCGTGCCTGCCTCCACCACCCTACTTGGCAGCGCATTCCAGGCCCCCACCACCCTCTGTGTAAAAAACGTCCCTCTGATGTCTGAGTTATACTTCGCCCCTCTCAGCTTGAGCCCGTGACCCCTCGTGATCATCACTTCCGACCTGGGAAAAAGCTTCCCACTGTTCACCCTATCTATACCCTTCATAATCTTGTATACCTCTATTAGATCTCCCCTCATTCTCCGTCTTTCCAAGGAGAACAACCCCAGTCTACCCAATCTCTCCTCATAGCTAAGACCCTCCATACCAGGCAACATCCTGGTAAACCTTCTCTGCACTCTCTCCAATGCCTCCACGTCCTTCTGGTAGTGCGGCGACCAGAACTGGACGCAATACTCCAAATTTGGCCTAACCAGCGTTCGATACAGCTGCATCATCAGACTCCAGCTTTTATACTCTATACCCCGTCCTATAAAGGCAAGCATACCATATGCCTTCTTCACCACCTTCTCCACCTGTGTTGCCACCTTCAAGGATTTGTGGACTTGCACACCTAGGTCCCTCTGTGTTTCTGTACTCCTGATGACTCTGCCATTTATTGTATAACTCCTTCCTACATTATTTCTTCCAAAATGCATCACTTCGCATTTATCCGGATTAAACTCCATCTGCCACCTCTCCGCCCAATTTTCCAGCCTATCTATATCCTGCTGTATTGCCCGACAATGCTCTTCGCTATCCGCAATTCCAGCCATCTTCGTGTCATCCGCAAACTTGCTGATTACACCAGTTACACCTTCTTCCAAATCATTTATATATATCACAAATAGCAGAGGTCCCAGTACAGAGCCCTGCGGAACACCACTGGTCACAGACCTCCAGCCGGAAAACGACCCTTCGACCACTACCCTCTGTCTCCTATGGCCAAGCCAGTTCTCCACCCATCCAGCCACTTCTCCTTGTATCCCATGAGCCTTAACCTTCTTAACCAACCTGCCATCAAGATCCCATTACAATCCTAGATAACCTTCTTCACTGTTCACTATGCCATCAATCTTGGTGTCATCTGCAAACTTACTAACCATACCTCCTATATTCTCACCCAAATCATTAATATAAATGACAAATAACAGTGGACCCAGCACTGATCCCTGAGGCACACTGCTGGTCACAGGCCTCCAGTTTGAAAAACAACCCTCTACAACCACTCTCTGTCTTCTGTTATCAAACTGATTTTGTATCCATTTGGCTACCTCACCCTGGATCCTGTAAGATTTAACCTTATGCAACAACCTACCATGTGGTACCAGGACAAATATTGTCCTGGCCAATATTTCTCCCTCCCACCGACATCATTATCTGGTCATTATCACATTGTTGTTTTTGGGACTTTGCTGAATGCATGTTAGTTACTGCGTTTCTAACATTACAACAGCGACTACAATTTAGAAAGTATTTCATCAGCTGTAAAACACCTTGAGACATCCAGTGGTCAGGTGCTATATAAATGCAAGCCTTTCTTTAATAATATTCAATAAATTTCTCAAAATTTTATAAAGTTGTTTTTTTATTTACTCGTTTACAGGATGTGGGTGTCGCTGGCTAGGCCAGCATTTATTGTCCATCCCTAGTTGCCCTTGAGTAGGTGGTGATGAGCTGCCTTCTTGAACAGCTGCAGTCCCTGAGGTGTAGGTACACCCACAGTGTTGTCATGAAAGAAAATCCAGGATTTTAACCCAGCGACAATGATGGAACAATGATATAGTTCCAAGTCGGGGTGGTGAGTAACACGGAGGGGAACCTCCAGGTGGTGGTGTTATAGAATCATGCAGTGCAGAAGGAAGCCATTCAGCCTATCAAGTCTGCACCGACCACACTCCCGCCTAGGCCCTATCGCCGCTTAGTTACGCTTACCTCAGTTAGGATCCCTCTAACCTATCACATCCTGGGCCACTAAGGGTTAATTTAGCATGTCCAATCGACCTAAGCCGCACATCTTTGCACTGGGGGAGGAAACCGGACCCCATCCGCACAACCCCATGCATTTACCCTAGCTAGTCTCTCTGACGCTAAGAGTCAATTTAGCGTGGGCAGTCCACTTAACCCACTCATCTTTGGAGTGCAGGAGGAAACCGAAGCACCCAGAGGAAACCCACGAGGATGCAGGGAGAATCTGCAAATTCCACACAGATAGTGACCCAAGCTGGGAATTGAACCCAGGTCCCTGGAGCTGTGAGGCAGCAGTGCTAACCATTGTGCCATCATGCCACCCCAAGGTGTTCCGAGGTATCTGCTGCTTTTGTCCTTCTAGATGGTAGTGGTTGTGGGTTTGGCAGAGGCTGCCTAGAGAAGATTGGTGAGTTTCTGCAGTGCATCTTGTAGATGCCACTGTTCTTCAGTGGTGGAGGGATTGAGTGTTTGGGGAAGGGCTAGCAGTCAAGCAGGGCAGCTTTGTTCTGCATGGTGTCAATTCTTGAGTGTTTTTGAAGCTCCACTCATCCAGTCAAGTGGGGAATATTCCATTACACTACTGATGTGTGCCTTGTAGATGGTGGGCAGGCTTTGGGGACTTATATAACAATTTCTTGCCACTGCCGGATGCTAATTCGTTTGATGAAATCCAGTTATATTTTTCTTCGTTAATACAGATCAGAACAATTTGGCTCTGCTCCCAATTAGATCAGAACATTTTCAATCATTAATTTTTTTCCTTGCAAACCTCTTGCATTATTCAACTTATTATTCCTTAACTTCGAGAGATCTTGTTGCAAATTTGTCAATCGGAATGATTTTCTTTGGCTTTCTCATTATACTTGGGTATACAAGAATTTAATTTGACTTTCAGCCTTGCAGAACTCAAGGATTAATCTCTTGTTTTGCAGAAAGTCTGCAGTATGATTTGGAATGGTCAATTTTCCTTGCACAATAAATCTGGAGTTTAAGAGATTTAATTGTTAATCTCTCATTAAGGAAACATTCCCCAAATATTGGAACCTCTAATATTCTTCAATCTAATCTTTGGACAAGAGCTGAATTAATCAGGCTAAGTATAACGACATAATGAATGATAGAGCATGAAAAGGTCTTTAATCCTATAAAGCTAATTACGCTCAGAGTCCACATTCTGTCATAGACCTCACTCTCAAATCTCGGTTGTCAAGGTACCTGAAGGAATATTAATTCCTGCCATCCATTCCCTTGAATCAAAATATCAATAGAATCCCTACAATGTAGAAGGAGGCCATTCGGCCCATCGAGTCTGCACTGATCACTGATCACCCTAGCCCGATCCTCATAACCCTTTTACCCTAGTTAATCCCCCTGACACTAAGAGCAATTTGGCATGGCCAATCCACCTAACCCGCACATCTTTGGACTGTGGGAGGAAACCGGAGCACCCGCAGGAAACCCATGCAGACACGAGGTGGGGAGTGTGAAAACTCCACACAGACAGTGACCCAAGTTGGGAATCGAACCAGATCCCTGGCGCTGTGAGGCAGCAGTGTCCACCACTGTGCCACCGTGCCACCCTTAATGTAAGTAAATATAAGAACAAGGCCCCACAAACAATGAAATGTATGAACTAATCTGATTTTGGTTTGTTAGTGAAGGAGCCAATGTTGGCCAATACACCAAGAAAGTCCCCATAATTAAGGACTCTATGCACCCCGGACATTTTCTCTTCCACCTTCTTCCGTCGGGAAAAAGATACAAAAGTCTGAGGTCATGTACCAACCGACTCAAGAACAGCTTCTTCCCTGCTGCTGTCAGACTTTTGGATGGACTTATTTTGCATTAAGTTGATCTTTCTCTACACCCTAGCTATGACTGTAACACTACATTCTGCACTCTCTCATTTCCTTCTCTATGAACGGTATGCTTTGTCTGTACAGCGTGCAAGAAGCAATACTTTTCACTGTATACTAATACATGTGACAATAGTAAATCAAATCAAAATCAAAGAAAAAGAGCAAGAAAATTTGCTCTTCATGCACTTGAACAATGGGAGGGGAAGGGGGTTCAGTTTAATGTCCCCCCGTGAAGACACCATCTCTAATATGGAGCACTCCTTTTCTTACTACACTGAAGACCTGTCAGCCTATATTGCATGTGCATGTCTTTGAGTAGGAACTGAATCCACGGTCTTCTGACTCAAAGATAAATATTCTACCACTGAAACAAGCTCATGTTTCAAAATATAAAGCAGAAACAATTCTCAAGTTGGAAAAAAAGTGATGTTTGACCCCCCCCACCATTTGCTCCGGTTTTGTGCGTAACCTCTGGTAGCAATGTCCCTTCTTCAAGACTAATAAAAATCCTTACAGTGCTTTATTTGCGAAATTATGTTGGCAGAAAAAGAGCAAGAATTGGTCTTCTAAAACCAGGAGTGGTAGTTTAGATTTAACCAAGCAAAGTATTTACGACAGCAGACAATTCAAATACCAAGGACAACAAATTAACAAAATGAGGGGAGAAGTGTCAGTACTTCATGTGTCTCATGTTCCAAAATACTTTACATCCAATGGATTACCTTATAAAACATAGTCCCTGATGTTTTACAGGCAAGAGTGACAGCCAGTTTGCACACAGCTGGTCTCATAAACAGAAATAAGATTAATATGAGAAATAGTCTGTTTTGATGATACAGGTTCATGGATGAATATTGGCCATGACAGCAGGAGAATGCCCTGCTCTCCTTTGAAGTTGTGCCACGAGATAACTTACCGCTGCCTGAATAGGCTGGATTTCAGTTTAAAGTCTCATTCGAAAGACTTCCAACTGTGCAGTATCCCCTCAGTACTGCATGGAAGCGTCAGCCTGGATTATACACTGATGTCCTTGAGTGAGACTTGAAGGCTCACGGCATGTGAGAATAAAACTCAAGTGGAAAATTTTACAGAGAGGGCTGATAGAATAAATTGCCAGCAAAAATGTTTGAAGCATAAACACCAGCATGTTGTTCTTACTCTTCTCCTGCTAAAGTAATTTCATAAATAAGGTTCTGCAATGATTGTGTTGAGAAGGGGACGTTGATGCCAAATAATTTATTATAAAAGTTATACACAAAACTGGAACACATGGTTGAATTGGAGTCAAGTACCACTGTTTTTTTTAAAGGAACCACATTAATATCATTACATTAATGATTTGGATTTAGTGTAGAGGGTATGATCAAGAAGTTCATGGATGACATGAAAATTGGTCGGGTGGGAAAAAGTGAGTAGGATAACCATAGACCGCAGGAGGATATCAATGGACTGGTCAGGTGGACAAAGCCATGGCAAATGGAATTGAACCCAGAAATGCGTGAGATCATAGAGCCATAGAGGTTTACAGCATGGAAACAGGCCCTTCGGCCCAACTTGTCCATGCTCCCAGTTTTTACCACTAAGCTAGTCCCAATTGCTCGCATTTGGCCCATATCCCTCTATCTTACCCATGTATAAAAACAAATCACTGCAGATGCTGGAATCTGAAACCAAAGGAGAAAACACTGGAAAATCTCAACAGATGCTGCCAGACCTGCTGAGATTTTCCAGCATTTTCTGTTTTGGTATCTTACTCATGTAACTGTCTAAATGCTTTGTAAAAGACAAAATTGTACCCACCTCTGTTCCTATCTCTGGCAGCTCGTCCCAGACACTCACCACTCTCTGTGCGAAAGAATTGCCCCTCTGGACCCTTTTGTATCTCTCCCCTTTCACCTTAAACCTATGCCCTCTGGTTTTAGACTCCCCTACCTTTGGGAAAAGATGTTGACTATCTACCTTATCTATGCCCCTCATTATTTTATAGGGGAAGGCTAACAAGGCAAAGGATTACACTATGAATGGTAGGATTCTGAAAAGTACTGAGGATCAGAGGGACATTGGAGTGCATATCTCCAGATCCCTGAAGGTGACAAGGCAGGAAGATAAGGTGTTTAAGAAGGCACATGGGATACTTGCCTTTATTGGAATACATGAGCAGGAAGGTCATGCTGGAACTGTATAAATGCTGGTTAGGAATAATGCAGTTCTGGTCACCACATTAAAGGAAGGGCGTGATTGCACTGGAGAGGGCGAAGAGGGGATTTGCCAGAATGCTATCTAGGCCGGAGGGTCTCAGCTACGAAGAGAGATTGGATAGGCTGGGGTTGGTGTCCTTGGAACAGCAACGGTTGAGAGGGGACCTGATGGAGGTGTATAAGATAATGAGGGATACAGATACGGTGGATAGCAAGGCACTCTTTCCATTAGTAGAGAAGTCAATAACTAGGGGGCATAGATTTAAGGTCAGAGGTAGAATGCCAAGAGGGGAGTTGAGGAGAAAATCTTTTACCCAGAGGGTGGTGGGAGTCTGGAACACACTGCCTGAAAAGGTGGTTGAGTCAGAATTTCTCATAACATTTAAGAAGTTTTTAGATATTCACTTGTGCTGCCATGACCTCCAGGGCTATGGGCCAAGCACTGGAAAATGCAATTTGCATAGATAGATCTTTGTTGATCAGCATGGACACAATGGGCCGAATGGCCCCCTTCGATGCTGTTATCATCTATGAATCTATGACTCTGCTGAGAATAGTTACTGTGTTATATTCTATTATAACATAAGTTTCGCACTTTGAATTTGGCTAGGGTAAGTATGATATGTTTCACCTCAAGTATGATTCAAATGACCCACAAGGGAGCTTTTATCAAATGAAGTTTATTTAAGAATATAGTTAACATGTATAGAAAGAAAATTAGCTATAACTTTTATCAATTGCAAACAAAAAACAAAACCACTACGATAATGTATAACCCTTAACAAATATATCTAAGTTGTTCCAATCAAACAAAACTTCCCATAGACAAAACCCTTTCCATAGGTTTAACACAGCAAAGACCAATGCTCACGTGATACTGGAACTGAGTCTTTTGGTTGGAGTTTTAAAACCCTGACTTCTCAGCCTTGTAACTGTAGCAGCCCTCTGCATATACCCAGAACAGTTTAAAGTCAGAACAGCTTCCCAGAACACCAGGGAGAGACTCTGGTCAAGCCACCAACAGCAGATATTCTACTCCATGAAGGCAAGAAGCCTTGCTTTCAGTGAACTAGCAAGAATTTCCAAAACCAGGGAGAGAAAGAAACACTCATCTTCAGCTTGAGGTCCCTTCTAAAACTTAACTGCTGCCAACCAAATGCTGGCTGCTTTGCTTCGCAAAACAGCCAGCATAATTAAGGACCCCACGCACCCCGGACATTCTTTCTTCCACCATCTTCCGTCGGGAAAAAGATACAAAAGTCTAAGGTCACATACCAACTGAGTCAAGAACAGTTTCTTCCCTGCTGCCTTCAGACTTTTGAATGGACTTACCTTGCATTAAGTTGATCTTTCTCTACACACTAGCTATGACTGTAACACTACATTCTGCACTCTCTTCTTTCCTTCTCTATGAACGGTATGCTCTGTCTGCATAGCACGCAAGAAACAATACTTTTCACTGTATGTTAATACGTGTGACAATAATAAATCAAATCAAATCAAATCAAAATCTCCACAAGCGACCGACTTTCCAGCACTTTCTGTTCTCCTCAGGTTTGTAGGGTGGGCAGAACAAAGATCAAAGAACAAAGAACAATACAGCACAGGAACAGGCCCTTCGGCCCTCCAAGCCTGTGCCGCTCCCTGGTCCAAACTAGACCATTCTTTTGTATCCCTCCATTCCCACTCCGTTCATGTGGCTATCTAGATAAGTCTTAAACGTTCCCAGTGTGTCCGCCTCCCCAACCTTGCCCGGCAGCGCATTCCAGGCCCCCACCACCATCTGTGTAAAATATGTCCTTTTGATATCCGTGTTAAACCTCCCCCCCCTTCACCTTGAACCTATGACCCCTCGTGAACGTCACCACCGACCCTGGGGAAAAGCTTCCCACCGTTCACCCTATCTATGCCTTTCATAATTTTATACACCTCTATTAGGTCTCCCCTCATCCTCCATCTTTCCAGGGAGAACAACCCCAGTTTACCCAATCTCTCCTCATAACTAAGCCCCTCCATACCAGGCAACATCCTGGTAAACCTCCTCTGTACTCTCTCCAAAGCCTCCACCTCCTTCTGGCAGTGTGGCGACCAGAACTGGACGCAGTATTCCAAATGCAGTGTATTGCATTGCTCTCAGACAGGGACAGTAGAAACCTGAATGAGTTGGAGTTTACGGAAAGAGTGAAGTGGGATGCTGGCCACAAGCTGATGAAATAAGATACTTTTACCACAGTCACTGCACCAACATCGTTGAAAAGATAGGCTAGATTTCAAGCTGCCCCTGACAGCCACAACCCTGCATTACAGTGACCCAGAATACAGATTACAAATCAAATGGTATCAAGATACAATAGATGTGTTTCACAGGACACCGTGTTACTCTTAGCTATGACTGTAACACCACATTGTGCACTCCCTCCTTTCCTTCTCTTCTATGTACTCTATGAATGGTATGCTTTGTCTGTATAGTGTGCAAGAAACAATACTTTTCACTGTATCCCAATACATGTGACAATAATAAATCAAATCAAATCAAAAAGAAAATGAAACTTTAAACTCACAGGAACTGTCCAGAACACATGACCTGCCAACCAGTCTTCCTCCTAACAATGCAGGGTCATAAAAGATCCCAGAGTAAAAATAAACAACCCCCATTTAAGCCACTTTAGGAGCGATAAAAGGACTTCTAGCAGAAGGCCCGGCAGCAATGAAACCAAAACTGCTTATAGCTGCAGAGAACATGATTTTTAAAAAATTATATTAAAGGTACACTAACATCACAGATAGAATATTTATCTTTATTAGACCAAATGTCCTCCTTCTGCACTGTGGGAATTCTATGATTTTATTGAATGTCTTGTTTTTGTAATTAAATAGAGATGATTTGAGAGCTGAATTTTCTTTCTTTACTTTTTCCACTCTTACCCTTTTCACTTGCAAATGGCTGGAGCCCTAGCAGATATTTCTGGAGAGGGAGGGGATTGAACGAAATGGTGAGTTGGTGGACTGAAGGTCTGTCAATACAGGAAGGGACTTGTTGGACCAAATGACTGTGTTCTAACGAAAATGGTGCTGTGGATGTTTTCAAGTTTTAGCAGGATAAGCAGTGGTAAAATTTGAAGGAGGTGGTGATGCTTGCTTGAGCTGCTTCAGAGGCCCATTATTTTCATGACCCTAACATTGGTGAAGGATGTATAGATCCTCCTTCTGCTCGTACAACAGCAGGGATCAAATTAACAGCTCAGTCATCATACAGGTGTAATATGGGGGAAAAAAAAGAAATAAAACTAATTGCTTTTTGTCCTCATCATCTCAGGATTGCAGCAACTTCTTAATTAGTGGGCCAGTAATAAGATTCCTCCTGTGGGAGCTGGCAAGCATCACAACCTGGGAAGATGTGTTTTATGAGGCATTTTTAAGTCCTTCTGTAAGCCTGCAAAAACAATTTACTCTTCTGCCATTACGGATATGTAAATATTGATAATTAAAAACAGCCCCTGATAAAATATTAGGAAAGGTACCTTCTCCCTAGAGGATGTGCCAGCCATGAAGAATGTTTATGACAGAAAAGGCAGGCAAATTTTAATTTGTTTTCACTTTCTATGGGAAACCAATAAAGGATCTGGTGCCTCCTAACATCAAAGCACTGAGGAGGAATGATCTCTGCTTTTTATTTGGAAACGCCATGTTGTGGTTTAAGATTGATGCGTTGCCAAACATTCTCGGACAGTTATTAATGTGTCAATGTTAATGTACCACATCAATAATGAATCATGCAATCAAACCAAGTCTTCCTCATGCTGAGAATGCACTATTTCCATGGCGATTCTATATTTACTTCAGATATGCCTGAAAACAAAGCAAAGTCTCAGCTTTTGACCATCTATGACGATCAAGCCCAGATGTTGTGTGACCATCAGATGTGCTTCATGTACGTGTGTGCCTGTTTTCCAGGGAGTGTACATGACAGCTTCACCCTCGACCAGTCGCAGATCCCTGGAATCTTCGAGGAAAACCCCAGGCAACAAGGATCGCTCCTTGGGGACAAGGGATATCCCATCATATCATGGCTGATGACACCAGTGCAGAGGCCATTGACTGCAAAGGTCAGGTACAACGGTGCAACCTGAGCTGTCATCAACAGTGCATCGGACTCTTGGAGATGCATTTCTGCTACCTTGACAGGTTGCGGGGGTGGGTTGGGGGGGGGTGCTCTATAATACAACCCTTCGAGGGTGTGCATGGGCTAAAGACACCTTCATTGCCTCATGCTTCATGGAGGACGACTAACTCGTTGGCCTACAACTTGACCCCCCTCATCCTCCCCACCCCACCTCCAACCAGGATGTTGTGACTCCTTGCGACCAGGGCATGAAGGTGGCTGAGCTCTCACTCACCAGGGTACTGGGGCTGGGGACTGCTTGCATGTCTGTTCCCTGCTCTCTGCATAGAGTCATAGGGCAAAATTCTCCTGTCCCGCCCGCCATGGGAATTGTAGCGGGCGGGGACATGGACCATGCAAACGTCCGTAGACCTCGGGTGGGATTTTCCGGCCTTGGGGCAAGTGCAGCTGGAAATTCTCGCCCATAGAGTCATACAGTGCAGAAAAGGCCTTTTGGCCCATCGCGTCTGCACTGACAATAACTATCACTAAAGGTGCACGAATCCCATTTTGCTGCACTTGTCCCATATCCTTGAATGTTATATTTCAAGTGCTCATCCAAATGCTTTTTAAAGGTTGTAAGGTTTCCAACATCCACCACTTTCCCAGGCAGCGCTTTCCAGATTCCCACCACCCTCTGAGTGAAAACATGTATTCTCAAACCCGCTCTGAATCTCCTGCCCCTTACCCTAAAACTATGCCCCCTCATTATTGACTCCTCAACCAAGGGGAGCAGCTTTTCCCTGCTCACCCTGACCATACCCCTCATAATTTTATAAACCTGAGGAGGGTGATGAAAATTCGCAATGGGGAATGGTCTGTGATGCTCCTCAGCTACTGCTTATGTCTGATTCCTGTCTGCTGCCAGCACGCTGACTCCCCGGCTTGTGCTTGAGTGAGGTCCCATGCTTCATTCCTTTGTGCCTTTGCTCTGGAGGGGGATTAGGGACGGGGGCCTTGGGTTCATTGAATATTGCCTGACTCCTTTCACTGTGAATGCAGGATTCGCACTGAGACGGCGTAACTGCCTGGTGGGCATGGAGGCCCAGTGAGAACAATGGTGTCCCAATGGGGAGAAACACCATGTCACTGAGAGTTGCTTGAGATGCCCCTGCTTGGTATTATAGAATCCCTGCAGTGCAGAGGAAGCCATTCGGCCCATCAAGCCTGCACCGACCACAATCCCATCCAGGCCCTATTCCTGTAACCCCATGCATTTGTCCTGCTAGTCCGCCTAATTGGCAATTTAGCATGGCCAATCAACCTAACACACACATCTTTGGACTGTAGGAGGTAACCGGAGCATCTGGAGGAAACCCACGCAGACACGGGGAGAAGGTGCAAACTCCACACAGATAGTTACCCGAGGCCGGAATTGAACCCAGATCTCTAGCGCTGTGAGGCAGCAATGCTGAGCACTGTGCCATCGTGCCACCCTTGTTGTCAGCTCACACGCCAGAAAAACTGGAGACATTGGCACAATGTTCCTAGATGTATTCTGCATCTCAATGCTGTGAGAATTAAATACCTCCCCATAGAAAGAATGGAAAAATTAAAAATACGGTCACTTTTTAAAATTAATTCATGGGGCATGGGCATCACTGGTTGGCCAGCATTTATTGCCCGCCCCTAGTTGCCCGAGGGCAGTTAAGAGTCAACCACATTGCTATGGTTCTGGAGTCACATGTAGCCCAGACCAGGTATAGACGTCAGATTTCCTTCCCTGAAGGACATTAGTGAACCAGATGGGTTTTTCCCAACAATCAACAATGGTTTCATGGTCATCAGTAGATTCTTAATTCCAAATATTTTTATTGAATTCAAATTCCACCATCTGCCATGACGGGATTCGAACCCGGGTCCCCCAGAACATTAGCTGAGTTCCTGGATTAATAGGTGAGCGATAATACCACTAGGCCATCGCCTTCCCTATCTAATGGTTTCTTCAGTAAATGTAACTGCTGCAAAGCGTAAGAGGACTTTTAAAACAGAAATTGAAAAAAATTAAAAGACCATGAAAGAAATTGCCTTCTACAGTTCATCAAATGAACCTGTCCCATCTGAACCATTGCTGATTTTTGGATGTAAAACAGCCTGTTAAAAAACCAGATAACTTTGGCAAGTGGCCAGAGCTTCTAGTTGTGAAGCCCAATAATTACCTGAACGGAACATTTGCCTCAGCGTCTGCAGACGATTAAATTTTAAAAGTAAAACATTCGCCAACATTTCCACTGAATGTGTTCACTTCCCTTGCCATGGGGTGGTGTGAGAGAGTTCAGATTCTGAGATCTATCGCAGTCTCCGAATTTAAATATGCAAAGGCAAAGCATGACTGTGCTTTCAAAAAAAGGACTTCCGAAAGGATGCTTCTGTGATGTGACCTTAAACATGACTAACTTTATGATCACAAAATCCCTGCAATGCAGAAGGAGGCCATTCGGCCCATCGAGTCTGCACCAACAACACTCCCACCCAAGCCCTATCCCCATAACCCCACATATTTACCCTGCAAATCAGCCTGACACTAAGGGGCAATTTCACATGGCCAATCAACCTAACCCACAAATCTTTGGACTGTGGGAGGAAACCAGAGGACCCAAAGGAAACCCACACAGACAACATGCAAACTCCACACAGTCACCCAAGGCTGGAATCGAACCCAGGTCCCTGGTGCTCTGAGGCAGCAGTGCTAACCACCATGCCACACCGTGCCACCTAGGGTTTAGAGGTTTAGAGCCCATTTGAAGTGATTGAAATATTTGAATTTAATTATCTCCATCCGTTCACGTTTTACTAATATGCTACATGCCACACTCCCCATTAGAGTCCTGTATGGTTGAATTGGTCCCTGTTGCATGATTGATACTGCATATAAGCTTACAGCAGATAGGTGAATGCTTTTTGCACTTGGTATTTTGAGCAAGGTATCATGTGTCTCCTCTGGACCAGTAGATAAAAATTGGTGAATATTTCTTACGTTTTATAGGTATCATTCAGTATTCATTTAAGTTAATACATTTCCTTTTTTTCTTTTGTGTAGCGTTTATTAATTCTGCCCTTCTTTAAAAAAGGGACAATTTCATTAAATTTCTGTTACTGGAGTTGATGACGCTGAACCAGTCCAATATCATCTTCTAGAGAAGGAATCAAAAATGATGCAGTAGTAGTGGCTTCAGTAGGAAGCAATTGTTCGAATTCACAGTGAGAGGAAGTGCTTTGTCACTTTACAGCTATCTCAGGGGTCCAATTGCCTGAGGGAGAACTGCAGTTCATGCTGCCGGCTGCCTCGCCTCTTGGGATAAGTCAGTTAGTTTAACAGGAAAGCCAATGGAGCTGGCAAAACCAGATGGCATGAGAAAAAGAAGGTGCCGTAAATTTATTCATGTTACCACATGAATATTAATCAAGTCCGACTACTTAAAGCAGACCTGCTTTGGAAATCACTGACACAGATCACAGGCACTTGGAAGTGAAGATTGGAGATGGATTTATATATCTTTAGTCTATTATCCACCCATAAAATAACTTGATCATCACAAGCTTTCACTCTCGGCCTTTTGGCTAAGATCAAGCGTAGAATCAAGCACAGGATCAGGTGTAATGCCCGTTCTTGTCAGCTTGGATCTAGTACGTCGCTATTGAGGGAACTATGAATTGGTTTGAGTTTTGAATTGGTTTTTAGAGTGAGCAAGGCGATAGAATATAGAACAGTTCAGCACAGGAACAGGCCCTTCGGCCCATGATGTGCTGAACATGACGCCAAATTAAACTAATCCCTCTGCCTGCCCTTGGTCCATATCCCTCTATTCCATGCATATTCATGTGCTTATCTAAAAGCCCCTTAAATGCCCCTATCATATCTGCCTGCAGCACCACCATCCCTGGCAGCGTGTTCCAGACACCTACCACTCTCTGTGTAAAAAACTTGCCCCTCCACATCTCCTTTCAGCTTTCCCCCTCTCACCTTAAGTGCATGCCACCTAGTCAGTCAACCCTCTCTGTGACTCTCATAATTTTACAAACTTCTATCAGGTCTCCCCTGGATGATGTATAAGGGGCTTTCCCATCCACTCTGCTCTTTGGCTTTGTAACTCTGTAAAAAAGTTTAAAAAGCAGTGAATGTCACTGAAATTATTTGAAATGTTTTTGAATGTATTTTTAAGAAATTATATGAATAAACGATAATGTGGGGGGAGAAGATCTCTTCTTATCATTTGGGGAAAGGACTCAGGTTATGGTTTGCCTCCCACAGTGCAATGAGGGGCTGGTAGCTGTGTAGAAACTGCCCCCCCGCCCCCCCCCCACCACCACCCCCCTACACTCCTCGCTCTGGGTTTATGCTTGACAATAGTATTAGGTGCATTGCAATTGTACAGAGACATGTCAGAGTGAAACATACTCTATGGAGGTAAGTTTAATGTGATTGCACTTTCCCTCGTGCCCAATTTGACATCATAGAATCATAAAGCGCAGAAGAGGCTCTTCAGCCCATCGAGTCCGCACCGACACATTAGAAACACCTGAACTCCCACCGAACCCCATCTGCCAGCACTTGGCCCATAGCCCTGAATGTTATGATGTGCCAAGTGCTCATCCAGATACTTTCTAAAGGATGTGAGACAACCCGCCTCTACCACCCTGTTAGAATGTGACAACTTTGTATTGGATGTTATGTGACCAATGGGAACAAGATGTAAGAGTCAGCTGACCCAGTAAACCATGGAACCAATTACAGAATGATGTAACAGTCAGCTGACCAGCTGATTCACTATAAATAAGGAACTATGTAGCATTGCGGGGAGCCTGGAGTGGCCCAGGGCGAGGCCTCAAGTTTGGAGTAATGATGTTTCTTTATTAAACCCTTTCTTTGATTTATAAGTTGGAGGAAGTTTTGTTGTATTTTCATTAGCTGCATTTTGAAGAGTTCCTTCTGAGGAATCACATCCTCCCAGGCAGCGCATTCCAGACCGTCACCACCCTCTGCGGAAAAATGTTTTTCCTCACATCCCCCCTAAACCTCCTGCTCCTCACCTTGAACGCATGTCCCCTTATGACTGACCCTTCAACTCAGGGGAACAGCTGCTCCTTATCCACTCTGTCCATGTCCCTCATAAATCTTATACACCTCCAACAAGTCACCCCTTAGTCTTCTCTTCTCTCGCGAAAACAACCCAAGCCTCTCCAATCTCTCTTCGTAACTTAAATGTTCCACCCCAGGCAGCATCCTGGTAAATCTCCTCTGCAACCCCTCCATAAGGGGACATGTGTTCAAGGTGAGGAGCAGGAGGTTTAGGGGGGGATGTGAGGAAAAACATTTTTCCGCAGAGGGTGGTGATGGTCTGGAATGCGCTGCAACCCCTCCAGTGCATTCACATCCTTCCTATAAAGTGGCAACCAGAACTGCACACAGTGCTCCAGCTGTGGCCTCACCAAGGTTCTGTACAGCTTCAACGTGACTGCCCTGCTTTTGTAATCTATGCCTCGATTGATAAAGGCAAGTGTCCCATTTGGCTTTTTCACCACCACCCGACTAACATGCCCTTCCGCCTTCAGCGATCTGTGGACAAACACGCCAAAGTCCCTTTGATCCACAGAACTTCCTAGTGTCCTGTCATGTTTGAAATGTGCATTTTATAAAAAGTACATTTTCGTGAGCCATGACAGCTGTGGCAACAGCTGTATTAGCTAACCACCCTCCCCTTCCACCCCCAGCCCCTCAATGCCATCGGTTTGCTACAGGGAGCTTTGTGCACGTTGCACAGATATCTGGGGAACCTCAGAAGCAGCCTTGTGTCAAGCATTTGCTTCAGGTGGCTTCTCCCAGTTACAGTCTGTGTTACTCCAGCCCCCGCTAATTCCTTGTAAAAATGTTTTGAGTTATTTTAAATTCCGTTTCCTGGTGATTTCTTTTAGTTGGCATCATTTGGAGAAGGATGGACGTAAGTGCTGGCCTGGTTTGGAAGAGAGACCATGAAGGCTCGAATCTTCAGGCAGCTAGAGGCAAGTCCTTGGGAGAGGAATCACCAGTATTGGGAGACCCCCGCTTGTGTTGGGGAGCCCCCATCACCCAGGACACCCCGGCATGACAAATATTACTTGTAGCAACCTGTTACTGCCAGGGCTGCCAGCAGAGGGAGCCCCCAGCTACAACCTTCGAATGGGTTTGCTGTGAACGAACGAACAAGGGGAATTAAACTTGATCTTACCGTTATTGCATTAAACAGGAGACGCTGATGTTGATCCTCCACCCCATCCAACCCCACCAAGCAATATTCTTCTAAAACATTAGGCAGAGTATAACAGAGCCACTTTCCCTCTATAACCAAAGGTCAATTTCACCCAGAAAGTTTTTAAAAGTCCACAAAGTCTTGAAGAGAATAAAACGTTCATCAGAATTCTCCCACTTTGGGATTTTCTGACCGCGCTCGTCCCAAAGCTGGAAAATCCAGTCCGAGGTCAACTGACCTTTGCACGATCCGTGTTCTGCCCACTACGATTCCCGTGGCGGGCGGGATGGGAAAATTATTCTCTGAGGGTGTGTTCTTACCGGCCATTCACACCACGTTCCCGCTGCAACGAGATTGGAGAATTTGGCGCCTGGCCAAATCCCCGTCCACTCCTGTGGGGTAGAAAAATCCCGCCGGCGAGAATGGCTGTAACATTCCGGTCTCAATGTTTCCCACAGCAGCAGCCAACAGGAATACACGCCAAGTCTTCCAGCCCCGACCAGGGTCATTATGCACCCAGGGGAGCGATGGCCTAGTGGTATTATCATTAGATTATCAATCCAGGTACTCAGCTAATGATCTGGGGACCCGGGTTTGAATCCCGCCACGGCAGATGGTGAAATTTGAATTAAAAAAACAATATCTGGAATTAAGAATCTATTGATGACCATGAAACCATTGTCGATTGTTGGAAAAACCCATCTGGGTCACTAATGTCCTTTAGGGAAGGAAATCTGCTGTCCTTACCTGGTCTGGCCTACATGTAACTCCAGACCCACAGCAATGTGGTTGACTCTTAATGCCCTCGGGCAACAAGGGATGGGCAATAAATGCCGGCCAGCCAGCGACGCCCATGTCCCACGAACGAAGAAAGAAAAAGGTGTTTCATGCCATGTTCAGTGACGGGGCAGACCTGGAGGGCGCATTGTCTGCTATCGTGTCCGGGTGCCATGGTGAAAAGGCACCCAGAATCACTAACCCGGTATTGAAGAAAGTAGGCGGGCCACCCGGGAAAGAATGAATCTCTGGGAACGCTCTTGAGGCTGGAAGCTGGACTGCAACCCCCTCGCCCTCATTAATCTCCCCACCCCACCCTCATCTCCCCCCTCATCCCCATCCCCCCTCCCATCCCCTCTATCCCCCCATGATCACCTCAAGATTAGGTGTCCTAGGTTGAGGCAGCCTCAGGCATTGTTCAAATAAATCCTGACATTTATGCATCACGTTTTCTGCTAGCATTGTGGAGAATCTGGCATGGGATGTAAATACGGATATAAATACAGTGAATACAGACAGCACAGTGGCACAGTGGTTAGCACTGCTGCCTCACAGCGCCAGGAACCCAGGTTCAATTCCTGGCTTGGGTCACTGTCTGTGCAGTGTCTGCACGTTCTCCCCATGTCTGCGTGGGTTTCCTCCGGGTGCTCCGTTTTCTTCCCACAGTCTGAAAGACGTGCTGGTTAGGTGCAGTGGCCATGCTAAATTCTCCGTCAGTGTACTGGAACAGGCGCCGGAGCGTAGCAACCAGGGCATTTTCACAGTAACTTCATTGCAGTGTTAATGTAAGCCTACTTGTGACACTAATAAATAAACTTAAACTTAACTGAGGTTCACGCCGTCCTCTGCTGGGTTTTCTGACCCGCCATGGGGGGCACCAGCTGTAAATTCACACCAATGTGAAACCGATCTCTGGGCTTCCCCTCATATTCTCCCACCATGCTCACCATTGGGCATGCCAGTGGGGGAGAATTCCGCCCATAGCTTTTAGGCAGAGCTATGAGTGAAGAGTGTCATTTTCCCAATAAAAAAGTACCTACCATTAAAACTGTTTATGCTTTTTAGCATCACCTTGTCTGTCGACAAACAAAAGGAAGTTTGCTAAACACTTTTCACGAAAGTCAACGCCCCCATTGAGCTCATTCCCATCAACAATAATAACCAGTGGGTGAATTGGATCATAGAATCCCTACAGTGCAGAAGGAGGCCACTTGGTCCATTGATCCTGCACCGACAACAATCACATCCAGGCCTTATCCCCGTAACCGCATGTATTTACCCTGCTAATCCCCCTGACACTAAGGGGCAATTTAGCACGGCCAATCAAACTAACCCGCACATCTTTGGGGTGTGGGAGGAAACTGGAGCACCCAAAGGAAACCCACACAGACATGGGGAGAACATGCAAACTCCACACAGACAGTGACCCGAGGCCGAAATTGAACACGGGTTCCTGGTGCTGTGAGGCAGCAGTGAACAAAGAACAAAGAACAGTACAGCACAGGAAACAGGCCCTTCGGCCTTGCAAGCCTGTGCCGCTCCTTGGTCCAACTAGACCAATCGTTTGTATCCCTCCATTCCCAGGCTGCTCATGTGACTATCCAGGTAAGCACTCTGTGTTAAGCAGAGTGCTAAGTACTCTGCCACCGTGCCGCCCGTGGTGAGATATAAAACTGTGGGGCACCTTTCAGAAAGAAATTAAGATTGTGGGACTACTTGAGGAGACGATGCTCAAAACATCTCCACTTCTTGTTTTGCAAAAATATACTTTCTCTATGTCTAAAAGAACAAATACAAAACATTCCACAGAGCGGGAAGTTGAATGATATTCAGTGTTTCTACATGGATCATGTTGCAAGGTGAGACATTGCTGTGTAATTGTAATATATGTAATATTTACTGTATATATTGGATGTGAGTCACACAGCCGGAGGGGTGCGAGATGATTTCCAGTCCCTTGGTACACTATGCCTGAAAGGCCTTCTACTGCGATCTTTCCCTACTGAGCCTCTGTGACGAAAGACCCAGGCTTTAACCTGGCAAGTCAACAGGACATGTCTGGGATTCGCCGTTCCAACAATGCCACAGACAACCTTAGCCTGACCTGACTGTAATCAGGCACTAATTAAAACCAATCTAATTGCTAAAAAATAACAGTCATATTGTTTTTAGATTTTGCCTTTAAGTCAGCAGACAGACAGGGGTGAAACTAATTAAGGCAGAGCCTAGCTTTTATTTATCCTGTATGACCCAACGACAGGATAAGCCTTTGGTATTTCCCAGATATCAAACTCCTGATCAGTCAGTTACAGCGAGCAGGGTGGGAGGGTTTTACTTGGGACAAGTACCTCAATGGTGAAGATGGAGGGGTGATTGAGGCTATCATCAGCTGCAGGATAGCGTGACAAAAGGAGGGACAACTGTCAGGTAGAAGTTTGAAACTGGCATTGTAAGTGATTTTTGGAAAGAGATTTTTCCAGGGAGGGGTGGGAGAGGAAGTGTAGCAAGGAGGATGTGGGTGGCAGAGGAAAGGATGACAAATGACCTTGTCTTTGACTGAGGCAGTATGAATAGAGACTACATGAGATGGCAGGAGGGAGAGTTTATATTGTTGGAAAGGTCAAGGGGGAGACAGGAAGACAGTGAACTCAAAGAGAGGATGTGGTGAGTCCAGATCACCGAGAATGAGTCCAGATCACCGAGAATGAGGAGTCAATCAGTGAATAGACTCAGGTAGGGAAAAAAGTGAGAATCTTTGATGAAAATGGGTAGAAAGTGAGGATTTTAAAGGCGAGGCAAGAAAAGTGGAAGATAGTGAGGCACTAAAATGAGGAGGATATTCCAGAAGAACAGATGCAGACCGAGGTAGGGTAACACGGTGACTTAGCAATTAACACTGCTGCCTCACAGCGCCAGGGACCTGGATTCGATTCCCGGCTTGGGTCACTGTCTGTGCGGAGTTTGCACATTCTCCCCGTGTCTGCGTGGGTTTCCTCCGGGTGCTCCGGTTTCCTCCCACAGTCCGAAAGACGTGCTGGTTAGGTGCATTGGCCGTGCTAAATTCTCCCTCCGTGTACCCGAACAGGTGTCAGAGTGTGGTGACTAGGGTATTTTCACAGTCACTTCATTGCAGTGTTAATGTAAGCCTACTTGTGACACTAATAAATAAAAAAAAACAAGGTGAAGTTTCGCAATAAGAACCTGACCACCAGGCAGGTGGTGAAAGTCATGAACAGGGGGGGAGGATAGGTGGGATTTTCCAGCTGCATTCGCCCTAGGGTCGGTAAATCCCACCCAAGGTCATCAGACCTTTGCATGGTTCAAGTCCTGCTCCGGGCCAGGAAAGTTACCCCCAAATGTGCCATCACCATGGTGCCAATGAAATCCTGTATGAGAAGAAAGAAAATGAATGGAGGGAACAGAATGAGATTTAATGATGAGGATCAAACCTCCCCCCAAAGCCCGAGCCTCCAACTTTCACTTGTTAGTCCGCAATTTCCTCACGGAGCTTGTCTTATCCATTAGACTCATCATCTGGTCTCTCAACTCTCTTTCCATTAAGATGCTGATGGTCCAACCATCCTTCCTGGCAGCCATGCTAGCTGATATCATAAATGGCTCACCCTCCACTTCTCTCATCAAAAGAAATCACCCTTGACCACCCCCCGTCCTTGCAAATTACTACGGCCACTCCAACCTCCCTTTCGTCTCGGATGTCCTTGAACATGCTTTCACCTTCCAAAGCTGTGGACATTTTTGCTACTGCTCAAACATCTTAATCAGGTTTTCTCCTCATCAGATAACATCCCCTGTGACTGTGACCCTGTTACACTCTATCCCTCGTCATCCTCTCTGCAGCCACTATCACCGTGACACGTTGGTCCACAAATTACCTGATTTATTGAATTCAATTTCAAATTTACCTTTGATATCAGGACGTAGGTTGTTATTTCAGTACCACAGTGTTATATATTTAAATAGTTGCATGATTGCTTTGACAGTTGATCACATGGTTTGATGGTGACATCATTAGGGTGTTGCACCAGCTGCTGTTTCAATTTCAGTTTGCACTCTTTACAGGCAAAAAGCTCTTAGAATAAATCTGTAACTTTGAACCTATGTGTGCAAACCACGTCTTTTCAGAGCGGCACGGTGGCACAGTGGTTAGCACGGCTGCATCACAGCGCCAGGGACCCAGGTTCGATTCGCGGCTTGGGTCACTGTCTGTGTGGAGTCTGCACATTCTCCCCGTGTCTGCGTGGGTTTCCTCCGGGGGCTCCGGTTTCCTCTCACATTCTGAAAAGCGTGCTGGTTAGGTGCATTGACCCGAACAGGTACCGGACTGTGGTGACTAGGGGAATTTCACAGTAACTTCATTGCAGCGTTAATGTAAGCCTTACTTGTGACTGATAAATAAACTTTACTTTCTTTTTGTGTAAAACCCACAACTCCTAACATAGTTAGGGTATTACACATAGTCATAGCTCGACCCTACAAGAGAGAGGCAGTTATTTGATTCTCATTGTAGTCATTTGACAGAAGAAAGATTCAATTGGTAACAGTGTGGAGAATTCTTCAGCCTCCCAGCCGCATGTTTCTCGGCAGTGGGAGGCGTCATGCCGTTCGCTAGCGGCGAGATTCCATGGTCCTGTTGCTGTCAATGGTATTTCCCATTGACGTCACCCAACGCCACTGCAAGATCCACAGGAGGGGGTGCGCAGCCAGCAGGACTGGAGAATCCCACCTGTGTGAACAGCCAGAGCACTCCCCCGAGTGGCTCAAGACAAGACAAGGATCTTTTTGTTTCAACTTGACCAGAATCATAGAATCCCTACAGTGCAGAAAGAGGCCATTTGGTCCACCAAGCCTGCACAGGCAACAATCCCAGGCCCCATCCCTATTATTTACACTGCCAATCCCTCTGACACTGGGGGGCAATTTAGTATGGCCAATCCACCTAACCCGCATATATTTGGAGCATGGGAGGAAACCAGAGCATCTGGAGGAAACCCACGCAGACACGGGGAGAACGTGCAGACTCCGCACAGACAGTCATTGGAGGCCTGAATCGAACCCGGATCCCTGGCACTGTGAGGCAGCAGTGCTAACCACTGTGCCACCCACCGGCTACCTCCGCTATTGGTGCAGAGTGCCCACCCTCCTTGCCCATGCTAGCAGAGTGGTGCCCCCCAGGAGAAATATAACCATTTGCCTCTCCCTCTCTCTCCAATGGAGAAGGGGATGCGTGTAGTCCTTAGTGGACCGAGGCTTATTATTTATAAGGTAATTCGACAAAGAACCTGTGCATTATTGGGAGGAATCCAAAGCTTTTGAAAAACTCCCTGAGGAATAGTCATAGAATCATAGAATCCCTACAGTACAGAAGGAGGCCATTCGGCCCATTGAGTCTGTACCAACCACAATCCCACCCAGGTCCTATTCCCCTAACCCTACACATTTACCCTGTTAATCCCCCTGACACTAGGGTCAATTTAGCATGGCCAACAATCTAACCCGTACATCTTTGGAGTGTGAGAGGAAACCGGAGCACCCGGAGGAAACCCACGTAGACACGGGGAGAATGTGCAAACTCCACACAGACAGTCTCCACACAGATAGTCTCCCGTTAGAGATAACAGCGTGCCAAGGTCTTTGGCATCAAGCTTCTCACCCAACCAGCCACAGAATGACAACGTTTAAAGTTTTAAAGTTTATTTATTGGTGTCACAGGTAAGCTCACATTAACACTCCAATGAAGTTGCTGTGAAAATCAGACGAATCGCTCGGGATCCGTAAGACGGTAGGGGGGGACATTCCATTCTGCCGATTGAAAAGGCGAACGGGACCATCCCTTTAAGGCAGACGTCAAGATAGCTGAATGTAAAACAGGCTGAGAGAGAGGGAGAGGATTGAGAGCCGGCAGCAGTGTCCATGGGGGAGAGAGAATGAACCAGTTCAATGGCAAAAACCTGGAAACTCTCATTGAAATGTCTTCCACTGGGGAGGAAACAGGAGGTAAGTGTGTTTATTTATTCATGTGTACACGCAATACAGATGTTGGTAAATGTACAGGTTAACATTCGGCAGAGCACTGGGGATGGTGAGCGTTGCGGAGGCAGGAGGCGAGGGGAGAGTTCATTTCTTTCCCACACCCCAGAGGGGATGCTGGAGGAAATGGGGAGCAGTCCCACGAACGGCGTTAGAGAAGGAGGGGATGAAATGAGGGGACCTGCCTCTGCTGGCTAGTTTCAGGGCAAATCAGCTGGTGCGCATCAGTCAAGGCTGAGTGGCAGCTTCAGGCTCCCACTGAAACTGACACCAGTCAGTGTTAATTTCACCTGACCAGCCAGAGGCGGGGGGGGGGGGGGGGGTGTGGGTGGGATGTGTGTCCCACACCCCTCAATCCCTTATTGTGAAAGGCTCTCTCGGGAGACAGGGTCACCCCTAAGTTGGCACCATGAGTAATGTCTTTATTGGAGGCATTTTGGGGAGATGGTCACTGATGTTCTAGGGTCAGAAACTGCGGCGAAATCTCCAAGTTTGTTCTCATTCATGTACCCTGGCGATCCGGGTGGAGGGGAATGGATATTGCGACCTTTCCTCCAAATGGCGGAAGAGAAGCACATTCCCTCTATCCGGCTGTTCTCAATCCCTTTTGCCTGCCTCCCTATTTAAAACATGCATACACAGCCACAATGTCCAGATGCATACTCCCAATCTGAATAGGACAATTCAGATTCGCTCGTTTTGAGATTTGATTTATTATTGTCACATGTATTGGGATACAGTGAAAAGTATTGTTTCTTGTGCACTATACATAGAGGAGAAGGAAAGATGATGCAGAATATAGGCCGGAATTCTCCCATCCCACCCGCCACTGCGATTGCAGCGGGCGGGTTGCGGACAATGTGAAGGCCCTTTGACACTTAGGCGGGAATTTCCAACTTTCAGACCAGCGCGGCCGGAGAATTCTGCCCACAGTGTTACTGTCACAGGGTGGGATTTTCCGTCCGCGCTCGCCCCCAACCTGGAAAATCCCACCCGAGGTCAACAGACCTTTGCATGGTCGGTCCCCACCCCCCTGCTTGTTACGATTCCCGTGGCAGGCAGAGCAGGAAAATTCCGGTGATAGAGTACAATTTTAAAAGAATAGAATGAGAGTAAAAGATTAGAGGGGATGCTGGGGGCAGCTCGCAAGAAGTCACCTTGCTCTGGTGCCATCTTGAAATCTCTTGTACCCATTGGTGGCAACCACCTACATTGACGGGGCGGGGGGGGTGGTGTTTCTATAACATTTAAGAAAACCTTGGATGGGTTCATGGATAAGAGGGGTGTGGAGGGATATGGTCCAAGTGCAGGTCAGTGGGACGAGGCAAAAAATGGTTCGGCACAGACAAGAAGGGCCAAAAGGCCTGTTTCTGAGCTGTAATTTTCTATGGTTCTATGGCATGCACGATTAAGAGGGAAAATTCCATATAACTTGGGTTACAGCAGCTTCAAATAAATCCTTTAAAGGAATGGGATATTTAAGGTTGGTTCTCTGTTCTGGAGCATGTGATGTCTTCCATATTGTTGTGTAATCCTGCACGGAATTGTCAGTTGTGTAAAAATCTACCAGCTTTTTCACTTGTGGGGCAAATTTCATTTAACTTTTCAGTAGTGCTCAGTCATTAGGAATGGGTCCATCTCTCTGGGAAAGTGACCCATCTTCTGTGTTAGGACACATGGATGCTGGGAGCAATTTATTTTGCTTTTTGCTCCCCAATGGGCCAGGTTGGACTGTCTGAACCCAACAAAATCTCACCAGGTGACAACAATTCATAAAATGTAGATGCTTAGACCATGGAGGCAGTTTTATTCAGATGGGGCGGCTCAGTGATGAGCACTGCTGCCTCACAGCACCAGGGACCCGGTTCAATTTCCGGCTTGGGTCACTGTCAATGTAGAGTTCGCACATTTGGCCCATGTCTGTGTGGAGTTTGCGCGTTCTCCCTGTGTCTGTGTGGGTTTCCTCCGGGTGCTCCAGTTTCCTCCCAAAGTCCAAAGATGTGCAGGTTAGGTGGAATGGTGATGCTAAATTGCCCTCCAGTTTCAGGGGATTAGAAAGATAATTTAAAAAAAGAAAATTATTCATTCATGGGATATGGGCGTCGCTGGCTGGCCAACATTTATTGCCCATCACTAATTGCCAAGGGCAGTTGAGAGTCAACCACACTGGGCCGAATGGCCTCCTCCTGCACTGTAGGGATTCTATGATGTCAACAATCCACTGTGCAAATCAGAATTTGGGGACACAGCACCCATGATTTTTCAACCAAGGGGCAGTGTTGACTCATAAAATGACCCTCCCCCATTCCTCAGGGTGACTGTCCTTTAAAATCTAGAGAGTCAGAAAAATAAATTGTATTTAATAAAGGGTTTGTTCTCATAGAGTCATAGAATCCCTATAGGTCAAATGACTCCTCCTGCAATATCAAGTCTGCACCAACCACAATCCCACCCAGGCCCCACCCCCACAACCCCACATATTTACCCTGCTAACCCCCTGACAGTAGGGACAATTTAGCATGGCCAATCAACCTAACCCGCACATCTTTGGAGTGTGGGAGGAAACTGGAGCACCCGGAGGAAACCCGCGCAGACATGGGGCGAACATGCAAACTCCAGAGAGTGACTCAAGGCCGGAATTGAACCCAGGTCCCTGGCGCTGTGAGGGAACAGTGCTAACCACTCTGTGCCACTGTGCCATCCCGTTCTCATTGACACTGGAGAGATTGGGTCACAAATGTTGTTATTAATGCAGCAATCGCAACCCTAATATATCATAAATAAGGAACCAAGCCTAAGAAGCTCAGAGGCTATGAATTCTCTGGTGGGTAACTTGCTTCTGGTATGTTCAGAACCTACAAAGTATAAGATAGGAGGGTGGTGGAATACTCTCCACTTGCCTGGATGAGTGCAGCTCCAATAGCACTCAAGAAGCTCAACACCATCCAGGACAAAGCAGCCTGATGATAGGGGCCCCCTCCACCACCTTCAACATTCACGGATTCCACCAATGTCTCACAGTAGCAGCAGGGTGTGCCATCTACAAGATGCACTGCAGCAACTCACCAAGGCTCCTTAGACAGCACCATCTAATTCAGTGACTATCTACCACCTTGAAGGAGGGGGTTGGCTGAGGGTAAACCTGTAAAATTATGAGAGGCATGCATAGGGTTGATTGTTAGAATCTTTTTCCCAGAGTTGAAATGTCTAATACTAGAGGGCACGTACTTGAGGTGAGAGGAGGAATGTTCAAAGGAGATGTGAGGGGCAAGTCTTTTTACACAGAGAGTGGTAGGTGTCTGGAACACACTGCCGGGGTGGTGGTGGAGGCAGATACAATGGGGCGTTTAAGGGACTTTTAGGTAAGGGCATGAATATGCAAGAAATAGAGGGATACGGACCAAGGGCAGGCAGAAGGGATTAGTTTAATTTGGCGTCATGTTCGGCATAACATCGTGGGTCGAAGGGCCTGTTCTGTGCTGTACCGCTCTATACTCTATCTTCTTGCTTGCACCAAAAACCAATTCAAAACTCAAACCAATTCATGTTCCCCACAGTAGCGACGTACTAGATCCAAGCTGACAAGAACGGGCATTACACCTGACCCTGTGCTTGATCCAACGCTTGGTCTTAGCCAAAAGGCCAAGAAGCGAAAGCCTGCGATGATCAAATAATTTTGTAGGTGGATAATAGACTAAAAATATATAAGTCCAGTTCCATTCTTCACTTCAAAGTGCCTGTGATCTGTGTCAGTGATTTCCAAAGCAGGTCTGCTTTGAGTCGTTGGACCTGATTAATATTCATGTGGTAACATGAATAAATTTATGGCACCTTCTTTTTCTCATGCCATCTGGTTTTGCCAGCTCCATTGGCTTTCCTGTTAAACTAACCGACTTATCCCAAGAGGCGAGGCAGCCGGCAGCATGAACTGCAGTTCTCCCTCAGGCCATTGGACCTCCTGAGATAGAAAGGAATAGAGAGATATGGACCAAGCGCAGGCAGACGGGATTAGTAACGTTTGGCTTCATGTTCAGCGTAACATTGTGGGCCAAAGAGTCTGTTCCTGTTCCATGTTCTATGTTTAAGAACAAGGATAGCATGGGAACACTACAATCTGCAAGTTCCCCTCCAAGCCACACACCATCCTGTTTCTTCACTCTTGCTGGGCTAAAATCCTGGACTCCCCTACATAACAGCACCGTATCGACACCACATGTCCCACAGCACTTCATGAAGGCAGCTCACCACCACCATCGCAAGGACAATTAGAGATGGACAATAAATGCTGGCCTAGCCAGCAACACTCCCTCACTCGAATAAAGAAATGAAAAGACACCCAAAGGGGAGTCTTATAGGGCTGAATCCTGGGTGGTGTTGAGTTTTTTTGCATGCTGATGGAGTGCACTCATCCAGGCAAGTGACGAATATTCCAACATGCTCCTGACTTGTGTCTTGTTGATGGTGAAAACACTTTGGGGAGTCAGAGGGTAAGTTATTGACCATAGAATTCCAACTGCTCTTGTAACCACAGTATTTATATGGCTGGTCCGATTCCATTTCTTGTCAATGGTAACCCCCCCCCAGGATGATAAAAAATGTTGATTGTGGGGGATTCAGTAATGTTATTGTCATTGAATGTCAAAGGGAGATGATTAGATTCTTTCTAGTTGGAGATCATCGTTGCCTGGCACTGTGAATGTGGTGTGAATGTTCTTTGCAATAAAGCCTCTTTTCAGAGATCAGTGCCAGAAGAACACCTGACCTGAAGATGAATTGGGTCATCTTTCAGACACGGAGTCTGGAATTCTACCGTCCCGTCTGCCACGGGAATTGGAGTGGGCGAAGGGTGGACCATGAGAAGGTCCATTGACCTCAGGCGGGATTTGACAGTTTTGGGATGAACAAGGCCGTAAAATCCCGTCCGTAGAGTGGCTGCCAAAGAGTGCATTTGGCAAGTTGCATGGATTAATGAGGGGCCTCATGGGGGATTTAGGACCCTGCGGAGAGATTGGGATGCCAGCTATCAGACCTCCTGTCAGCCATGAATATCTGTCTCTGGGATTGCCAACTATTATTGCCAATGTATTCCTGGGGGGTTTCATCATATGACTTGTCCCCGCATTGGAGCCATCAGTCGCCAACACATCCATCCTTGTGATGCACTGCCTTCTTACACTAATTGGAACGCAAACAGACTCTCACCAAATTGGATAATGCATGACTGTCAGTCAAGCAGCCTTTTTCAAACAGTTGACAGAACGTTCACTGTGTGCCTCAGCTTGTACAGCTCCCATTCACGCTGTTATACCAATGCAGATCTTTGTCTCTTAAACAATTTAACATTGTCCAACATATTGGGATTTGTAATATACTTTTTATTAATTCATTCCATTTCTCTGCTTTGCATCTTGAACTCACAGGTGGGCTTTTAAAGTTAATTGTGGATTGTTGAGACTGAAACGCTGGTGCACGGTGTTGTCTTAACATGCTGGATTAGAAAACAAACAAAACAAGCTCTACTTTTCCACCGGGAAACAACTTGCATTGATATCACACTTTTTTAATGTGGTGAAATGTTCCAAGAGTGTAGGATCAGAGAGAGTTAAGTATCTTGAGCCACCAATGGTGAAGTGACAGAAATTGGAGAAGCATAGATTTCTGTGAGTGTTGCACAGTATTTACAGCACGGAAACTGACCATTACAATGTCAGACATTGCTGTGGGTCTGGTGTCAGGTGTAGGCCAGATCAGGTAAGGATGGCAGATATCCTTCCCTAAAGGGCATCAGTGTACCAGATGGGGCTTTTACAACAATTGATAGTTTCATGGTGACCATCCCTGAAACCAGCTTTACATTCCATATTTTATTAGTTGAATTTAAGTTTCGCCAGTTGCTCTGGTGGGATTTGAACCCATGTCCCCATAGCATGTGCTTGAGCTTCTGGATTACTAGTCCAATGACATTATCACTACACCACCATCTTTCCCTAAGCCTTCATCAAACCCCTCGACGTGTTCTCATATAGTCAGTCGTACAATCTGAAGGAAGCTATTCGGCCCATCAAGTCCAAGCCAGCTCTCCGTAGAGCAATCTCATCAATTCCATTCCCCTGCTCTGTCCCTGTAGTTTATAATAAAATCTCCTCTCAATCTCCTTTGTTCCAGTGAGAATAATCCCAGTTTATCCAGCCCAACTTTATAGCTCGAAAGTGTTTCCATAAGGACTAACTTTCCATATTCGTCACAAAGTTACTGAGAGTGAACAGTGTAGCAGATCCGTAACAGGACATGGCCTCAACTAGCTGGTTTCACACAGTTCATAACAGTGGGAGAGTTCTTTCTGATTTACGAGCAGTCTGTTTTCAGCATTGACGTTCTCCTGCTTCAATGAGTTATGGCAACTTGTAGTCATTGCATAACTTTCCCACCCTGGGATGACAAATCTGCAAAATGTTATCCTGTGCATCCTGCAGAATGCATTCGCCTGCCACCTCTCGCCTTCTTCAACTCCAGCAAGATATAATTCGCCCTGGTTCTAATTGACTCTCGGGACTGTGGAGAAAATCCACTCACTGGGCAAAGGCTCTCGGGCAGATGTTTCAGCTGTCCTCGCACTGTAGGTTGTTTTGAAGCTCTCATTAATAGTTAATCGCTTGGTATTCTTACTGTTGATGGATGGTGTTAAAATAGCAACTGTGTATCTGTCCTTTTTCCAAAATAGATTCTGAAATAAAATGTTTTTTTTAGAAGGCCGGGTATCCGAATGCACAGTTGGACACCCTCACGTAACTATTTAAAATTGCTTTGACAAATTCCCGATGCTTTAGATTTCACCAAAGGTTAACGCCCAATTGAACAATCTGGTGTATTATATTATGGCTTGCAATCCTAATCTTTCTGAATATACCTACCCTTTTCTTAGAATTAACAACACAGCCCAACTGGTCCATGCCACACAAGCCTCCTTCCATCCCTTTGGATTTCATCTTGTCAGCATAGCTAGGGTGTAGGGAAAGATCAACTTAATATGAGGTAGGTCCATTCAAAAGTCTGAGGAGATTGAATTAAAGCATTGTTACAGAGTTCAAAAGAGTTGGAGCAGAGTTTTAAAAGCGTAGAATGAGAGTAAAAGATAGAATTAAAAGGTATGCTAGGCACAGCTTGCAAGAAGTCACCACGCCCCTGCGTCGTCTTGGAATATCTTCAGTCTTTGCTGGTAGTTATGACCTCTCATGTTGCACTATATAAAACCTTGGTTGGGCCGCATTTGGAGTGTTGCGTTCATTTCTGATCACCACACTACCAGAAGGATGTGGAAGCTTTGGAGAGAGTGCAAAGAAGATTCACCAGGATGTTGCCTGGTCTCAAGCGTGTTGACTATGAGGAGAGGTTGAATAAACTTGGATTGTTTTCACTGGAAAGGCAGAGGCTGAGGGGAGACCTGATAGAAATCTACAACATTATGAGAGGCATAGACAGGGTGGATAGTCAGAGGCTTCTTCCAAGGGTGGAAGTGTCAATTACAAGGTGAGAGGGGAAAAGTTTAAGCAAGATGTGCAGAGGAGGTTTTTCATGTAGAGAGTGGTGGATGCCTGGAACGTGCTGCCAGAGGCGGTGGTGGAAGTGCACACATCAGCAACATTTAATAGGCATCTGGATGGGTACATGAATAGGGAGGGAATAGAAGGATACAGACCGAGTAAGGGCAGAAGATTTTTTTTTAGTTTAGTTTGGGCACTATGATTGGCATGGGCTTAGAGGGCCAAATGGCCTGTTCCTGTGCTGTACGTTTCTTTGTTCTTTGTTCTCTCAGTTCTTATGTTCTTCAGTTAGTTTGCTTTCTTTGACCGGGCCATGAGAAATTGGCTGCTTTCTCTGGGAAATGTATTGATTTATCTATATCTCCGATACACTTCCTAGAAAATGCATTGTAGGAATACATTTGAACCGTACAGTAAAATTACTGAGTGCTCGATTTACAGTCATACTATTGATGACTCCAGTGCAAGTAACAAAATGCTGAAATGGAAATGGGACCAACAAGCTGTGGGTGAAAGGATTTGAAGAGGTAATCGGGTCCGGAGTTCTCCAGCTCTTCATGCCCTGCCGCTATTGCCAGCGAGAATAGAGAACTTGGCGCTCAGCCAAATCTCCACTTACTGCAGCGGGACTGGAGAATCCCAGTTGTGGGCGAGGTCGGAGAATCCGGTCCCAGATGCTTGGTTAGCAAGATGGGTTTTTAGAAAGATGTCAAGGTGTAACAGAGAGTAAAGGAAATCAGGGAATAGATTGCAGAGAGTAGGGTTCAGCAGCCTCTCAGTATTGTTGTGGTGATAGAAGGGAGGGATGTGTGGAGAACTGGCAGATGTGGCATTGAATATCCAGCTTTAGGAGGTAGGATTAAGAACTGTGATTAAATGTATTCTTGAAGGTTTCATCGCATGACTTGCCTCCGCATTTAGTCAATCATCAGCCTACAATCTCGCTTTGTGATGCATTGCCTTCTCGTGCCAACTGTAAAGCAAAAAGTCTTGTTAGCCAATTGGATGATGCCTGACAGCCAAAGAGCCCCCCCACCCCATTTTCAATACTTTTATTCAAAAGTTAAAGTTTATTTATTAATCACAAGTAAGGCTTACATTAACACTGCAATGAAGTTACTGTGAAATTCCCCTAGTCGCCACACTCTGGTACCTGTTCGGGTCAATGCACCTAACCAGCATGTCTTTCAGACTGTGGGAAGAGGTGGGGGGGGGAATTTAGAATAAATTACTCTATGAAAAGGGTCCAGAGGGGCAATTTGTTTCACACAGAGGGTGGTGAGTGTCTGGAACAAACTGCCAGAGGTGGTAGTAGTAGAGGCGGCTACAATTTTGTCTTTTTAAAAAGCATTTAGACAGTTACATGGGTAGGATGGGTATAAACGGATATGGGCAATTGGTTTTTTTTAAAAAAAAGGGTGGCATAGACAAGTTGGGCCGAAGGGCCTATTTCCATGCTGTAAACCTATATTACTAATAAATTGGAGCAATTGTTCATACAGTTATTGGTTTGAAACAAAAACTGACCGAAACCAATCCGAGAGATCGACCTTCAATTCCTGGTGACTCCAGAACAATTCTGGAGGGTTGGCAACCCTGTTTGGAGGTTTCAAAGATGAGTACGAGGAATCTGAGGACAAGTATGAGGAATGTACATTTAATAAGTAAGGGACCTTGGGGCAAACATGGATCCACAATGACAGGGGTAAAGGAGAACTGGAAAAGGATGCAATATCTGTATTTTGGAGGAGTTGGGAGTTCCTGGATGAGAGGAGGACTTTGAAGACATCACGTCTTGAAGTGAGAAAAGTAAGCAGTCTTGGAGTGGATAACATCACAAAATCCTACAATAGAGAAGGGGCCCTTCGGCCCACTGAGTCTGCACCGATGCATGAAAAGCCCTGACCTGCCCACCTAATTGCACTTGGCCCATAGCCTTGAATGTTATGGTGTGCCAAGTACTCATCCAGGTACTTTATAAAGGATGTGAAGCATATCACCACCACCACCCTCCCAGCCACTGCATTCCAGACTGTCACCGCCCTCTGGGTAAAAAAGGTTTTCCTCAAATCCCCCCTAAAGCTCCCACCTCTCACTTTTAACTTGTGTCCCCCCATAACTGACCCTTCAACTAATGGGAACAGCTGCCCCTATCCACTCTTCCATGCCCCTCATAATCTTGTACACCTCCATCAGGTCGCCCCTCAGTCTTCTCTGCTCCAGAGAGAACAACCCAAGCCTATCCAATCTCGCTTTATAACTTAAAAGTTCCATGCCAGGCAACATCTTGGTGAATCTCCTCTGCACCCGTTCCAGTGTGTTCACGTCCTCCCTATAATGTGGCAACCAGAACTGTCTGAGTTTTCCCCTGTACTCCAATACCCAAGTCATATATGAGTAGCAACAAAAACCTTGGGGGATGCCAGTGTCTAATAACATCCTCCAGTCTGAAAAACAATCATTGACCATGACTTGCTGTTTTCTGGCCTGAAGCTAATTTTTAAAGAATCTAAGGTGACTCATTCCATGAGCCTCTGTTTTGGTAAACCAGCCTTTGATGTGGTATGTGTCTTGGATAGTGATAACCTTCTTGAATATTATTGATTCTGCCCTCATCCAGGCAAGTGGAGGGTTAACCAACAATCTCCTGACTGGTGCCTTATTGGTTTTGGGGAGTCAGGCTATAAATTGCTCTCACAAAAACAGAAAATGCTCGAAAATCTCTGCAGGTCTGACAGCATCTGTGGAGAGAAAATAGAGTCAACATTGAGTCTGATTAGAGCTGCCCTGGGCAAAGGTCACACCTTTTATTTCACTCCTTCTGTTTTTGTTTCAGATTGCAGCATCCACAGTATTTAAGTTTCAAATAGGCTCACATTAACACTGCAATGAAGTTACTGTGAAAATCTCCTCGTTGCCACACTCTGGCGCCTGTTCGGGTACACTGAGGGAGAATTTAGCATGGCCACTGCACCTCACCAGCACGTCTTTTGGACTGTGGGAGGAAACCGGAGGAAACCCATGCAGGCACGGGAAAATGTGCAAACGCCACACAGACAGTGACCCAAGCCGGGAATCGAACCCGGGTCCCTGGCGCTGTGAGGCAGAAATACGTTGCTCACTGCTGGACACTGAGTCCCTGGCCTGTTCGTGTAGCTCCAGTATTTATGTGTCTGGTCTAATTTATATTTCTGGTCAATGGTATTGATGGTGGGTGTCCAATGAAGGTAATGTCATTGAGTGCTGAGGTAGACTGTTAAGCTAAAATGTAACAAGATATACCATGATGTCCGTGATTCTAAGGCAACCAAAGGTAAATTAAAGATTTCATGCCATTTTAATAAGAGTCTGGGAACCAACACTAATAGCAATTTTGAACAGTTTGCACATCAATCAAGACAAATAAATCTTAAAGGGGCTGTTATAACATCCTGGATAGGATTTTCTGTTAAAAGTGGAGTGGAGGTTTTGTCTGAAAGTGTCATTTGGAAAACCTGGTCTGGACTTTGGAATGCAAACTGCTAAGGGAAAGCATTGTGATGAGACAGGATTGTAAAACCTGTTTCTGGAAGTGGAAGTCTCATGTAACAACAATTTGGGGGAATTCTGTGGAGAAATTCACAGACACTAACTTGGGTTCAGAGCAGAGTGTGTGCATTTGACCACAGTCAGTCTGTGTGCCTAAAAGAGACTTTGGGCCTGATTTTTACCATTTTCATTCTAAAGTGCTGAATCTGGACATAATTCACATCTGACTTGGAAATCTGCTTTCAGGCGCCCCCATACGCACTCAGTCTGAAAAACAAATTGCGGGTCCCATTTGCGCTGTGGGCGGGCTTAGCGCGGCCGAAACAATCGGAGTTCTGAACTGCGCATGCGCAGTTGGAAAAAAATTTGAAAAAGAGCGCCCTTGTCAGATTGCTCCCGGGCCGCAGAAAGTGGCCCGGGAGTGAAAAGCGGGAGCGATGGTGCACACAAACATCACTGACCCCCCTTATCCACCGCCCCCCCCCCCCCCCCCCACCGCTAACCAGACCGATCGCAACCCATGCCCCCTTCCCCCCTCACCCCCCAACTGATTGCCCACAGAGTGGCAGTGGACCCCCCCACACCAGATACATCTGCCCCCCCCCCACCAGTGAGTGATTGCCACCCCCCCCCCCCCCCCCCCCCACCAGAGATACATCTTACCCACCCCCCCCCCCCCCCTCAGAGAATGATCCGGCCTCACTCACCCCCTGCCCCCCTTAGAGAACGATCTGGCCTCACTTCCTCCCCACCTCCCAGAGAGTGGTCTGGCCTCACTCACCCCCCCCCCCCCCCCCACCTCAGAGAACAATCTGGCCTCACTCTCTCTCGCCCCCCCCCCGTCCCCCAGAGGAACATCTAACCCGCTGCCTCCTCCCTCCCCACCAGACAACGATCAGCCCTTCTCTCCCCCCCGCCCCCCCCCCTCATTACCAGGCAACGATCGACCCTCCCCCGCACCAGGCAACGATTGCCCCCCGACCCCACCCCCTCCACCACCACCAGACAAAACGATCGTGCCTCCCTCCCTGACCCTCCCCACCAGAGATACATCTGACCCTCCCCCCCCCCCCCCCCCACCCCACCCCACCAGACAACGATCGGCCCTCACCACCCCCCCCCCAACCAGACAACGATCAGCCCTCTCCCCTCCCCCCTCTCCCCACCAGACAACAATCGGGCCTCCCTTCCCACCAGAGATACATCTGACCCGCCTCCTCCTCTTTCCCCCCCTCCCCCCTCCCCAACCAGACAACGATCTGGCTTCCCCCTACCCCCGCCGAGAGCCGTTGGAAGCTCTGAACTCTCTCTTCAGCAGCGAGAGCACCCGATTCAGAGTTTTATTTAACAGGTTCCTTTCAGCACAATTCCGGATTGGCGAATGCAGTGGTAAAGGGGGAAATGCTGATAAAGTTGGGCGGGCAGTTTATTAATTCAATTGAAATACATACAAATGCATTTAAATCGCCGTTGCGCCCGTTTCGGGCGCAAATCGTATCGCCGCCATTCTAAGGTTTCGGTAAAGTGGCCATCTGCGCGGATGTGGGCGCGGATCGCGTTAATGGCCTCACACTCGCCTTTACCATGTTTTTGCACCGGAAAACGGGCGCGATGCAATGGTAAAATAGGGTCCTTTGTGTTAAACATAGAAACTAGTTGCACGGAGGCACAGTGGTTAGCACTGCTGTCTCACAGCACCAGGGACCCGGGTTCGATTCCCGGCTGGGGTCATTGTCTGTGCAGAGTCTGCACATTCTCCCCATGTCTGCGTGGGTTTCCTCCGGGTGCTCCAGTTTTCCTTCCACAGTCCAAAGATGTGTGGGTTAGGTGGATTGGCCATGCTAAATTGCTCCTTAGTGTCAGGGGGATTAGCAAGGGGTTATGGGGATTGGGCCTGGGTGGGATGGTGGTTGGTTCAGACTTGATGGGCCAAATGGCCTATTGTAGGATTCTATGATTCTAAGCAAGAGTAGGCCATTTGGCCCTTTGAGCCTGCTCCGCCATTCATTACGATCGTGGCTGATCGTCCAACTCAGTAACCTAATCCTGCTTTTTCCCCATAACTGTTGATCCCATTTGCCCCAAGGTTGGCTAAGGCTACTGGAGAGACTTTAAACTAGAAAGGTTGGGGGGAGGGAATCGAAATGAGGGGACTGAGAGTGAGGAGGTTAGCTCGCAAATAGATAAGGAATGTAAACAGGGTAAGAGGGAGGTTAGACGAGTGATGGAGAAGGGAAGTGCTCAGGCTGAAGGTCTGAGATGTGTCTATTTTAATGCCAGGAGTGTAGTGAATAAAGTGGATGAGCTTAGAGCGTGGATTGCTGCTTCGAATTGTGATGTGGTGGCCATTACGGAGACTTGGATGTCTCAGGGACAGGACTGGGTGCTTCAGGTGCCGGGTTTTAGATGTTTCAGGAAGGACAGGGAGGGAGGCAAGAGAGGGGGGGGGAGTGGCACTGTTGATCAGGGATAGTGTCACGGCTGTAGAGAAGGTGGACGCCGTGGAGGGATTGACGACGGAGTCTCTGTGGGTGGAGGTGAGGAACAGGAAGGGGTCAGTAACGTTGCTGGGTGTTTTCTATAGGCCGCCCAATAGTAACAGAGATGTTGAGGAGCAGATGGGGAAACAGATCCTGGAGAGATGTAGGAATAACAGAGTTGTCGTGATGGGAGATTTTAATTTCCCAAACATAGATTGGAATATCCCTAGGGCTAGGGGTTTGGACGGAGAGGAGTTTGTTAGGTGTGTCCAGGAGAGTTTCCTGACACAGTATGTGGATAAGCCTACTAGAGGAGAGGCTGTACTTGATCTGGTGCTGGCTAATGAACCTGGACAGGTGGAGGATCTCTCGGTGGGTGAGCATCTTGGGGATAGCGATCATAATTCTATCTCCTTCACGATAGCATTGGAAAGAGATAGGATCAGGCAGGCTAGGAAAGTGTTTCTCTGGAGTAAAGGGAAATACAGTGTCATCAGGGAGGAAATTAGACGGGTAAATTGGAAGGAGGCATTCTTGGGGAAAAGTACCGAAGGAAAGTGGAGGATTTTCAAGGAATGTTTGTCTGGAGCTCTGCATGACAACGTTCCGATGAGACAGGGGGGTGTTGGTAGGGTACGGGAACCGTGGTGCACGAAGGTTGTGATGAACCTGGTGAATAAGAAAAGAGAGGCGTACAGAAGGTTCAGAGAGCTAGGAGGTGTTAAGGATTTAGAGGAGTATACGGGATGTAGGAAGGAGCTTAAGAAGGAAATTAGGAGAGCGAGAAGGGGTCATGAGAAGGCCTTGGCGGGTAAGATTAAGGAGAACCCCAAGGCTTTCTACAAATATGTCAAGAGTAAAAGGATGAGATGTGAAGGCATAGGACCCTTAAAAGGTGAAGGGGGAAAAGTTTGTGCGGAACCGTTAGAAATGGTGGAGCTGCTTAATGAATACTTTACCTCGGTATTCACGGTGGAAAGGGATCTGGGTGGTTGTACTGCTGGTTTGCGGTGGACAGAAAGGATCGAGCATGTGGACATAAAGAAAGAGGATGTGTTGGAACTATTGAATGGCATCAAGGTTGGTAAGTCGCCGGGACCGGATGGGATGTACCCCAGGTTACTGTGGGAGGCGAGGGAGGAGATTGCGGAGCCTTTGGCGATGATCTTTGCATCGTCGATGGAGACGGGAGAGGTTCCAGAGGATTGGAGGATTGCAGATGTGGTCCCTATATTCAAGAAAGGGAACAGGGACAGCCCGGGAAATTACCGACCGGTGAGTCTAACCTCAGTGGTTGGTAAGTTGATGGAGAGGATCCTGAGAGACAGGATTTATGATCATCTAGAGAAGTTTAGTATGATCAAAAGTAGTCAGCACGGCTTTGTCAAGGGCAGGTCGTGCCTTACGAGCCTGGTTGAGTTCTTTGAAAATGTGACCAAACACATTGACGAAGGAAGAGCGGTGGATGTGGTCTATATGGACTTCAGCAAGGCGTTCGATAAGGTCCCCCATGCAAGACTTCTTGAGAAAGTGAGAGGGCATGGGATCCAAGGGGCTGTTGCCTTGTGGATCCAGAACTGGCTTGCCTGCAGAAGGCAGAGAGTGGCTGTGGAGGGGTCTTTCTCTGCATGGCGGTCAGTGACCAGTGGAGTGCCCCAGGGATCTGTTCTGGGACCCTTGCTGTTTGTCATTTTCATAAATGACCTGGATGAGGAAGTGGAGGGATGGGTTGGTAAGTTTGCTGACGACACCAAGGTAGGTGGTGTTGTGGATAGTTTGGAGGGATGTCAGAAGTTGCAGCGAGACATAGATAGAATGCAAGACTGGGCGGAGAAGTGGCAGATGGACTTCAACCCGGATAAGTGTGTGGTGATCCATTTTGGCAGATCCAATGGGATGAAGCAGCAATATAATATGAAGGGTACCATTCTTAGCAGTGTAGAGGATCAGAAGGACCTTGGGGTCCGGGTCCATAGGACTCTTAAATCGGCCTCGCAGGTGGAGGATGCGGTCAAGAAGGCGTACGGCGTACTGGCCTTCGTTAATCGAGGGATTGAGTTTAGGAGTCGGGAGATAATGCTGCAGCTTTATAGGACCCTGGTTAGACCCCACTTGGAGTACTGCGCGCAGTTCTGGTCACCTCATTACAGGAAAGATGTTGAAGCCATTGAAAGGGTGCAGAGGAGATTTACAAGGATGTTGCCTGGATTGGGGGGCATGCCTTATGAGGATAGGTTGAGGGAGCTTGGTCTCTTCTCCCTGGAGAGACGAAGGATGAGAGGTGACCTGATAGAGGTTTACAAGATGTTGAGAGGTCTGGATAGGGTAGACTCTCAGAGGCTATTTCCAAGGGCTGAAATGGTTGCTACGAGAGGACACAGGTTTAAGGTGCTGGGGGGTAGGTACAGAGGAGATGTCAGGGGTAAGTTTTTCACTCAGAGGGTGGTGGGTGAGTGGAATCGGCTGACGTCGGTGGTGGTGGAGGCAAACTCGTTGGGGTCTTTTAAGAGACTTCTGGATGAGTACATGGGATTTAATGGGATTGAGGGCTATAGATAGGCCTAGAGGTGGGGATGTGATCGGCGCAACCTGTGGGCCGAAGGGCCTGTTTGTGCTGTGGCTTTCTATGTTCTATGTTCTATGCTATATCCAGCCGCCTCTTGAATACATTCAATTACAGGTTAGGAACTTTGAAGTTGAAAGAGACAGGAGTCCTCTTTAGTCTTCCTTCCTGCTGCTGTTTCTGATTTGCCCTACCTCAAGATATTTTGCCTTCGGTCCCTCGGTTATACAACCATCCTCAGTATGAAGTTTGAATATATGAAACAGAGATAGATGGGAAAAGACAGGAAGTCTGCTGCACATTCATGAGGACTAGTAGAACATGACTAAGCACTTCCTCTCTCTATCCTTCCTCAGAAACTTTAAATTCTCCTGGGAGAACTAAAAATGTGGAAAAATAACTCAAGGCCGATGTTAGTGGAATTCCATTGTTAATGTTACAATAAAGGGTTGGTAGTCCTGCAACAATGACCCCCTCATGATTCAGGCCTGAGGGGTCTTTGAACAAATATACATTGTCTAATAATAACAGCATTTGTTTTATATAACTATCCTTTAATGTTAGATGGCAAGCAATTAATACAAACTGTTTCCTCCATGAATTCCATTCAAGCTGATCAGACATCCTATCTTTCGTATTTATTTATTTTATTAGTATCACAAGTAGGCTGACAATACTGCACTGAAGTTACTGTGAAAATTCCCCTAATTGCCACACTCCAGTGCCTGTTCGGGTACACTGAGGGAGAATTTAGTATGGCCAATGCACCTAACCAGCACGTCTTTCAGACTGTGGGAGGAAACCGGAGCACCCAGAGGCAACCCATGCAGACACGGGGAGTTCATGCAGACTCCGCACAGAAAGTGACCCAAACCGAGAATCGAACCTGGGTCCCTGGCACTGTGAGGCAGCAGTGCTAGGCACTGTGAGGCAGCAGTGCTAACCACTGTGCCACCGTGCCTCTAACATAGGTCAACATTACAGTGAATGGACCTTAAAACTTCCCACAAGCACTTTAATGTTTGTCGGGAACAGGTCTATTCTTTGTATTATCTGGCTACCTTTGGGGCTGTTTGTACTCGTATCAATATTCTGTCAGAACGAACAGTTTATGATATGTCCTTATAGTTATTGTTCTTTTTATTTGTAAGTGGTTCAGGACATGTTACCGTAATGCCAGCCATTCTATGACGTTGCCTGTTAGTTGGGGGTTACCCTAGCAACCAGTCCCTGATCTCAGTTTTGAAACTTGAGCACTTTTTCCGCATTTTTTCCCTCTGGCCAAAATGCTGAAGCAAAGCATGCTGGGATATGTTGACCATTAAAACCACTTCAAAATATTCTGACAGCCAATGAAGGGGGAACAATAATCTGGAAGATTCCTATCTGCTATCCTCTGGGATTAAAGCTAGCCCAAGGGATCACATTATCTATAAAGACTTTAAATGCTGTGACGAGTATCCGCAGTCAGGAACCAGTGAAGGAGATGATCAGATGCATTGAGCAGGAGTCACGAGTCAATGCTATTAATTAATGAAGTTAAATAAATTGAAAAGATTGTTGATGTGTGCCAGTCAATACACCATCTGATCTGTTTGCATACCTCTTTGTCCTCAGCTGTCTAATGACCTGAATATTGTGACAATTGTCAGCTGTGTCACACTGCCTTGAGTCAGAAAGTTGTCAGTTCAAATCCCACTCCAGCAATCTAGGCTGATGCTCCACTGAGGTACTGAGAGAACACTGCATTGCCTGATAAGAGCTCATTCATCACAGAACCCAGCGCACTAATTCGAAGATGAGCAGAGAGCGTCCCTGGCCAATATTTACCCCCCTCAACCAAGGTCACAATTTGATCATTATCTCGTGCTATTTGTGGAATCTTGCTGTGCGCAAATTGGCTGCTAGGTTTCCCACTTTGCCTCAGTAAATCTACTTCATTGGTATTTCATTGGTTGCAAGGCACATTGAGATTCCAGGTGGTCATGAAAGGTCTTAGAATCCCGACAGGGCAGAAGGAACCCCTTTAGCTCATCAAGTCTGCACCGTCCCTCTGACAGAGTATCTTACTGAGCCCCCACGCCGCCCCCTCCACGCCCCCCCGCCCTATCCCCTTAATCCCTCACATTTATCATGTCCAATCCACCTGACCTGCACATCTTTGGAGTGTGGGAGGAAACCGGAGCACCCGGAGGAAATCCACGCAGACACAGGGAGAATGTGCAAACTCCACACAGACAGTGACCTGAGGCCGGAATTGAACACGGGTCCCTGGCACTGTGAGGCAGCAGTGTTAACCACTGTGCCACCCCTACTTGTACTTGCCTTCCGTTTGTTCTTTCTGATGGAAAAGCCCCTGAAAGATTGATTTCTTTTTTGCGTGTGTGGATCTTTCATGCACAACAAACTGATAAAAGAACAAACCTTGGACAGATTTGGACCAAATGCCCCTGGAAACATGAGAGGCATCAACAACCTGCTGCAAAAAGCCGAAAGACCATTTTCAGGAGATGCTCGGACTGAGTTTTCCTTGCATTTGTGCAACCTGTTTTGTTTTATGCCTCGGAGATATGCAGAGGTAACTCCTGTCAGACACTAAACAATTGAACACATCGCTATTAACTCATTTTTACTCCATTGAGGATCATTTTCTTTGCACACTTGGAGCTGGTTTCCCATTCTCATCAACTTTTCTTTGCTGGGATTAATGATCAAATAAATGGGGCGGCATGGTGGCATAGTGCCAGCGCTGCTGCCTCACAGTTCCAGGGACCTGGGTTCGATTCCCGGCTTGGGTCACTGTCTGTATGAAGTCTGCATGTTCTCCCCTGTGTCTGCGCGGGTTTTCTCCGAGTGCTCCGGTTTCCTCCCACAGTCCAAAGACATGCTGGTTAGGTGCATTGGCCATGCTAAATTCTCCCTCGGTGAACCCGAACAGGCGCCAGAGTGTGACGACTAGAGGATTTTCACATAACTTCATTGCAGTGTTAATGTAAGCCTAGTTGTGACACTAATAAATAAACTTTAAAAAATAGGAAAAATAACAAACAATTTGTAAAAGAAAAACAAAAGCAAACTGAAGCAACTGATGGAAATATCACATTTGCAGAAGTTGTAATCTCTTATTTTCCAGGATAAGACGGTTGGTAAGTAGCAATGATTCAGCTCCACAGAATCCAATTTCCTTCATTTAAAAGCTCCAGGATGCAATTTGCAGGATTCATTGAATTACAGTAAAATATACTTAGAGTCATAGCATCATCAAATCCCTACAGTGCAGGAGGAGGCCATTCGACCCATCGAGTCTGCACCGACTCTGCAACAGTGTGTCTTACCTGCCCCCCCACCTATCCCTATAACCCTGCACATTTAACCCACTATTCCATCTTGCGACACTAAGCGGCAGCTTAGCATGGCCAATTCACCTAACCTGCATATATTTTGCCTGTGGGTGGAAACCAGAGCACCCGGAGGAAACCCATGCAGACACAGGGAGAACGTGCAGACTCCACACAGACCGTGACCCAAGCCGGGAATCGAACCTGGGTCCCTGGAGCTGTGAGGCAGCAGTGCTAACCACTTGCCCTAGAAAGCCCACAGTTGGTGTGGCAAAAGCAACGTAAGTCACTGTAACCTCTGCATTTCCAGATGGCTGAACTGCAGAGGTGGCTGCTAATGCATTGACATGGAAGAAAATAACTAGCGGGTTACCCCAAAGATGCACGAGGTGGGGGGCCGGGGGTGGGGGGCCGGAGGGGGAGGAAAGAGTGTAGGAGTCGGGCGAGAAGTGAGTGGCTGGAATTCCGGGAAAGAAACAAGGGGTGGAGTAGCAGTCCGAGTTGGATTGCTGCTCCATGGAAATTCAGGCTCATTGTAACCTGATCCTTGCCACCTTTTACAAACATTATGCCCTGTGATTTTCTTTTCCTTTTTTTTGCATTTGATTTTATGTAGATATGTATAAGCATGAAAACATGTTTTCAAAAATCTACAGTGTAATGTAGTTGGTGCATTTGATTGCATGTTATTTTGGTAAAAAGACACTTGTGTTTATATAAAAGCCTTTCTTGACCTCAGGACAACCTGAATGTTTTACAGTCAATGGAGTATATTGTTGAGGTGTAGTCACTGATGTAATGTAAGAAACGTGGCAGTCAATTAGCACACAAATTAAGATCCCACAAGCATGTGATAACGACCAGATCATCTGTTTTTTTTGTTGCTGAGGTTAAGAGGTAAGTGTCGAGCAGGACATATCTAATCTAATTCAGTTATGAACTGAAGTGCAATTATTTTCTTCCATGCCACCTCAGCACTTCAGCCATCTTTTAAATGGGTGGCACAGTGGTTAGCACTGCTGCCTCACAGCGCCAGGGACCCAGGTTCAATTCCGGCCTCGTGTCACTGTCTGTGCGAAGTTTGCACATTCTCCCCGTGTCTGCGTGTGTTTCCTCCGGGCGCTCCGGTTTCCTCCCACAGTCCTAAGATGTGCGGGTTAGGTTGATTGGTCCTGCTAAATTGCCCCTTGATGTGTCAGGGGGATTAGGAGGGTTATGGCGATAGGACCTGGGTGTAACTGTTGTCGATGCAGGCTCGATGGGCCTAATGGCTGCCTCCTGCACTGTAGATTCTATGAGATGGTTAAGATGTCAGGATGGCTAAGGTTTCAGGAAATCCATTTTTTTTTGTGTAAGTATGTTAGACGGAGATGTAGGACAAGATAGATAGACGGTTTGGAGTGGGTGGGTGCACATACAGGAAGAGGGGAGTCCCCTTAAAAGTGTGAACCTATGAACGACCAGTTAATGAATGTATATTTAAGCACAGGTTAAACAGACAGTTGTTGTAGGGAAAAATCCCTTGTACCAGTGCATTCAAAGAAGTCGAGTCGCAAGGCAACGTTCAAAGTGTTTTTCTTTATTGTACAATTACTGGGAACCCCGGGAGAACCAACGTAACCAGCTCCGAAACAGTGGCTTGGCCACGTTGATCTCAATCCTTTCACATCAGCTCTGGATCTTTATAGGGATCCAAATTCGAGCGGGAACATTTGATTATGCATTTTTACAATATGTATAAAGTGGTCTGTCGGGTCAGGAAGTTCTCTGGGAGGCTTGTCAATTTGCATTTGTATGGTGTGTGTTTGTGTTAATGGGACGACCTGTTCTTGCCCCGGTGTTTTAATGTGTTTCCCATTATCCCCTCTATGTGTCCCCTTATCTGAATTGACCTCATTTTTTTGTGTCTGTGTTCCCTGCTTGCGAGATTAGGTGTTAATGTCATTTTGTCCTGCTGTGTGTAGGGAGATTTAATCTAATCTTTTATTCCTTTTACCCTAGTTTGTTAAGTTTCTTTGCCTGCCTTGGCCATTTTATTCCTGTAATATTTTATTGATAGTCTGGTTATGCCATATAGCCCACTCTCGGTCTTGACTCGCAGATATCCCGATCTTCCTTGGCCAAAGGCCGGTTTAAAATGCAGCTTCGCGCTGTTGCCGGGCAGAATAAGGATCTTTCGTTGGCTTTGAAATTTAAAGGTCTCTCAGCTGTGCAGAGGGGGTTTGAACGAATATCCATCCAGGTGTTCCCCTCTGCATTGTAGGCACGTTATGAATGGTGCCAATATGGCTTTTGGAAAATTGCCTACTTTACAGTTGAGAAAAGAAGAGAAAGGGACTAGGAAGCAGAGCAGGGCCTTTGGGATTGGGCCTAGTTGTGTGAAGAATATACAGGTGGAGTGGGTTGGGTCTCGCTGTAATTTTCTGCAGCTTCTATGAAGAACACAAATCCAAACTGAATTGATGGGAAGAGGTGTATAGGAATAGAAAACTGGAATTATTCTGAAATATAGAAAGTGGGATCAGGAGTAGGCGATTCGGCCCTTCGAGCCTGCTCCGCCATTCATTATAATGGCTGATCAACCACCTCAATAACCTGATCTCCTCCCCCACCCCCCCCCAAATCTTTTGATACCCTTCAACCCAACATTTCTAGCTAACTCCTTCTTGAAAACGTCCAATGTTTTGACCTCAATTGCCCAATGTGAGGATGTGTTAGATCGAGGAACGATGGTGGAAGCAGATTCCTTAAATGGTTTCAAGGAAGAGGTGGATAGATTCTTGGTAAGGAAGGGGGTGATAGGTTACAGGGGGTAAGCGGGATACAGATTTAAAGTCTATTTATTAGTGTCACAAGTAGGCTTACATTAACACTGCAATGAAGTCACTGTGAAAATTCCCTAGTCGCCACACTTCGGCGCTTGTTCGGGTACACTTAAGGGAGAATTTAGTATGACCAATGCACCTAACCAGCACGTCTTTTGGACTGTGTGAGGAAACTGGAGCACCCGGAGGAAACCCATGCAGACACGGGGAGAATGTGCCGACTCCGCGTAGACAGTGACCTAAGCCTGGAATGGAAGCCAGGGTTCCTGGCGCTGTGAGGCAGCAGTGCCAGCCACTGTGAGGTTACTTTCAGATCAGCCATGCTCCTATTAAATAGCAGAGCAGGCTCGAGGGGCTGAATGGCCTACTCGTGCTCCTCATTTCCATTCTGCCACAGCGTGCTTGGCATAAATGTCTGCCAGTCCTTGTTCCTTCTGGTTACTGCCAAAATCTTGGGGTAAGTGGCATGAATTTAATTCTGTGTCGAGAAGTAAACTGAATGCTTTCCAAAATGGATGCCATTTCCCCAACACCAACATCACCCTGAAGGAAAATCCACGTGGATGGATATTAGGTTGAGGACCTGACTGTATTCGACTGTGATGCATTTCGTGGTCAAATACTCTGTCATCTAAACTCACACATGAAGAATGTGGATTAGCTGGAATGAAACAACATCAAAGTGTACAGGACCTTGGTGAGACCACATTTGGAATATTGTGTGCAGTTCTGGTCACCTCACTATAAGAAGGATGTGGAAGCGCTGGAAAGAGTGCAGAGGAGATTTACCAGGATGCTGCCTGGTTTGGAGGGTAGGTCTTATGAGGAAAGGTTGAGGGAGCTAGGGCTGTTCTCTCTGGAGTGGAGGAGTCTGAGGGGAGACTTAATAGAGGTTTATAAAATGATGAAGGGGATAGAAAGAGTGAACGTTCAAAGACTATTTCCTCGGGTGGATGGAGCTATTACAAGGGAGCATAACTATAGGGTTCGTGGTGGGAGATATAGGAAGGATATCAGAGGTAGGTTCTTTACGCAGAGAGTGGTTGGGGTGTGGAATGGACTGCCTGCAGTGATAGTGGAGTCAGACACTTTAGGAACATTTAAGCGGTTATTGGATAGGCACATGGAGCACACCAGGGTGATAGGGAGTGGGATAGCTTGATCTTGGTTTCAGATAAAGCTCGGCACAACATCGTGGGCCGAAGGGCCTGTTCTGTGCTGTACTGTTCTATGTTTGCCTTCTGGAGAATGAGAGTAAAGCGTGCTGTATCGTGTTCACTCTTTAGCATATTCCATCTTTTGATTTTACGAGTGCCAGTGACAATAAATAGCTGTTTTCAGTGGGTTCTGTCGTCTCTGATATGTATTTTACATCGCAGGAGCAGACAGGCTGTTGCTTGTTTCGTGTACACATCTTTAAGCTGTCTCTCAGCATAATAACCATATCCAGGAATTTTTCTGATTTTGTCAAAACAAAGGTCTTGAATCGACTGATGTTCCAATTCGAACACCAACACTTTTTACTGGAGCCACACTTTTAAATTACTTCTGGTCGACTTAAAAAGAGTAAATTATCCAATTTTACTTGTAAGTCCTATACGGTTACATATTATAACAGTGGAACTTGACATGGCACAGTGGTTAGCACTGCTGCCTCAGAGTGCCAGGGACCTGGGTTCAATTCGCAGCTTGGGTCACTGTCTGTGTGGAGTTTGCGCGTTCTCCCCGTGTCTGCGTGGGTTTCCTCCGGGTGCTCCGGTTTCCTCCTACAGTCCGAAAGACATGTGGTTAGGTGCATTGGTCATGCTGAATTCTCCCTCAGTGTGCCCGAACAGGCGCCGGAGTATGGCTACTAGGGGATTTTCACAGTGACTTCACTGCAGTATTAACATAAACCACTTCTGACACTAATAAATAAGCTTTAACTTGTTAAGTACAGCTGGAATGAAGGGAATATCATCAGTTTGATATAACTTTCCATTTCTCTTTTATTCCAGTGAGGTTTTCTTTCAATATAACCTTTCGTGTTTTAATGACCACAAATAGACTGCGTGAACCCAAGCTGGTGATATCTCTTTATTCCATTTAGGGTAAATGAAATGTTTTTAATCCCTAAATTTAATAGCAATCTCAGCCACTGATTGTGATCAATGCGCTGTAATAATTGGGGATAACCGTGCTCTTATATTTCTTGTAAAATGAGCTTCAGAATGCTTTGTGTGTTTAAACTCAGGCTTGTTTCTCATTACAATAGATCTTTGTTGCTTCCTAAAAGCCTTTTCTCCCATTTGTGCAGCAGACAATCTAATGGACTGAATATTTATTTTGGTTACCTAGCATTTTCTGACCTCAGGCTCTGTCTCTGACATTTAATTGTAGATGGATCAAATTTTTCTTTATTAGGAAGACCAGAGACACCAATATGCACTCCCACTTAAAGACTCTTTCACTGACACTGTCTCCAAGCATCACCGGCTGACCGCTGAGGCTGAATCAGCAGTTGTAAAGCCTTGGGGTATTATTTGACCCTGAAGAACTGGGTTTCAATCTTCAGCATTATCAAAACTGGTTTACCATTAACTTGGGGTAGACCAGTCAGTCCACCATTCACTGAGCTCAGGGATGATCTGGGATCTAACTCCATGGGCTTGGATATACAGCCCCTGCTGAGGCTGGGAATGCAGGCTGGCCTGCAAAAGTCTGACAGCAGCAGAGAAGAAGCTGTTCTTGAGTCGGTTGATACGTGATCTCAGACTTTTATATCTTTTTCCCAATGGAAAAAGATGGAAGAGAGTTTGTCTGAGGTGGTTATGATTATGCTGGCTGGCTGCTTTTCCGAGGCAGCTGGAAGTGTAGATGGAGTCAATGGGTGGGAGGCTGGTTTGTGTGATGGACTGGGCTACATTCATGACCCTTTGTAGTTTCTTGCGGTCTTGGGCAGAGCTGTGATACAACCAGAAAGAATGCTTTCTATGGTGCATCTTGTATGAAGATGCGGCTGAAATGCCACTTCATAAAAATTCACTTTGAGGTATCTATCCAGATATCCATGACAGGTATCCTTCTGGGCAGCATGGTAGTGCAGTGGTTAGCACTGCTGCCTCACAGAGCCAGGGACCCAGGTTCAATTGCTACCCTGGTGACTGTCTGTGTGGAGTCCGCACTTTCTCCCCGTGTCTGCGTGGGTTTCCTCCGGGTGCTCCGGTTTCCTCCCACACTCCGAAGATGTGCAGGTTAGGTGGATTGGCCACTCTAAATTGCCCCTTAATGTCCCAAGATGTGTAGGTAAGGGGGATTAGTAGGTTAATTACATGGGGTTATGGGGATAGGGCCTAGATAAGTGTTCTAGGGCGGCACGTTAGCACAGTGGTTAGCACTGCTGCTTCACAGTGCCGGGTTCGATTCCCGACTTGGGTCACTGTCTGTGTGGAGCTTGCACATTCTCCCCGTGTCTGCGTGGGTTTCCTCCGGGTGCTCCGGTTTCCTCCCACATTCTGAAAGATGTGCTGGTTAGGTGCATTGACCCAAACAGGTGCCGGACTGTGGCGACTTGGGGAATTTCACAGTAACTTCATTGCAGTGTTAATGTAAGCCTTACTTGTGATTAATAAATAAACTTTACTTCTACTTTAGTTTACAATTGTAGAGTCGGTGCTGAGTCGATGGGCCAAACGACTCTTTCTGCACTGTAGGGACTCTATGACTTTGATATGCCACTGCATCTGACATTGAATATAGACTTCTCGATGTTTCGACAGAGTTGTTGGTTATTTAAGTTAACGTGGCTTTTCTGAGATGGGTGATCTTTAAGCTTGGTCAGGAAGGTCTAGTTTTGCCTTTGGATCACTTTCAGTGGTTAAATCTTGACACGCAGATAAAGAGTTCCAACACCAGGGTTCACAGTGCCACTTTCTGTGAACTCCCTCTACTGTCTTTTTCCTGAGTCACTACATATGGCAACACGTTCTCACTGAGCCAATGATTTGCATGTAGAATGTACTTTCTTTCCTACTGATATACATTGCCCAAAATGGGAAAATTGGGCTTCATTGAGCTGATGTGATTCGAAGGCAACGGTGTAAGTTTTTCATTAAAACACGCAGCGTTCTTTAGTGTGAAAAAGTGCCCTAGTGTTCCTCAAAGATATGAGGAAAGCATGAAGGAGGACAGGGTAACTTGTCTGACCAAAAGTGCTTTAAAGAGATGGGTTTTGAGGAGAGTATTCGAAGAGAGGGCAAAGGGTGAAAAGGATGGAATTTCAAGAGTGGGATCTCGGTTTCAGAATGTACAGGTGGGGCAAAGTTGAAAGATATTGATCAAGAGGTCAGATTCGGCAGAGGGGAGAGCCCTGGCGTGGGGGGACCTTGTGCGGTTGTAGCATCTTTTTAAGAGACTGGAGGAACATAAATAAGAGTTTTTTTATTTTGCGCTGGACCCAGTCAGCAGCGATGGGAGGGAGGAATTGGGAGCAGTGTTTTAGGTAAACTGAACATTTAGAACCAAATTAATCAACAAAAGACAAATAGGTCTACAACACTCCACAAATTATTGATTACTTAACCAGTGTGGCTCAGTCCAGGAATCTGGAAGGGTAGACCAGCACTGGGGATGCTTCCCACTCAGCTCTGGCTAATTAATGTGCAAAAAGAAATTTCTCGTGTTGCATATTCCTGATTAGAAAAGCAAGCGAAAGCTTGCCAGATGCCGGTAATCGAAAGTTGGACGTTTTTAGATGTTTAACCAATAGCAATAGCTCTGTGGAGACTGGGATAGTCTCACATGCACGTGGTGACATGTGTTTAAGCTTTGAGTTAAGATCAGAAGTGAATGAGTCGGTCAATTGATCATTCCCTCCCTCTCTACCCGCTCCCCCCCCCCCCTCTTGCTGAGAGAAATAGTGTACCCCAAGCGCACAAGGCAGAACTCTAGCTGTGCAAATGTAAAATGTTTGTGAGAAAGTGTAGACCTCGGCCTCACTTTTAACAAGTCCTTGGGCTTCCCTCCGAATCACAGTGCCTCCACCGGGCTTTAGCTTGATAAAGCAGTGTACCAAGAGCATTCAAGGACATGGAGGCCCAGCCAACCTTAATGCCATTTTCTCATTTTAACCCAATGTTTCCAGGGTCCTACCGATACCCAGCCAAATTGGAGCGGCATGGTGCGCACAGTGGTTAGCACTGTTGCCTCACAGCTCCAGGGACCTGGGTTCGATTCCTGGCTTGGGTCACTGTGTGTGTGGAGATTGCACATTCTCCCTGTGTCTGCGTGGGCTTCCTCCGGGTGCTCCAGTTTCCTCCCACAGTCCAAAGATGTGCGGGTTAGGTTGATTTGGCCATGCTAAATTGCCCCTTAGTGGCCCAGGATGAGTATGTTAGCAGGGTAAATATGTGGGGTTTCAGGGATAGGGCCTGGGTGGGATTGTTGTTGGTGCAAGCTCGATGGGCCGAATGGCCTACTTCTGCACTGTAGGGTTTCTATGAAATTCCTATCCTGGCTATTGGGTTGGAGCGGGATTTTGATGACTTGAATTGCCAGAGAGGAGGAAGTTGCAGTGTGTTATGGGTGGGGGTGTGTTTGATTTGATTTATTATTGTCACATGTATTAGCATACAGTGAACAGTATTGTTTCTTGCGCGCTATACAGACTAAAGTATATTGTTCATAGAGTACATTGGAGAGAAGGAAAGGAGAGAGTGCAGAATGTCATGTTACAGTCATAGCTAGGATGTAGAGGAAGATCATTGTGAAAAGAGATTGTATTGGGTGGGCCTCTCTGTGGGACACAAGGATGTTCTGTGAGGCCTGATAAAGCACTCCTACTCCCGAGAGAAGTATTTTTTTCAATAATTAACTTACTGCTAATTCTTCACATCTTTGGGGCATGTGTAACACCTTGAATGGTGGTTCTGTTGCTGGGCGGCAGACAACAGGAGAATCCCCTATATTAAAATGAGCATAATTGGGGCTCTGGCTTTTGTAGGCCACTTTTGTATCCTGCTGCCCTAAGGTGGAGACTTGTCAACAGTCTGATTTGCCATTGTTAATCTCACAATGACGACGAACGTGGTTGGTTAGAGGTGGGATCAAGAGCTTTGAGACTTTTAACTCCTTAATGGCTCATCTCTTTCCTGCCCCTCGTATGTGTGGTGGAGGGGGTGGGCAGGCAGTGGGTGACAGGGGTCTAAAAATGAGGCCTATAATTGTGCATATTTCTGACTATCATTAACCAATGGAAACTCCATCAGAAAACAGCTCGAAAGATGTGTTCATCTTTGGACATGCTAAGAACAGGGTGTACTCTGGCAATAAAACCACTAAATATAGAAAATTAATATAATCATACGTTCAAAACAGCCGTTTTGGTCAGCGAGTTAATCACTTAGTATTGAAGGTTAATTTGCACCTTTATTGTATTAAGAACATTTTTGCAGTCTGGAGAGTGTCACAAAGTCTGAGCGCCTTGTTTGTGAAGTGAGCCTTGGCACAGTTCCTAGAATTTATATTTTACTACAGTATCAGTTCTCTTGAAGGAAAAACTTATTTTGTATGCTGACCTCGAAGCAAGAAAGCTGCTGTATTTGTCCTTTTATTCTCTGCGTTCTGGCAGAGCTTTGGCAGCAGAAATCATTTCTTCTTTACGGCTCGTAATTCTTAAGCTGCGGGAAAAATCCATGAACAAAAATACTGAAATTTGACCTGTCAAATACAAAATCTTCCAGAACCCTGGGGTAGCTGACACCTGATAGATGCAGTTTTTGATGTTTGTTAATGTTAATCACTCATTGTAAAGTAGTATCACTGGGAGCACAGAAAAAAATCCAACTGCTGGGTCAGATTGCAAATGGAAAAGGGTTGAAAGCTGTGGACTGGGCCCCGGATCACTGGAATGGATACAAGTTGCAGAATTCTCTGGAAGAATCATACAATCCCTACAGTGCAGAAAGAGGCCATTTGGCCCTTCAAGCCTGCACTGACAACAATCCCAGCCAGGCCCTATCCCCGCACCCCGATGTATTTTACCCTGCTAGTCCCCCTGACACTAGGGGGTAATTTAGCACGGCCAATCCATCTAACCCGCACATCTTTGGAGTGTGGGAGGAAAGCAGAGCACCTGGAGGAAACCCACGCAGACACGGGGAGAATGTGCAAACTCTACAGGCAGACGCCCAAGGCCGGAATTGAATCCAGGTCCCTGGCCCTCTGATGCAGCAGTGCTAACCACTGTGTTGCATGCCACCCAATAATGCTTTTCTGATAAGACGTAGCAAACCTCCACACTCCTTTCTCATTACACCAAAGATTTTATGTTGCACTACCTTTTTGCTTTCCTGGTTAATTTTGCCAGATAATCTCCTGACTTTCTTTCCCGAGGTGTGAGATGTTCCTTCCTCTGCGTGCACACCTTTTAGTGCAACTGAAGCGTATTGGGGCAGCGTGTTTATAACCCATCAGATTGTTTTGTTTGATGTATGAGTCATATTTTGGTATGTCCAAAATCAACCTTGTGGGTTAGGATTGAAGTGGATCTCTGGATTGAAGGTCAGGTTTAATAATCTGCTTTCTTAAAAAATGTAAACAGCACGTATACTAGTTTAAAAATAATCATCTGTGAACAAAAGGGTATTAGCCTAGCCGTCTATCAAATGTGTCACTTGTTAGAGTGACACCCACTCATTTTCATAGAATCCGACAGTGCAGCTGGAGGCCATTTGGACCATTGAGCCTGCACCAACAACAATCCCACCCAGGCCCACGCAAACCAGCTTCCCATCCATTGACTCTGTCTACACTTCCCGCTGCCTCGGAAAAGCAGCCAGCATAATTAAGGACCCCACGCAACCCGTACATACTCTCTACCACCTTCTTCCATCAGAAAAAAGATACAAAAGCCTGAGGTCACGTACCAACCGACTCAAAAACAGCTTCTACCCTGCGGCCATCAGACTTTTGAATGGAAAATTTCAGCAGGTCTGGCAGCATCTGTAAGGAGAGAAAAGAGCTGGCGTGTCGAGTCCCTTTGTCAAAGCTAAGAAAACCTAAAAAAAAACAGCTTTGACAAAGGGTCATCTGGACTCAAAACATCAGCTCTTTTCTCCTCTTTATAGATGCTGGCAGACCTACTGAGATTTTCCAGTGTTTTCTCTTTTGGTTTCAGATTCCGGCATCCGCAATAATTTGCTTTTTATTTAGACTTTTGAATAGACCTACCTCGCATTCAGTTGATCTTTCTCTTCTCCCAAGCTATGACTGTAACACTACACTCTGCACACTCTCGTTTCCTTCTCTATGAATGGTATGCTTTGTATAGTGTGCAAGAAACAATACTTTTCACTGTACACTAATACATGTGACAATAATAAATTAAATCAAGATGCAGTGTGCCTGTTTAGTGAACTTTAGAAAATTTTCAATCTACAGAAAAAAAGGCAAGTGTTTTTGTCTGTTTTCCAAGGGTAATTTTGAAGGTCAGCTTTGTAAACTGGAATGCTGATTGCTTTGACTTGATACACCCAGTGTCACCAGTAAATGGATTACTGTGATTATAGTGAATTGCATTTATTGAGCTCAGAAAGGCTCACTGCTGCCTAGCTAAAAGCAGCTTAATTTTTCTCAATAGACAAGAACTGGATGATTTATGTGCCAAACTGAACCAGATGGAATTCGCTGTTTGGAGAGTGCCTGAGGCCTCGATATTTGACTGCATAGCACCTGTTTTTTTGCGGTGGGGGGGGGGGGAGGAAGAGGAGGAGGAAAGGGTACAAAATGGCTATCTACAAGATGGCTGACAGGAAGTGCACCATTAAGATGACCTGGAAGTGCACCACAATTCATGTTGTCAAAGGTTAGCATGCTGTGCCCATGTCTGAAATGGATGAAGACCCATTTGCGAATGTTTGAGGCTATCATGGCAAAATTGATTTACTCAAAAACGGGCATGTTTAAATATTTATGGCCAGGTAGTTCTGCTGGCAGTTGAACCGTGTTGTGTGTCTCTTCGCAGTCCATGTGGTATATTACTCAGAATCCAAATTGTGCATTTTTGCCCTTGACAAATTTGAAATGATTATGGGCAGAATTTTCAGGAGGGTGAGTGGTCAATGCTTGCCATCCTGAGAATTGGCGCATAGCACGCACCCGCTGACTCTCGGAAGCCCGTTGCCATATTGCACTCAGTTGAGCATTGGTGGACAGGTGGGTGAGACTTGCCCTGGCCGAGAGTTCTTCAACCCAACCAAAGTGCTACAGTGCTCTGCCTGGAACTAAGTCCTGGGGCCAATCTTAAGGTAAATCCTGCATGTCCTGGGGGTGGGAGGGTAGGGGATAACCGGGGGGAAGGAAGGGGTGTGGTCATGACATTGGCGGGGGTGGGGTCGTGGCGCAAGCCATGGGGGTTGTCGAGAGAGTGGGAGATCCTCGGTCCCAGAAGGGAGAATGTTCTAAGTGTGAAAGTGGCCTCCCCCACTGTTCCGACGCAAGTTGGAAAATTGTCTTTTTTTGTTTCCCACCCTGCTTCAACTTCGGCTTTATGGCCACTTCCGGGCCTTAATAAGGGAAAGGGTGGATTTCCCACCCAAGGACCTGCTGGGACAGCCATGAAATTGTTTCTGAGTTGGGTTGGGTTGGATCCTGAGGGGAATTCTGTCTGTAAAGCTCCACCTCAGAACTTGCCTGCTGAGAGTGTAAAATCCTGCCCTATGTATCGTAAGATTCCAGTTCGTCATCTCCCGTTCCTCTTATTTTTTGGCTCCAATATATTGTTCGTTTGGCACAGTTCCCAAATTATGATCAGACTTGTATCTTGTGTATTTTTCACGTGGTGTTTCCTATTGACCAATATCTTCTCCCTCTGTGCTCTCGAGCAAAACTAGCCAATACCGGGGTCGGATATTGTTACCTATAGTATTTACCAGTAATTCAAAGGTTGTGTCTTCAAATCCCATCCTGGAAAATTGTACAATGGGATAGAATTGACAGGGTGGATGTGGCGAGGATGTTTCCTCTTGTGGGACAATCTAGAACTAAGGCTCACTTTTTAAAATTAAAGGGTTGCCCATTGAGACGGCGATGAGGAGAATTTTATTCTCTGAAAGTCATGAGTTGGATGATCAGCCATGATAATTAATAGCATGGCAGGCTCGAAGGGCTGAATGGCCTACTCCTGCTCCTATTTTCTGTGTCTTTGGAATTGCCTTCCTGAAAAGGCTGTGCAAGCAGAGACTTTGAATATTTTTAAGGCAGAGATAGATGGATCCTTGAAAAGCAAAGGGGCAAAAGGTTATCAGGAGTAGGCGAGAGGTTACAATAGGATTAGCTGTTATCTTATTGAATGGTGGTGCAGAATCAAGGGGCTAGTGGCACAGTCTGACTCTTAATTTGTATGTTGAATATGATCTGAAGATGGTAGGCAAAATGCCAGATTAACCATGTAAATTGCAGATTGTTATTTAAAGAAATTCCATCTGACCTTCTCTGTGGAATGGGGAATTTAGTTGATATACTGTGTGGCTGATTCTTAACGCAGAGTTATAAAACAGCCAGCTTCACCGCAGGGAGGGAGGGCAGGAGAGTCAGCTTATCCTGAGATAAATGGAGGCAGGCAATAAAATGTGCTGGTGTACCCCAGGAGAGTGTGGGGTGGTTCTTCACCCCCTGTGGTGTGTTTTGCGATGGTGGGGGTGGCCCTCCTTTGGCTGGCGGCGGGACCGGCTGTCAATGGGGTTTTCCATTGTTCGCACCATCTGCTGCTGGGGAACCTGTGGCGGGGGTGGTCACTGGTAGCGGGAACAGAAGATCCTGCCATTGGGATCAGCCAGAAAGTCCCTACCCTATATAGAGTCATAGAGTTTTACGGCATGGAGACGGGCCCTTCAGCCCAACTTGTCCATGCTGCCCAGTTTTTGCCACTAGGCTATTCCCAATTGCCCGCATTTGGCCCATATCCCTCTATACCCATCTTAACCATGTAACTGTCGACATGCTTTTTAAAAGACAAAATTGTACCCGCCTCTACTACTACCTCTGGCAACTTGTTCCAGACACTCACCACCCTTTGTATGAAAAAATTGCCCCTTTGGACCGTTTTGTATCTCTCCCCTCTCACCTTAAACCTATGCCCTCTAGTTTTAGACTCCCCTATCTTTGGGAAAAGATGTTGACTATCTAACTGATCTATGCCCCTCATTATTTCATAAGCCTCTATAGGATCACCTTGAAGCCTCCTATGCTCCAGGGGAAAAACGTCCCAGTCTTTCCAGATGTTTTTTTCCCCAAGTCCCAGCAGCATCCTAGTAAATCTTTTCTGCATTCTTTCTAGTTTAATGATATCCTTTCTATAATAGGGTGACCCAGAACGTTTCACAGTATTCCAAGTGTTGCCTTACTAATGTCCTGTACAATTTCAACACATTGATATGTATTGGAAAATATATTTTCTTGGGCGTTACTTGGGGATTAAAATAATGCACATTTGCTTTGGCTTTCTGCATCTCCAAAGACCTGTTTAACTCACAAAAGTCAATACCTATTTAAAATGTTAGAATGAAAAATGGGTTTCTATGGTTGTTACAAACCCTTAATCCATCTCCTTTCTTGCTCCATAAATCAATCCAAATTCAAATTGAATCCAGTTTATGGACTAGGCAATGGGCTAGTGGTATTATTGCTAGACTATTAATCCAGAAACTCAGCTAATCTTCTGGTGATTCAGGTTCAAATCCCCACCACGGCAGATGGTGGAATTTGAATTCAATTTTTAAAAAAACTCTGGAATTAAGAATCTACTGATGACCATGAAACCATTGTCAATTGTCAGAAAAACCCATCTGGTTCACTAATGTCCTTTTAGGGAAGGAAATTTGCCATCCTTACTTGGTCTGTGCCTACATGTGACTCCAGAGCCACAGCAATGTGGTTGACTCTCAACTGCCCTTTGAACAAGGGCAACTAGGGATGGGCAATAAATGTTGGCCAGCCAGCGACACTCAAGTCCCACAAATGAATAAAAAAAAGAGAGACATGCAAGGTCCAAACTGGATAGGGAAAGGCATTGCACCGGACCCTGGGCTTGATCTGATGTTTGATCTTGGCCAAAATATCACTTGTGTTTTATCATGTTCCAATTATCCCCTTATTTGATTGCAGCCTTCAATTCACTCATACAACTGGTTTTATTTACATTTATTATTACATTGTGCTCTCTCTCTCTCTCTCACACAAATGATGTGTACTGATCATTTGCCAATCCAGCCTGATTGTGCATTTGGCACTACTTTTGATAGCAAAAGTTTTGGAGTTAAAGATTCTGACGGGGATCTCAATGCTGGGATCAGCAAGGTAATTGGAAAGTTTCCTATTGGAATCATAGAATCCCTGCAATGCATCAGGAGGCCATTTGGCCCATCGAGCCTGCACCAACAACAATCCCATCCAAACCCTATCCCCATAACCCCATGTATTTACCCTGCTAGTCCTCCTGACACTAAGGGGCAATTTAATATGGCCAATTAACCTAATCTGCACATCGTTAGAGTGTGGGAGGAAACCGGAGCACTCAGAGGAAACCCATGCAAACACGGGGAAAATGTGTAAACTCCAAACAAACAGTGAACCAAGGCTGGAATTGGACCTGGGTCCCTGGCGCTGTGAGGCAGCAGTGTTAACCACTGTGCCGCCATTATGTGGATATAACCCTGGATCAGTTCTAGACAATGGGAAGGGAAATGTCTGAAAATTGAGTGGATCAAGTGCTCAGAAAGGAATCACAAATGGATTTAGTCAGAAAGAAAATGATCATTCAATGCTACGAATAGTGTTTTGTTTCTTCTATCAACATTCCAGTTTTACTGCAATTCTATATGCAGAAGGCCAGTTTCTAGATCAGCCACCATCACATTGTTTTTAAGTTTATTTATTAGTGTCAGAAGTAAGCTTACATTAGCACTGCAATGAAGTTACAGTGAAAATCCCCTAGTCGACACACTGCGGCACCACTTCGGGCACACTGAGGGAGAATTTAGCATGGCCAATGCACCTAACCAGCACATCTTTCAGACTGTGGGAGGAAACCGGAGCACTCAGAGGAAACCCACGCTGACACGGGGAGAACGTGCAAACTCCACATAGACAGTGATCTAAGCCTGGAATTGAACCCTGGTGGTGTGAGGTCTCAATGCCATCCATTGTGCCACTGTGGTGCCCCTATTGGCTCAATAGATTACGTGATCTATTCCTGGCCCTATTTCTTATGTTCCTTCACCTCATCTGTTTTCCGGATCCTTTTACTCTTGGGCCATTGTTTCTCTAACCTACATACCGTAGCCTTCCAAATAGGGTATTATCATGACACAGATACATACATACCATATCCCAGGACATTGTGGGAGGCTAGGGAGGAAATTGCGGGTTCCCTAGCAGAGATACTTAAGTCATCAACAGCCACAGGTGAGGTGCCTGAAGATCGGAGGGTGGCAAATGTTGTGTTTAAGAAGGGCTGCAGGGAAAAGCCTGGGAACTACAAGCCGGTGAGCCTAACGTCTGTAGTGGGTAAGTTGTTAGAAAGTATTCTAAGAGAAAGGATCTACAGGCATTTAGAGAGGCAAGGACTGATTAGGGACAGTCAGCATGGCTTTTTGAGTGAAAAATCATGTCTCACAAATTTGATTGAGGTTCTTGAAGGGGTAACCAAGGAGGTAGTTGAAGGAAGTGCAGTTGATGTTGTCTACATGGACGTAAGCAAGGCCTTTGACAAGGTACCATATGGTAGGTTGCTGCAAAAGGTTAAATCTCACGAGATCCAGGGTGAGGTAGTCAATTGGATACAAAATTGCCTTGATGACAGAAGCAGAGGGTGGTCGTATAGGGTTGCTTTTCAAACTGGAGGCCTGTAACCAGCAGTGTGCCTCAGGGATCGGTGCTAGGTCCACTGTTATTTGTCATTTATTTAATGATTTGGTTGAGAATATCGGAGGCATGGTTAGTAAGTTTCAGATGACACCAAGATTGATGGCACAGTGGACAGTGAAGAAGGATATCCACGATTGCAACGGGATCTTGATCAATTGGGCCAGTGAGCCGATGAATGGCAGATGGAGTTTAATTTGGATAAATGTGAGGTGATGCATTTTGGTAGATCGAATCAATGCAGAACCTACTCAGTTAATGGTAGGGCGTTGGGGAGAGTTATGGAACAAAGAGATCGAGGAGTTCAGGTTCATAGTTCCTTGAAAGTGGAGTCACAGGTGGACAGGACGGTGAAGAAGGCATTCGGCGTGCTTGGTTTCATTGGTCAGAACATTGAATACAGGAGTTGGGACATCTTGTTGAAGTTGTACAAGACATTGGTAAGGCCACACTTGGAATACTGTGTACATTTCTGGTCACCTCATTATAGAAAGGATATTATTAAACTAGAAAGAGTGCAGAAAAGATTTACAAGAATGCTACCAGGACTTGATGGTTTGAGTTATAAGGAGAGGCTGGGTAGACTGGGACTTTTTCCCTGAAGTGCAAGAGGCTTAGGGGTGATCTTGTAGATGCCTATAAAATAATGAGGGGCATCGGTCAGCTAGATAGTCAACATCTTTTCCCAAAGGTAGGGGAGTCTAAAACTAGAGGGCATAGGTTTAAGGTGAGAGGGGAGAGATACAAAAGGGTCCAGAGAGGCAATTTTTTCACTGAGGGTGGTGAGTGTCTGGAATGAGCTGCCAGAGGCAGGTACAATTTTGTCTTTTAAAAAAGCATTTAGACAGTTACATGGATAAGATTGATACAGAGGGATATGGGCCCAATATGGGCAATTGGGACTAGCTTAGTAGTAAAAACTGGGTTGCATGGACAAGTTGGGCCTGTTTCCATGCTGTAAACCTCTATGACTCTCTGATACATGCTCACAGGAGTAAATAATAAGCTTTTTGCAGAATAGGTGTTTTGCTTACAAGTCAAGGTAGGTTACAAATTTTGCTGCATAGTTGATGATTACAAGCTGCCAGAAATAGATTGACTGTCCCAGAATGCCCTGTACAAAGGAGAAACAGAATGCAGATTCAGGCAGGATTTCTCTGAGGCAAGTGCCATATGGCGCGGTGCCACTAACAAGCAGATTATTTACATTTTAAAAAAGACCAGTACCAACTCCCTCTAAATAATGCTCATTGTAAATGAACAGATGATCAGTGCTAAAAGTGGAAATGGATTTTGGATAACAATCAAATTAGAGAAGGATTCATTTTGAACTCTAAAAGGTGCAAATAGAAACTAGAAGCAGGAGTAGGCCATTTGGCCTTGCGAGCCTGCTCCTCCATTCATTTTGATCATGGCTGGTCATCAAATTCAATATCCTGATTTTCCCCCCACCCCCCCTCATATCCCATGATCCCTTTAGCCCCATGAGCTCTGTCTGATTTCAAGAAATTAGACAATGTTTTGGCCTCAACTATCATTGCTACAATTCTGTGGTGGTGAATTCCACACATTCAACACTCTCTCTGGGTGAAGAAATTTCTACTCACCTCAGTTCTAAAAGGTTCTAAATATCTTTGTACAGAGCCAAAGAGCATTAGCATTCTAAGTTATGAATTTAGATAGCAATGAAATAGAATCCCCACAATGCAGTCCATTCGGCCCATTTGAGTGTGCACTGTCTCTCCTCAAGCATCACACCCTATCCCCATAACCCCACGCATTTACCCCACTAATCCCCTGAACCTACACATCTTGGGACACTCAGGTCAATTTAGCATGGCCAATCCACCTAACCTACACATATTTGGACTGTGGGAGGAAACTGGAGCACCCGGAGGAAACCCACCCAGACACGGGGAGAACGTGCAAGCACCACACAGTCATCCAAGACTGGAATCGAACTCTGGTCCCTGGCGCTATGTGGCAGCAGTGCTAACCACTATGCTCCCGTGTCACCCTTGTAATGATTGAAAGTTGGAGTAGGCCATTTGGTCCTTCGAGCCACATGCTCCACCCCACCATTCAATATATTCATGGTTGATCTGGTTATGGTTGAAATGTGTGTGTTTATCTTTCATCATTTTCTTTTTATTTCTTTACCTTGGAGGGTTTCCAGAAAGCTTATCAGACTGAGTTCTTTGCAACTAGCACGTGAACAGTTCAGAACAGACATTGAATTGACACCTTCACCCTTATAAATTTCAAAAAAATCAGTAACCGTTCTATTGAGGAATGGGAAAGGGGGTGTCCTCACTCCAGTCCTCAGCCGTTGTAACAACTGTTGTAAAGTAGGAATTGTGGCATCCAATTTGTGCACAGTGATGTCTCCCAAACAGCAATGTGAAAATGATTAATTAGTGGGAGAGATGAATGTTAGCCAGGATAAACACCATTGCAAGACATTGTTCTCCCTTACTGCATTTCTAGCTAATTGGAATATTTTATTTATTAGTGACAAGTAGGCTTGCATTAACACTGCAATTAAGTTACTGTAGAAATCCCCTGATTGCCAGCCTCTGGTGCCTGTTCGGGTACACTGAGGGAGAATTTAGCATGGCCAATGCACCTAACCTGCACGTCTTTCAGTTAGATGCATTGGCCATGCTAAATTCTCCCCCAGTGTATCCGAACAGGCACCGGAGTGTGGCGACCAGGGGATTTCCACAGTAACTTCATTGCAGTGTTAATGCAAGTCTACTTGTGATTAATAAATAAAATAAATATTCAATTAGATAGAAATACAGTGTTGATGTGGCTGGAATGTTGGTTAAGATTTTCCTGTGTTGGGCACTTTCATCCAGTGAGAGAATGGTCACTTCCAAGTGCATATCATCTTTTCCTTTTGTCAATGCAGCATCCTCACTAACTCTGGTTTGCAGTTTAATCTGTGTATTTTTACCAAGCTGTAATTCAGTTCAGCTTGTTTGGTGATCTGTGCTCTCAAATCTAACTGTAAATTAATCTGCTTGGGATTTCATTGTGATGTGATTGAAGTTGAGCATTTGCCCGTGATATAGGCCAACATGTGCTGCATCACGTGAGATGATGGTTTGAGCTGTGGTTGTCAACTCCTGTGTTAAGCATTGCTCTGGATCTCCACTCTGGCCTGGCAGTCTTTGCCATACTTACTGCAGAAGGAGACAGGGGCTGCTGAGAAGGTGCACATTTACATAGAAACATAGAAGATAGGAGCAGAAGGAGGCCATTCAGCCCTTCGAGCCTGCTCTGCCATTCATTACGATCATGGCTAATTGTCCAACTCAATAGCCTAATCCTGCTTTCTCCCCGTAACCTTTGATTCCGTTCACCCCAAGTGCTATATCCAGCCGCCTCTTGAATACATTCAATGTTTTTTGGTATCAATTACTTCCTGTGGTAATGAATTCCACAGGTCGCCACTCTTTGTGTGAAGAAATATTTCCTCACCTCTGTCCTAAATGGTCTACTCTGAATCCTCAGGCTCTGATCCCTGGTTCAGGACTCCCCTACCATCGGGAATATCCTCTCTGCATCTACTCTATCTAGTCTTATTTCCTCTGGGCTTTCTTCTTGTCCAGCTGAGTTTTGTGTTTCTGCTTGCCTCTCTGAATGCCCTTCCAAACGGTCAGCCTCCAGAGGCCATGACCATCAGCGAACATCATCCAGGTATCAATGTCCACCATCTTTGTATCTCACGTGCAGTTTCATAGAATTTTTCTCTACAGTGCGAAAAGGCCATTCAGTCCCTTGAGTCCGCAATTTAACATGGCCAATCCACCTAGCTTGCACAACTTTAGACTGTGGGAAGAAACTGGAGCACCTAGAGGAAACTTATGCAAACTCCACACGGTCACCCAAGGCTGGAATTGAACCCAGGTCCCTGGCACTGAGACAGCTGTGCTAACCACTGTGCCACCATGCCGCCCTCTTGTAGTGTTGTCGTTTGCAGTGGAGGTAGAGACACCAAAGAGGTTGTGGCCCATAAGAAATCAGTATTCCTAGAATCCCGAGAGTGCAGAAGGAGGCCATTCAGCCCATTTGAGTCTGCACCGACTCTGTGACAGAGTATATTACCGTTTCAATTTTACTGCAATTCTGTATTTAGAAGGCCATGAAATGGAAATTTTGCTGTGGCCAATGCATCTAACCAGCACATCTCTCGGACTGTGGGAGGAAACCAGAGCACTCGGAGGAAACCCACCCAGACACGGGGAGAATGTGCAGACTCCACATACCCATCCAAGGTCAGGTGCTAACCACTGTGCCACCATGTTGCCCTGTATCCTTCCAATGAATTAAAACTGTCCAAAAATGTTTCCCTCCTTACAGCTGAATTAAACATTAGTGAGAAGCCATGAGCTCCATCAGCTGAAAGGAAAGTCCCATTATGGCGATAGATTTCCTTAATACTTCCCTTTAAGGTTTGTTTTCTAGCGACCACACTGAATTCCCAATTTAGAAAAAAATATTCTCCTCAAAGTATGCAGCGAATGCTGAATATGTTTTCAGGACTGTAATCCAGATTAATTGGGTGGCACAGTGGTTATCACTGTTGCCTCAGAGCACCGGGGACCCGGGTTCAATTCCAGTCTCGGGTCATTGTCAATGCGGAGTTTGCACGTTCTCACCATGTCTGCGTGGGTTTCCTCCGGGTGCTCCGGTTTCCCCTCTCAGTCCAAAGATGTGCAGGTTAGATTGATTGGCCATGCTAAATTGACCATTTGGTGTCAGAGGGACTTGCAGTGTAAACACATGGGGTTACAGGAATAGGGCCTGGGTGGGATTGTGGTCAGTGCAGGGTCGATGGGCCGAATGACCTCTTTCTGTACTGTAGGGATTCTATGGTTCTGGAATTAATTGAAATCTAAAGCCGAATTGGAGACCCCAAAAAGATATAAATACTATGCGAATCTTTGCAACTAGTTCACAAACCGACCCCCCGCAACCCCCGCTTCCCTGCTGTATCTTTTTTATATCATTATGCTGTTTGTTTCCTCTTGTTTTAATTTTGGAGCCATGGTAATTTTTGAGCTATGATGCCTCTCTGGAATACTGCTAACAAGAGACTCCGAACATCCTTGGTGATATTACTGTGGTATCCCAGAGGATAACGAACAGTAGATTACAGTGTAAATCCGAATACATTCATGACCTAATTTCCAACACACTCTGGTTGGGATTCATTTTTCTGTTTTAAGTACTGATTTTACACAGTGATGCATCAGCAATTATCAGCAAGCATATCACTTAGTAAAATACAGTATTATATTTTTCCTTTTGAATGATGAATTTCACTATGATTAACAATTCATCGGCCCACAGCGCTAGCTACAAGGTGAAAGCAAACCATTAGGTTGAAATTTCTCTGTGCACTTCTTGCTAGTTAATTGTTTTGTGTCGCATTCCTGTGTTTTATTTATCCATGTGACGTGGCTATCTCTGGCAAGGCTGATATTTATTGCCCTTCCTGGATGCCTTTGAAGTGTTTTTTAACTTCATTTATGGGATGTGGGTGTCACTGGCTAGACCAGCATTTATTGTCCATCCCTAGTTGCCCTTGACAAGGTGGTGGTGAGCTGCCGCCTTGAACTGCTGCAATCCATGTGGTGTAGGTACACCCACAGTGCTGTTAGGGAGGGAGGGAGTGCCTGGATTTTGACCCAGCAGCAGTGAAGGAATGGCGATATAATTCGAAGTCAGGATGATGAATGAATTTGAGGGGAACGTCCATGTGGTGGTGTTCCCATGTGTCTGCTACCTTTGTCCTTCTGGGTGGTAGCAGTCATGGGTTTGGGCGATTGCTGCCTAAGGAACCTTGGTGAGTTCCTGCAGTGCATCTTGTAGATGGTGCACACTGCTGCCACTGTTCGCTGGTGTTGGAGGGATTGAGTATTTGTGGAAGGGGTAGCAATCAAACAGGCTGCTTTGTCCTGGGTGGTGTTGAGCTTCTTAAGTGTTGTTGGAGCTGTACTCATCCAGGCAGGTGGAAGGTATTCTATTACACTCCTGACTTGTGCCTTGTAAGTGGTGTACTGGCTTTGGGGAGCACAGGAGGTGAACAGGTAGTGGTGAATCATTTCTTTGAACCACTGCAGTTTGTGTGAAGTTGATTTCGCCCAGTGAGGTACTTTGGAAGTGTCGTCACTGTTTGATGTAGGCTAATGAAGTAGTTAATTTGTACTCAGCAAGGTTCCACTAAAAGCAATGAGATAAATGACCAGATAATCTCTTTTAATGATCTTGATAAAAATCGGCCATTATGTCGAGGAGAACTCGCTACCTTTCTTTGCATTAGTGACATGGATTATTTGTGTGCACCTGAGAGAGCACAAGAGGCCTTGGGTTAGCATCTCTGCGCTGAAAATTGAATGTTGGGAGCCATGCAAGGTACTTTCCTGGTTAGTTAATGCAAAACCACGCCCGGATTAAAAATGGAAAACACAAGGAAATATGCTGGTATGTTACTTACAGATCTGCACTGTGCTGGTACAAATTGAATTTAGTCTTAGAATCCCAGAGGAAAAATGGCCTCAAAGGTGCAGTTTTCACTTTCACTTCAGATGCTGATAGAAGCTAACTTGACAAAGTTAACTTACCATTTTAAATTCTGAGATTTTTAATTGACACTGTGCCCTAATCCAAGTGTGAAACTTTTAGTTTGAATACTAATTAACATAATTGGTGCATACAGAATTGCTTGATTTTTGTCCCATGCCAGTCATTATATCACAATGCCCAAAGCATTTCTCTGTGAATTATGACTTGAGTAAAGCTGGCCAGACTATTGTCAGAGAAGGATTGTACCCTGACTTTAAAGTGGAGGGATCCTGTGTGATCTAAATCCATTCTCCACCAACTTCAGATAAGTGGCCACTTCAGTGACAACTGGGGAGGCGATAGCCTAGTGATATTATCGTTGGACCATTAATTGAGCAACTCAGTTAATGTTCTGGGGACCCCAGTTTGAATCCCGCCATGGCAGATGGTGAAATTTGAATTCAATAAAAAATATCTGGATTTAAGGATCTACTAGTAACCGTGAAACCATCGTTGATTGTTGGGAAAAATCCATCTGATTCACTGACGTCCTTTAGGGAAGGAAATCTGCTGTCCTTACCTGGTCTGGCCTACATGTGACTCCAGAGCCACAGCACTGTGGTTGACTCTCAACTGCCCCCGGGCAACTAGGGATGGACAATAAATGCTGGCCAGCCAACGACGCCCATGTCCCACAAATGAATGAAAAAAACTGGACATTTGATTTGATTTATTATTATCACATGTATTAGTAAACAGTGAAAAGTATTGTTTCTTACACGCTATACAGACAAAGCATATGGTACATGGAGAAGGAAAGGAGAGAGTGCAGAGTGTAGTGTTACAGTCATAGCTAGGGTGTAGAGAAAGGTCAACTCCATGCGAGGTAGGTCCAGTCAAAAGTCTGACAGCAGCAGGGAAGAAGCTGTTCTTGAGTCGGTTGGTACATGATCTCAGACTTTTGTATCTTTTTCCTGACCAAAGAAGGTGGAAGAGAGAATGTCCGGGGTACGTGGGGTCTTAATTATACTGGCTACTTTGCCGAGGCAGTGGGAAGTGTAGACAGAGGCATTAAGACTTCCAGAACAAGCCTTCAAACATGCAAGGACTGGGCTGTGGTTACTAGTTCTGAGAATGAAAGTATGTTAAGCTGCTAGTTGATGTATCATTTCAACAAAGCTTCATTTTACCTGAATGGATTCAAGTTGTTCTTGCTTCCCCTTGTCCCTAAACCTAATGTTTTCTTCCTTAAAGATATTGCCGTTATCACCGGCATCGCAGTGGACTCACCAGGTATAATAAATCTTTCTGGCAATGCTTTGTGCATTTTGTGTCCTGCTGTGTCTCATTTTCAAGTGTCAAACCAATGTGCAAGTGGTTGGACGTTGTGCTGATTGATCTTTCCAGTGTTATTCTTGATGTTGTGTCAATGTCATTGCGTTTTGTGGTATTCCTCAATAATTAAACTGAAATGCCATAATTATCAGCATTGCGCAAGAGTTTATGGAGGAAGTGAATTCATCTGAAATGCCATGTACTGTTACTGTTCCAGTCAATGTCTTCGTAAAGTCAAGATTTTTGATACTGAGGAGGATAGGTCAAATCAACAACTCTCCCCATTCGGCAGATGCACCTTGGTTTAAAGATCCCAGTTTGATCCAAATTTCACTCTAGGGCAAGAGGGGGCAGTATTGAGTCAGGCCTGCTGACCCCAGAAGCCACTAGCTGAGGAGCCACAGGGATGGGCAAGTGCTGAGGCAGCTGGTCAGAAGATCCTCCTAGATTCTCTGGGACTTCATTCCAGTTGTTTTGGATACTTTTTGGGCCCTCTCACCCCTCCGTGCTTCCATCCACCCACCATACCCCCTCATGGCCCCTTTCCACCTCCATTCCAATGAATGGCCACATCCTCAAATGCCAACTCATGTCCCCATGCCACCTCATGCCCCACACCCACCCTCCATGTCAACTCACACCCCTCATACCACCATGCCAGCTCCAGAACCACTCCCCCAGCATCGACCATGAGCAGACCTCCGGGTCACATCAAACAATAACTTCTGACTATTTAATACCGTGCTCACTCATAAACGCTTAGTAGTCTGGGGAACCCCCAAGAAATGAATGCAAAGCTTTTTAATCTCCTCAACTGGTTAATCTCCTATAAAAACAAACTTTATTCAGACTGCACATCAAGGAAAACCAATCCTTTACTAGTCTCTTGATGTCAATCAAACAGTCAAGTTGAAACCCTTTGCTAAGCTAATTGGAATTTTAAAACTCAGACAAGCAATCAAAATGACATAATAACAGACCTTGGGGCAACATCAACAAAGACATCATGAAAGTGCATGACCAGGTGATGATTCTTTTTCTAAATTACATCAGATCCCTGTCAATCAAAGTAGCCCAGCAGAGGGTGTTCTTTCAAATCTTACTGACAGCTAAAGCCTGTTCTTTTTCACGTTTAAGGAAGAGGGATTAAAATCATGACACAACAGATTTTATTTTCTCTTCAAGAGCTTTTTCATCTACTCCATCAATTCCTTACTCGGACATTGCGGATTAAGGCCCTTGGGGTTCGTTTGAACCCGACACTAAGATCAAAAATGCCTTACTCAGTTCAGATTTCCCTGCTCTGTGAGTCAAGCTCTGCTCTCTTCCCTCTGCTGGTAAATTAGGATCTGTTTTTAATGGGAGCAGGAGTCCCACCCACTCTTTTTAATGATCCACAGAACCTTCTGGACTCCGACAATGAGAGTCATGGGGCAGAATTTTCCCGTCCCGCCACGGGAATCATAGCAGGCGGGGGTGGACCATGCAAAGCTCGGCACAGTGGTTAGCACTGCTGCCTCACAGCACCCAGGGACCTGGATTCAATTCCAACCTCAGGTCACTATCCGTGTGGAGTTTGCACGTTCTCCCTGTGTCTGCATGGGTTTCCTCCCGGTGCTCCAGTTTCCTCCCACACTCCAAAGATGATTGGGTTAGGTGGATTGGCCATGCTACATTGCCCTTACAGGGAGACTAACAGGGGAAATATGTGGGGTTACGGGAGTAGGGCCTGGGTGGGATTGTTATCAGTACAGACTGCATGGGCTGAAAGGCCTCCTCCTGCACAGTAGGGATTCGACGATTCTATGACCGCGGGTGGGATTTTCCAGCCTTGAGGAGAGCGTGGCTGGAAAATCCCAGCCATAGTCTCGCTTTCTTCCGATTGTCACTAAACAGGGAATTCGATATATGCTGCTCGCTTCTGGACTTTCACTGGTCATGTAGCTTTCCAGATGGATGCACTTCCTTTTCAATTGAATGATGGATTCAATGTCTTGTCATTTCTTCATTTGCATTCAGGCGCTTTCCTTCAAGATTTGTCTCCCCTCTAAATGTACTGGTTTTTGCAAGCTGGATTGCATCAAACTTGATGCAGCATCATATCGTTTCAGTAGCTTCATGTTCAACCATGATCAAAATGAATGGTGGAGCAGGCTCGAAGGGCCAAATGGTCTACGCCTGCTTCAATTTTGTTTTTTATCTATGTTTCTAGCTGCCCCAATAGTTTCCCCTTCAAAAAAGTTTGTTTATTAGTGTCACAAGTAGGCTTACATTAACACTGCAATGAAGTTACTGTCAAAATCCCCTAGTCGCCACACTCCGGTGCCTGTTCGGAGACACTGAGGGAGAATTTAGCATGGCCGATGCACCTAACCAGCACGTCTTTCAGACTGTGGGAGGAAACCGGAGCACCCGGAGGAAACCCACACAGACACGGGGGAGAACGTGCAGACCCCGCACAGACAGTGACCCAAGCCAGGAATCGGACCCAGGTCCCTAGCGCTGTGAGGCAGCAGTGCTAACGACTGTGCCACCGTGCCGCCCCAGTGCTTAGAAAAGCATGTTGTGAGGAGGAGGGTGGATTAATCTGCTTTCTAAACATTTATTGGGCTAAAAAAAACCACAGCATCCCGTGGGAGCAAAGATTAACAGTATTTTGAGGCATCCTGTGGGAGCAAAGATTAACAGTATTTTGAGGCATCCTTTGCTGGGGAGGGGTCAATGGGGATCCACTGTTAACAAAGCAGTGAATTGGAATTGAAACTTCTGTACGAATGCCTGTAAATATTTGGGCAGTGACTGGAGTACTGGATTAAGGTTGTTCTGACAATCCATAGCACATTGAACGCTGGCCAGGGCACGTCATAGTCATCTACAGAAGTGTTTTGAGTGGTGGTGATCACCCCTCCTATCTTAGCCTGCAATAGCTGAACTTTGCTCCAAATAGATCATTCTCCGGATAATTTGGCTCATGTAAATCCCCCAGGCTACCCACTGCTTGAATAATCAGGAATCCATAAATAGTTTCTTGTACGGTTCATTCAGTTTGGATAGGGAAGACTTCCACTCTTCCCACCCCGCTCCGTCCCATCAACAAGGCTGGAGAGATAAAGGTGTGTTAGATTAAGTGAAGCATGTTGCTTAAACTTGGGATCTAGCAGTCAAGCATCATTCCCACGTGGCGCCTTCCTGCATCAATGTTCTTGTCCCACAATGTTTGAAAGAGCCACGTCCAATATTTAGTTGTGAAGTGTTGTTTTTGCCTGATCATCCTGAACAAGATGCTGAGTGATGTTTTGAAAAGATCACTTGCTTCATGAAATGTTGCTGAGATTTCTAAGGGTTGTTTGTGCCGGCAGGAGGAACTCATGTTGTCCATTATGTTGTAGGTGAAGATAATGGGCCTAATTACTACGGCTCTTCCATTGGGAGCAGAGACTGTGAAATTCCCGGCAATCCAGAGGTAAATCCAATTGTTTCTTGACCAACTTGTATCTCTATGTATGTTACAACTTCTGTAGAACGCCAGTGCTGAAAGAATATTAATGGCTGAGATAAGTGCTCAAAATGAAGGATGCATTAACCTAACTTGGACAAAGGGTCATCTGGACTCAAAACGTCAGCTCTTTTATCTCCTTACAGATGCTGCCAGACCGGCTGAGATTTTCCAGCGTTTTCCCTTTTGGCTGTATTAACCTAATCTGATGAACAGTAGGCCGGAAGTATACATATCCAAAATATCATAACTTGTCATTTTCTCTGTACAATTCCTGATTACTCTACTGTGTATTCCTAGAATTTTTTGTTCCTTTTTAATTATTTACCTTTTGTGTCATTTTTATCGAGTGTTGTGCGATAAAATGTTTTGGACGATATGACCAGTATGAAATGTTGGCAAGTTGTGGAAACGACCTTCATAGATTACTCAGGAGGACAGATAAGAATTAATGAAAAAGTGTTGTACCAGCATTACTGAAAATGTAGCTTTCCTGTAAAGGAGTAATGTTTCCCCTTTAGATTCTTCTATAGACATCTAATACTTGACTGTTCAGCTTTTGTTTTGTTTCTGTCACTGGAAGCCCTCGACTCTCCCTCAAGGATCACTCCTGGATAACCATGGATGTATAGGTTAGAGGGATTAGCGAGGTAAGTATGAGGGGTTGTGGGTGGGATTGTTGTCAGTGCAGACTTGATGGGCTGAATGGCCTCCTACACTGTAGGATTCTACGATTCTATGAACCAGTGGCATTCTGCCAATTAACAACACTGATTGATAGACCTTCCCCCTCAGTTTATGCTTCTTCACTCCTGGATTCAGAATCATAGAATCATAGAATCCCTACAGTGCTGCAGGAGGCCATTCGGCCCATCGAGGCTGCACCGACCACATTTCCACCTCGGCCCTAACCCCATGCATTTACCAGAGTTGGACGTGAGACGAAAGAAAAGTGGCAGAGCACATGTCCTCTCTGTGTCCGACCCCAAAAACCCATAACCCCATGCATTTACCCTAGCAAGTCCCCCTGACAAAGGGGCAATTTAGCATGGCCAATCCATCTAACCCACACGTCTTTGGACTATGGGAGGAAACCGGAGCACCCGGAGGGAATCCACGCAAACACGGGGAGAACATGCAAGCTCTGCACAGACAGTGACCCAAGCCAGGAATCGAACTCTGGTCCCTGGCACTGTGAGGCAGCAGTGCTAACCACTGTGCCGCCCATCTCGGGGCGAATGGATCTCTGAAATCCGATGCTAACATGAAACAAGCAGCAGAAAGGTGGAAGTTAATTGTGAGAATTGAATGAGAAATACCATCCAGATGCTTCCCCAGTACTGTCAAAGAACCCTACTTGGGACCGAGCTCCGATTTTTAAACTTTAACCTCCCTCACCTCATCCAGCGAGGATGGGCATTGAGTGTGTCCCGGTAACGGCTTCGCTTGGAGCAACAGGCCCAGGAGGGGAGGGACCAAGATTATAAGCAAATTTTAAAAGGTTCCTGGAATTATTTTTTTTGTTTTATTTTAGCTTGTCGTAAAATCACATGAGCTCCCAATTCCAATATTTTTTAAAAGCAGTAAATGAAAGTGTTCAAAACACACTTTTTAAATGTTTCCGTGGTTTTTCTCTTGAGTAGCTCATAGCAGTGTCCTGGTACCTCCAGGAATTAATCCTGGAAGAATGATAAATCTGCCAACACTCCTAACGATGAAACGTTGGTTAGTGGTTGCCCATTACAGTGCCTCATTTTATTTTTTAAAATGAGTGCTAGTTTCCTGGTCTTGGAGGCAATATCAAGACTGCCAAACATTCTAAATTCCATTCCATTGCTATGAGTGCAGATAAAGCTGCGGTCAGACTATTTAAGGAAGAAAATTGCTCTTGTTTTTAATATAATCTGCAGCAAGTTAGTTGTTACAGGGATCGGTTTCAGCTGCTTGTCAGCAGTGTTTAACGGTTACACATGATGCCGGCATTGGACTGGGGTGGGCACAGTGAGAAGTCTCACAACACCAGGTTACAGTCAAACAGGTTTATTTGGAATCACAAGCTTTCGGAGCGCTGCTCCTTCATCAGGTGAGTGAGGAGGTAGGTTCACAAACACAGCACATATGGACAAAGACACAAGATAATTACAGATTGGAATGCATTCCAACCATTCTTCACATTTCAATTTGTAATTATTTACAATTGTGTCTTTGCCTGTATATGCCGTGTTTGTGAACCTACCTCCACTCACCTGATGAAGGAGCAGCGCTCCGAAAGCTCATGATTCCAAATAACCCTGTTGGACTTTAACCTGGTGTTGTGAGACTTCTTAAAAGTTATACAGCTGTGCTCCTTTTTTTACTGAATTGGAGGGTGGGACTTTGTTTGAGTTGTCACATTGGAAGGATGTTCAGAGTTGCAGGTTCTCCCCGTGTCTGCATGGGTTTCCTCCGGGTGCTCCAGTTTCCTCCCACACTCCAAAGATGTGCACGTTAGATAGTTTGGCCATGTTAAATTGACCCTTTGTGTTGGGGGGTTAGTAGGGTAAATGCATGGGGCTGCGGGGGTGAGGTCTGGGTGGGACTGTTGTCCGTGCAGGCTCGATAGGCCAAATGGCCTCCTTCTGCGCTGTGGGGTTTCTATGATTTTATGAAACGTTAACTTGTCCCTCAGTCATTTGAAAGCAATTTTTTGCACAATTTTCCACTTCATACTTGAGTGTTAGAATTTGCTTTTGAATCCATCATTGGAGTTTAGCCGCTCTCGGGCTGATGATAATCCCCCAGCAGTTCTGCTTCTGTGGTTGTCACCTCATAATCTTTTGCAGAACAGAATTTCGCACCCACAGTATTTAATCTCTAGACAGTTCAGGTAGTTTCTGGAGCTGGAAGCCCAGGCAAATCCTGGCAGCTGTCTATGTTTCCCAGGAACATGATGAGCCCCCCAACTACATCTTCGCAACTTGCATTCAGCTGAAATAAAACTAATATATCAGCCAGAATTCTCTGACCAATCACGTCGGCGGGATTCTCGGGTCCTGTTGTGGTGAACAGAGATTTGGCTGAGTTCCAAATTCTCCATCCTCACTGGCAGCGGCCATGGGGCATGAACGGCCATAGAATTCAGGCCATTATTCCCAGAATAAACATAGAAACGTAGAAGCTAGGAGCAGGAGGAGGCCATTCGGCCCTTCGAGCCTGCTCCGCCATTCATCACGATCATGGCTGATCGCCCAACTCAGTAGCCTAATCCTGCTTCCTCCCCATAATCTTTGATCCCATTTTCCCCAGGTGCTATATCCAGCTGCCTCTTGAATACATTCAATGTTTTGGCATCAGCTACTTTCTGTGGTAATGAATTCCACAGGCTCACCACTCTTTGGGTGGAGAAATGTCTCCTCACCTCCATCCTAAATGGTCTACCCTGAATCCTCAGACTGTGATCCCTGGTTCTGGATTCTCCCACCATCGGGAACATCCTCCCTGCATCTACCCTGTTTCGTCCTGTTAGAATTTTATAAGTCTCTGTGAGATCCCCCCCTCATAAACAACAACATCAGCATTGTATGAGTGTTAGGGTTGCCAACTCTGGGTGGATATTCTCTTAAGAGATTCAATCGCATGACCTCTGACCTCCAACTGCTCCCATATTGGTCATGTCCGTTCATCCCACCTCCTGATACACCAAGCTATTTCACACTTTCGAAAAGCCTTTCAACTGCTTTGAGTGTGGAAGGGGTTTCACTTGGTCATCCTATCTGCTGATACAGCAACAAGTTCACGTTGTGGAGAGGCCATTCACCTGCTGTGTGTGCGAAGAGATTCATGACGTCCATTCTCCCAACGCGCCACTTCCTGTGTCCATTGAAAGGCGAGCTGGCTTTTGACCTGATTGGATGATTCTTAACTGTCAGACAGCTCCTTTTTCTCACTACCAGCACTGTTTATTTTGAGAACAATGAAGTACATTTTTCTTCCCTTTAATGGCTCGATTGCTTTGCTCTCAGCAGCGTCCTGGGAGCTTGTCTTAAATTCTTGGAAACTCCAGACACAGACGAGGCGATTCTGCTGAGAGTGTGTGTACACATTATATTGTCGCTGTACAACTGATGGGAGCAAAATCAAACACAGGTCTGCAAACCTGAGTCATTCTCATAACTCGGAAGCAAACTTGGAGAGGGGGTGAGCGCAATCCCCGTAAACCCACACATTTCCCATGGTTAATCCAATGAACAAGAAATCCTTTAGTCAGGCAAAATCCGGTCTCATAAAGTGCTGCTTTACATGCATTAGCTTCTAGCAGCCATGCAGTTGCAAGTTAATTGCTTGGGTTTTAAAAGTCCTGACTGCTTGGGTTCTGTGAAAGGAGGAAGATTTAATAGTGGAAAAGGAACAGCGTGGTTTAAACTCCAGTGGCACATTTCCCAATTAGCTCCAGTAGAGCATGAATCAGATCGGAGGTTAGGATACCACTACCATCTCTTGAGTGGTTTGTCACTTGTGAGTTCCTCTGCGTGGGAGAGAGGAGGTAATTTTTTTTTTAGAATCAGTGAATCCTTACAGCGCAGAAGAGGCCATTCAATCCATTGAGTCTGCATCAACTCTCTGACAGAGTGACTTACACAGGCCCTCTCCCCTGCTATATCCCCGTAACCCCACACATTTCCCATGGTTAATCCATGTAACTTGCACATCCTTGGACCCCGAGGGGCAATTTAGCATGGCCAATCCACCTAACCTGCACAGCTTTGGAATGTGGGAGGAAACCCACGCAGACAGGGGGAGGACAAGCAAATCCACACAGACAGTGACCAAGGCCAGAACTGAATCCGGGTCCCTGGCGCTGTGAGACAGCTGTGCTAACCACTGTGCCACCGTGCAAAATGTTACTTAAGCATGATAATGGAGAGAGTGCTACAACCTTTATATTTAATAAGACCAGAAGACATAGGAGCAGAATTAGGCCACTCAGCCCATCGAGTCTGCTCCGCCATTCAATCATGGCTGGTTTTTTTTTCTCATCCCCATTCTCTTGCCTTTTCCCCATAACCCCTGATCCCCATTATTAATCAAGAACCTATCTATCTCTATCTTAAAGACACTCAATGACTTGGTAAAGAGCTCTACTGATTCACCACTCTAGCTGAAGAAATTCCTCCTCATCTGTTTTAAAGGACCGTCCACACTATCTAGGCCTTGCAGTATCCTGTAAGTTTCAATAAGATCTCCCCCTCCTCATCTTCTAAACTCCAACGAGTACAGACCCAGAGTCCTCAACCATTCCTCTTACGACAAGCTCTTCATTCCAGGGATCATTCTTGTGAACCTCCTCTGGACCCTTTCCAAGGCCAGCACGTCCTTCCTGAGATTTCCAGTATTCTGACCAATATTTTCCACCAGCGAAGCAGATCGGACAATGGGAGAAGAGGCAATAATGTTTGTTCAGCGTACTAGTTTTTATATTCTGATCCTTATGCATTCTAATATTATTACTACTGAGGGCAAGTTATTTTCTCCCCATTTCCGTGCTTTTTCTTGGCTACTCTAAATGGAGTAAAGAAAGCAATGGGCCACCCTGCACCTTCTGTCAAGGCTCCCCTGAACTGGCTATTTATAATGTGTACTTCCTTAGATGTGTCTTCACGTCAGGGAGACTGGCCCCGACCCTCCCTCGAGTGTTTTTCTTTCATTTTCCACAGTGATTTGGCTGATGTTGGGAGGTTGCAGCCCCAAACCACATCCTGCTGCTCATCCTGTGCAAAATACTGATATAGAAACATAGAAAAATAGGAGCAGGAGGAGGCCATTCGGCCCTTCAAGCCTGCTCCGCCCGCCATTCACCATGATCATGGCTAATCATCCAACTCAATATCCTGATCTCCCCCCCCCCCACCGCCACATCCTTTGATCCCCTTCGCACCAAGTGCTATATGTGACTGCTTCTTGAAAAAAACATAAAGGGGGGAGTTTTAGCGTCCTACCCACCACGGGAATTGTAGCGGGGGGGGGTGCGGACGGACCATGCAGAGGTCCATTGACCTCGGGTGGGATTTTCCGGTTTTGGGGCAAGCGTGGCCAGAAAATCCTACCCATTCAAACATTCACAATGAAACCAAGAACATCTCCTTGCCAGAATGTTGCACCGTCCAAAGGTGTGTGTGTGTGTGTCCATTTCCATGGACTGGGATCCTTGTTATTATTTCCATTTTTGTTGGATCGGGGCCTCGACCTCTTGAAGGCCAAGGTTGCGGGCAGAGCCTCAGTCAGATACTATCCCATCAGTATAATGCTACGGGGTCCACCTCCTACATTTTTTTAACCATGTTTCCAGTAAGATGGCAGGAAAAGTCGACAGTCGAGCTGGCAAGCAGCGCACCAATTTCTCCCACCTGAGTTGTCACTTGGTTTAAAAAAAAGACTCAGTCCTTCATTGTAAATGGCTCCCAATCCACAGACAATCAAGTGGGCTGCTTTGTCCTGGTCAGTTTCCTGAGTGTTGCTGGAACTGCAACCATCCAGGCAAGTAGGGAGTATTCCATCGCACTGCTGACTTGTGCCTTGGCTTTGGTGCCTTGGTGGACAGGCTTTAGGGAGTCAGGGGGTGAGTTACTCACTGCAGGATTCTTAACCTCTGACCTACTCTTGTAGCCACAGTATTTATCTGGCTAGTCCAATTGTGTTTCTGGTCAGTGGCAATCCCAGGATGTTGATAGTGGGGAATTCAGTGATGGCAATGCCCTTGAATTTCAAGGAGCAATGGTTAGATTCTTGGAGCTCTTGTTGGAGATGATCGTTGCCTGACACTTGCCTGGCGTGAATGTTACTTGCCACTTGTCAGCCCAAGCCTGGATATTGTCCAGGTGTTGCTGCATTTGGGCACGGACTGTTTCCATATGTGAGGAGTCGCCAATGGTGCTGAACATTATGCAATCAACAGTGAACGTTCCCACTTCTGACCTTCTACCAGAACAAAGATCATTTATGAAACAGCTGAAGATGGTTGGGCCTAGGACACAACCCTGAGGGACTCCTGTAATGATGTCCTGGAACTGTGATGACTGACCTCCAACCACCACCAATCATCGTCCTTTGTGCCAGGTACGATTACACCAGTGGAGAGTTTTCCCCTTGATTCCAGTTTTGCTGGAGCTTCTTGATGCCACACTCAGTCAAATGCTGCCTTGAAGTAAAGGGTTGCCACTCTCACCTCACCTCTGAAGTTCAGCTCTTTTGTCCATGCTGGAACCAGGGTGGTAATGAGGTCAGGAGCTGAGTGGCCCTGGTAGAACCCGAACTGAATATCATAGAAGCCCTACAGTACAGAAAGAGGCCATTCGGCCCATCGAGTCTGCACCGACCACAATCTCACCGAGGCCCTACCCCCATATCCCTACATATTTTACCCACTAATCCCTCTAACCTACGCAGCTCAGGACACTAAGGGGCAATTTTAGCACGGCCAATCAACCTAACCCGCACACCTTTGGACTGTGGGAGGAAACCGGAGCACCCGGAGGAAACCCACGCAGACACGCGGAGAATGTGCAAACTCCACACAGACAGTGATTCAAGCCGGGAATCGAACCCAGGTCCCTGGAGCTGTGAAGCAGCAGTGCGAATCACTGTGCCACCCAATGAGTAGGCTCTATGGCCTATATTCCTACTTCTTCTTGTGTATGGTACATGAATGTGTTCTCTCAGCAGTTCAATCTGAACTTGCTAGAGCAAGTCTAAGAATTGGTGAGTGCTGCAGTGAATGAGTAATCATGTAGGCCTCCTCAGGATCAGGACACGTCACTGAAATACTATTTTTTTATGTTTCGTTTTTAAACCAGCCCTGTGTTATAAACATGAAATGGGGCTGAAGAATATCGTAAGGATGAAGGGGGATCTTATTGAAACTTACAGGATACTGTGAGGCCTGGATAGAGTGGACGTGGAGAGGATGTTTCCACTAGTAGGAAAAACTAGAACCAGAGGGCACAACCTCAGGCTAAAGGGACGATCCTTTAAAACAGAGATGCGGAGGAATTCCTTCAGCCAGAGAATGATGAATCTGTGAAACTCTTTGCCACAGAAGGCTGTGGAGGCCAGGTCATTGAGTGTCTTTAAGACAGAGGTAGATTGGTTCTTGATTAATGAGGGGAATCAGGGGTTATGGGGAAAAGTCAGAAGAATGGGGATGAGAAAAAATCAGCCATGATTGAATGGCGGAGCAGACACGATGGGCCGAGTGGCCTAATTCTGCTCCTATGTTTTATGGTCTTATAAAGCACTCTGTTAAAGCCAGGGTGTTAGTGTTTTTTTAAAAATGGAATTGAACAGGAGTTCCTTCAGTTACATGGATCTCTTCGACGGAGGCCCTGGATGGGAGTTAGGAAGCTTTTTGAACTAATTTGCTGGAAGAAGCTGAAGGAACAGAAATGCCTCGGAGTGTGTCCTGCTTTCATTGGAGGACGGGAATCAGATAACTGTGAAATGTGCAGACGTCTGCTGGGTGCCTGCCAAAGGCTGTGTTTCCATGCACGGCCGACACAGATTTTTGCAGCTATTCGAAGTTAGAACGTAGGGTTTGAAGGCAACGCAGATGCAGCACTCAGCTTTTAACCAGTGGGCTACGAGTCGTGCATTCCAGAGATGAGGAACCCTGATCATATTTCCATCAGCAAATTCCAAGGGATAATGTACTTCTTTCAGAGGGAAGTGACAATGGTGAGGCCGAGCATTGTGCCCTGCCGGCAAAACTAATCTGTTTGAGAAAAGGAAAGGTAGGTGGATTGCCCTTCAGAAATCAATTACACCCCAACACCAAAGCAATGCGACTTGCCCATGACTTTCAAAACTAGACGTTGAAGCCAGCGTTATTCTAATGATAATTTTAACCCATTATTAAGTAAATCATATCAGCATTAAAAATGAAGTCAGTCAGAAAGCCTCGTGCTCAAAGTTTAGGTAGTTTGAAATTTAGCAGCACCGTTCCAATACCATCATCATATTAAATGTTATAGCAACAGGCAGAGATATAATCCAGGAAAGCGACCCATTGAAGGTGATCTTCGTTGTTGCCAGGAAGAAATTGTGGAAACTCTGGTCTGGGATGTTGTAATAATTAGCTATTCCGATTTTTTTTTTTAAAACCCCCCCCCCCCCCCTTGATTTTAAATTCTCATCCTTGTTGCACGTTCTCCCCGTGTCTGCGTGGGTTTCCTCCGGGTGCTCCAGTTTCCCCTCTCAGTCTGAAAGATGTGCAGGTTAGGTGCATTGGCCGTGCTAAATTCCCCATCGGTGTACCCAAACAGGTGCTGGAGTGTGACGACTAGGGGATTTTCACAGTAACTTCATTGCAGCGTTAATGTAAGCCTACTTGACACTAATAAATAAACTTTCACTTTAAATTCTTCCATGTCCTTGTTTCTCTTTATGACTTCCCCAAGCCCAGCAACCACAAGATCTCGGCACACCTTCAATTCTGGCATCTTGTATCTCCTGAATTTCTTCATCTCACGGTTGGTGACCTCGCCTTCAGCTCCTTGGGCCCAAAGTGCTGCAATTTCATCCCCAAAACCCCTCCAACTCTACTCCATTAAGATTGTAAAGATCCAGCAACTCCAAACTGGGCATCCATGAGGTATTGTGGGCCTCAGCAGCAGCAGAATGGTATTCAACCACAATCTATAGCCTCGTGGCCCAGCATACCCCCCACTCTACGCTTACCACCACCCCTGGTTCAATGAAGAGTGCAGGAGGGCATGCCAGGAGCAGCACCAAGCATACCTAAAAATCAGGTGTCAACCTGGGGAAGCTACAGCACAGGACTACCTGCTTATCAAACAACGCAAGCGGCATGTGATAGACAGAGCTAAGAGATCCTACAACAAATGGATCAGATCTCAGCTCTGTGGTCCTGCCACATCCATAGAAATATAGAAATTAGAAACTGGAGTAGGCCATTCGGCCCTTCGAACCTGCTGTGCCATTCATTTTGATCATGGCTGATCATCGAATTCAATGTTCTGATCCCCGCTCTCTTGCCCCCCATATCCCTTGATCCCTTTATTCAGTCATGAATAACAATGGATAATTAAACAACTCACTGAAGGGGAATCCACAAATATCCCCATCCTCAATGATGGAAGAGCCCAGCACATCCGTGCAAAAGACAAGGCTGAACCATTTACAACAATCTTCAGCCAGAGGGGCCAAAAGGATGATCCATCTCGGCCTCCTCCTGAGGTCCTCAGCATCACAGATGTCAGTCTTCAACCAATTTGATTCACTTCATGTGATATCAAGATATGAAGGCACTGGATACTACAGAGGCAATTAGTACTGACAATATTCTGGCAATAGTACTGAAGACTTGTCCTCCAGAACTTGCTTCATCCCTAGCCAAGCTGTTCCAGTACAGCTGCAACACAGGCACCACTCCAGCAATGTGGGAAATTTTCCAGGTATGTACTGTACAGAAAAAGCAGGACAAATCCAACCTAGCCAATTACTGCCCCAGCAGTCTGCACTCAATCATCAGCAAAGGAAGAGAAAATATTGTCGACAGTGTTATCAAATGATTCTTAATCAGCAAATAATCTGCTCGCTGACACTCAGTTTAGGTTCGGCCATGACCACTTGGCTCCTGACCTTATTACAGCCCAAATGTGGTCAAAAGCATTGGACTTGAGAGGTGATGCATTTTGGTAGAACTAACGTAGGGGGGAGCTATACGATAAATGGCAGAACCATAAAGGGTGTAGATACGCAGAGGGACCTGGGTGTGCAAGTCCACAGATCCTTGAAGGTGACGTCACAGATGGAGAAGATAGTGAAGAAGGCATATGGCATGTTTGCCTTTATAGGACGGGGCATGGAGTATAAAAGTTGGGGTCTGATGTTGCAGTTGTATAGAAGGTTGGTTCGGCCGCATTTGGAATACTGCGCCCAGTTCTGGTCGCCACACTACCAGAAGGACGTGGAAGCTTTAGAGAGAGTGCAGAGGAGGTTTACCAGGATGTTGCCTGGTATGGAAGGGCTTAGTTATGAGGAGAGATTGGGTAAACTGGGGTTGTTCTCACTGGAAAGACGGAGGATGAGGGGTGACCTAATAGAGGTGTATAAAATTATGAAAGGCATAGATAGGGTGAACGGTGGGAAGCTTTTCCCCAGGTCGGTGGTGACGTTCACGAGGGGTCATAGGTTCAAGGTGAGGGGGGGGGGAGGTTTAACACTGATATCAGAAGGACGTATTTTACGCAGAGGGTGGTGGGGGCCTGGAATGCGCTGCCGGGCAAGTTGGTGGAGGCGGACACACTGGGAACGTTTAAGACTTATCTAGATAGCCACATGAACGGAGTGGGAATGGAGGGATACAAAAGAATGGTCTAGTTTGGACCAGGGAACGGTGCGGGCTTGGAGGGCCGAAGGGCCTGTTCCTGTGCTGTATTGTTCTTTGTTCTTTGTGAGGTGAAATTGACTACTCTTGGCATCAAGGCAGCATTTGACCGAGTGTGGCATCAAGGAGCCCCAGCAAAATTGGAGTAAATGGGATTCGAGGGGAAAACTCTCCACTTTTTGGAGTCATACCTGGCACAAAGGAAGATGGTTGTGGTTGTTGAAGATCAATCCTCTCATCGACGAGACATTGCTGCATAAGTTCCTCGGGGTAGTGTCCGAGGCCCAACCATCAGCTGTTTAGTTAATGACCTTCCTTCCATCTTAAGGTCACAAGTGGGGGATATTCGCTGATTGCATTATGTTCAGCATCATTCACGACTCCTGAGATACTGTAGCAGCCCATGTCCATTTGCAGCAAAACATGCACAATATTTAGCCTTGACTGATTTGTGATGAGTAACATTTGCGTCAGACAAGTGTCATTCATGACCACATCCAATAAGAGAATCTAATCATCTCTCCTCAACACTCAAAGGTATTACCATCGCTGAATCCCCCACTATCAACATGCTGGGGGTTACCAATGACCAGAAACTGAATTGGACTAGCCGTATAAATACTGTAGCTGAAAGATTAGGTCAGAGGCTGAGAATTCTGCTGCAAGTAACTCGCCACCTAACTCCCCAAACCCTGTCCACCCATCAAAAATGCACAAGTCCTTGAATGTGATGGAATTCTGTCCGTTTGCCTGGATGTGTGCAGCTCTAACATCACTCAAGAAGCTTGACAGCATCCAAGCCAAAGCAGTTTGTTTGACTGGCACCCAGTTCACCATCTAAAACATTCACTCTCTCCACTAGTGACACACAGTAGCAGCAGTGTGTACCATCCACAAGATACATTACAGCAATTCACCAAGGTTCCTTCAACAGCACCTTCCAAACCCAGAAGGACAAGGGCAGTAGGTGAATGGAAAAACCACCACCCTGGAGGTTCCCCTCCAAGTCGCACACCATCCTAACTTGGAGCTATATCGCCATTCCTTCACTGTTGCCAGATCGAAGTCCTGGAACTCCCTCCCTAACAGCATTGCGAGTGTATCTACTCAACATGGACTGCAGCAATTCAAGAAGGTGGCTCACAACCGCCTTCCCAAGCGTAATTAGGGATGGGTAATAAATGTGAGCCTATCCCATGATGCCTGTGTAAGAACATGTATAAAAATAATAGCTCCTTGAAACCTACCTCTTTGATCAAGTTTTTGGTCATCTGTGCTCAGCACTTTGTGGCTTGAGTGTCAACCATTGGCAGCTAGTGTTTCTGCAAAGCACTTTGGGACAGTTTTACTATGTTAAAGGGCAGCACGGTGGCACAGTGGTTAGCGCTGCTGCCTCACAGTGCCAGGGACCCGGGTTAGATTCCCGGCTTGGGTCACTGTCTGTGTGGAGTTTGCACATTCTCCCCGTGTCTGTGTGAGTTTCCTCCGGGTGCTCCGGTTTCCTCCCACAGTCCAAAGATGTGCAGGTTAGGCTGATTGGCCATGATAAATTGCCCCTTAGTGTCAGGGGGACTAGCTACGGTAAATGCATGGGGTTATGGGGATAGGGACTGGTTGAGAATGTGGTTGGTGCAGACTCGATGGGCCAAATGGCCTCTTTCTGCAGTGTAGGATTATATGATATAAATGCAAGTTGTCTTTTAGAAAATAGCTCTTTCTTGCAGAATTTTGGGATTCATTCATCCCTGAAATTTTGGCTGGTGAATGGAGCTTGACTGTTTGCTAACATGTTATGACCCATCAGTGACTTTAATGATAGCTGCTAGTCATTTGCTGCTGCCATTAAAATGACAGTAGGCAATTGCAGACTTTTATCTACATTCGTGAAGGATATCCATGGGATCCCCCACTTTTGGAATTAGTCGATTGGTCACTCGAGAAACCTTTGGTTCAGAGTGGAATGAGAAAGCAACCTCTGACTATCTCTGATACCAGAGATAGAATTAAAGATGTCACAGCAGATAATGGACACCACTTTGGCCAGAACAGTGGCTGGAGCTTTTCTTGTTTAATCTCAGTTCCCGGCCCTTTCTCTCAGCTGCTTATCCAACTCGAGTTATGTTGGAATGTCAACAGCCCATTGTCACAATGTTTTCCCTGTTCTACTAACCCCTTGTGTTGAATACTAACTTCTCCCTTTGTGTTCTTCGATTTGACCCATGTTGTTGCCAACTTGAAAGCAAGCTGTTGACTTTTACTTATTAGTGCCACGAGTAGGTTTACAGTAACACTGCAATGAAGTTACTGCTGACCAAGGGTGTCTGTAATCCAGGGGTGTTTTTTATAACTTAACCTACCCAACAAGAGATCATGTCCATGAAATCATCCAAACATTTCGTGCCCTGCCCCATTCAATTTTAACAATATCCAGAGGTAGCCTCTGTAAACATCACTGCCAATGTATTCATTTGAATGATTCTGATGTGGGGACACCAGTGTTGTTCCACAGAATTCTGAGCGCGTCGATCCAGCAGCATGTTTTAAAGTTTAAAGCTCATTTATTAGTGTCACAAGTAGGCTTACATTAACACTGCAATGGAGTTACTGTGAAAATCCCGTACTCGCCCCACTCCGGCGCCTGTTCAGGTACACTGAGGGAGAATTTAGCATGGTCCACGCACCTAACTATCACGTCTTTCAGATTGAGAGAGGAAACCGGAGCATCTAGAGGAAACCCACGCAGGTATGTGGGTTCTGCTGCTGGACTTGTATATAATGGACAGGTAATTGGTTTGCAATGCATAGACATGACATTCAATTCATTTATATTTATTAGTTTGGGTGGCACAGTTGTTAACACTGCTGCCTCACAGCGCCAGGGACAGCGGCTTGCGTCACTGTCTGTGTGGAGTTTGCACATCCTCCCCGTGTCTGCGTGGGTTTCCTCTGGGTGCTCCAGTTTCCTCCCATAGTCCAAAGATGTGCAGGTTAGCTGGCTTGGCCATGGTAAATTGCCCCTTTAGGATCAGGGGGACTAGCTAGGGTAAATGTATGGGGATAGGACCTGGGTGGGATTGTGGTCGGTGCAGACTTGATAGGCTGAATGGCCTCCTTCTGCACTGTAAGGATTCTATGGAATTTATAATTGAGGCAACCAGAAATCTGCCTCGTTGATGACCCCCTCTTGAGTGAGACTTCTGCGTTCTAATTGACCCGGGCTGATCTGCAACACTTTTAGAATTGGTTTTCAAGCTGTCATTCACATTTCAGTCCAAAGAAACTGATTTAAAGTAGCTTCAACTAAATTTATTATCGTGATATATTTACATTTAGGGGAGGCAATGGCCTTATGGTATTATCGCTAGATTATTAATCCAGAAACTCAGCTAATGTTCTGGGGACCTGGGTTCGAATCCTGCCACGGCAGAGGGTGGAATTTGAATTCAAGAAAATAAATCTGGAATTATGAATCTACTGATGACCGTGGAACCATTGTCGACTGTTGGAAAAACCCATCTGGTTCACTAATGTCCTTTAGAGAAGGAAATCTGCCGTCCTTACCCGGTCTGGCCTGCATTTGACTCCAGAGCCACAGCAATGTGGTCGACTCTCTAAGGGCAACTAGAGATGGGCAATAAATGCTGGCCAGCCAGTGTCGTCCCACGAATGAAAATAATAGTGATATTATACGTATTGAAAGATTTTCATTTTTTGCACTGCTTGCCTAATTGTTCAATAATTCAGAAAACAGATGGTGTAACCATCCAGAGAAGGCGCATTCCTCCCCACAATTGCATGCACGCTGTCACCACTGCAGTTAATGTATGCCCTCCTTTCACTGCCCCGCTCCCTCACCTATGCCCCGGATGAATTCCATTCATTAACCTAGTTGACTGCTGTATAACCCTAAAGAATGGCTTCTTTGGTCTGTGACCTAACATGCAAATCTCTCCTTGATGCACTCATTAGGTACTAAGCACAACAACAGAGACTGCATCTCTCATCCATGGTCTGCCTAAGGGGGTAAGCAGCCATCGTTACATAAGTCCGTCTGCATGTGGGTGTTTGCATGTTCTGCATGCTCAACCGTTGTGAACCAATTTGTAAAAGTAGTGCATGTGATGACCATAGAACACTGTTTGTCTGTGTTTTTCCTCAGTATGTTGAAACTTGGCTGTTATTAGGAAGTCACGGTTAGCTTGTTGGTCCGGATTTTCGCCCCAAGCTCGGGTTCACAAGGTTGGCAGGTTTCTTGGTTCGGCAAACCCAATGTTTAAAAATAGCCGCCCTCAGGACGACTGTTCTTGGTCCGTGGTTGGGGAGTGGGCAGTTATGGGGCAGGCTGAAATAGGGGTTGGGACAGATGACTGCAGACAGACCGTAGAGGCTGTTGGGTGTGAAGGCAGTCTGGGCGTAAGGCTTACCTCTCTGCTCTAGAACTGTGTGTAAATAAATAAAAAGCCTCTCCAACCCTCACCCCTCAAACTCTCAATACCCTGTCCATGCCAAGCTGTGCCAACCCACCTAGTGTCCGAGGACAGTTCTTGGACAGGTTTGACAGCTGGACAGCCCTTTAAAAGTTCCTTGACAGCTTGACCATTCCAATGTGTTTGTGCGTAAAAGGTGCATAATGATGTTCACTTTTCACGATCCCAAAGGCTGTACACTGACTCTGTGAAAAATTGTCCAAACTTGCCTTGCCCATTAGAAGCAAAACAAATCCAACTCAGCCAATGATTGAACTATCGGTCTACTCTCCAACCACTAGCAATGTAATACAAGGAATTATCAACACCACTCACACAAGCTCCCAACGATGTCTCAGGGCCCTATCCAAAGGGGTACCCTGGCTATACAAACAGACCCACCAAATACAGACCTCCTTTTACCCGTTCCAATTCGCACACTCCAGTTTGCACACTCTTGGGTTTTCAAAATCCCATTTCGGTGGAGGCAGCTAGTGATTTAATTGGCTAGCTGCTTCATTAAATCTCACATGTATGAACTCCAGCCCGACTCCACGAAAATGGGAAATGCCAGGATCGGGGGTGGGAGATAGAATTTCTGGAATCATTGCAATGTTGGAGAGGATCTGTACCCTGGTGAAGATCCACGTCATTATCAGGTTAAATGTGCTGGAATCATCCTCCTCCAGAGTGTTCCATTGTCGCTGTTGCTAGTGATCGGCCATTTTAAATCATTCCTGATGATATGAATAAACAGCGAGTTCACTCGACACATGACAGCTCAGCCCCAGTTTTGGAGTCTCCATCCAATGTGGACGGAAGAGCTGAATTCCAGAGGTGAGGTAAAAGTGACTGGTTTTGACGTCAAGGCAACATGCGACCAAAATGTGGCACCGGAGAGCCCTAGTGTCAAGTCAATGGGAATTGGGGGAAATCAAATGTGGCAGAGAAGATCATGGTCACTAGATGCTCTTCCTGTCCCCCGATGACTGACCCAACTATACTCTCCGTCCCTCCTGACAACTCCTCTCAACCACCCGACCACTGCCTCCCACAACCGCCCATTGGCCATCTTATAACCTCCACAATCCAGTCCCTTCCCCCCCAAACCAATCCTGTCCACTTATCTTATTAAAATTTGTTCTTTCTGGACTTTTAAACTTGCTTGTTTTATGGCAACTAGTGCCGTAACAAAAGGGGAATGCACTCCTTAACGCCAGTGCTGCAGAAGGACAGAAGATCGTGGGAACCTGCTGAGTAACACAGAACTCACCCGGCTTGAGTTGGAAGGTCAGGTGAGATAGGACTGCCAGGATTACCAGGTAAGGAGCTAAGAGCAGAATGGCCATCTGACACTCCACTGGAGGTTTTAGCCCATTTTGACATTGGGTGCCAGCTATGGTTCAGTTATAACGTACTCACCTCTGAGTCTGGAGGGTGTGGGTTCCAGCCCCAATCCAGGATTCGAGCACAAAAATCAAAGCTGAAACTCCAGAGTAACACTGAGGGAACGCCACATCCTTTGAGGTGAAGCCTTTTGGATGCAACACTAAACTAAGGCCCCACCTCTTCCCCTGTGGGTGTAAATAATCCCAAGGTCCTACTTTGTCCCTCAAATCAGCATCAGCAGAACAGATTATCTGCTCATTGTCACATGGCTCTTTGTGAGAGTTTGCCGTATGTAAATTGGTTGCCATGTTTCTTACATTACAACAGTGGGAACACTCCAAAAATACTTCCATGGCTGTAAAGTGCTTTGGGATGCCCTGCAGTTGTAAGAGACGCTATATTAAATGCAAGTCTTGCTTTTTTGAGTGGTAGCATAAACACGTGATAGCAAGTCTGCATTGCTTTGACTCAAATGAAAATAACATCGGTAGTGATGTGAATTGAACTGCCAACTTACTGTTGTCTGTTTTTCACTACTGTATTAAGTCGAGTGTGTTTCCTGTTAACTTACAACCTGTGCTGAAATCTGACTGATTTGTTGGAAGTTAATTGCAGGTGGTGTAATCACAAGAAAAGTCTTAATTCACTCGTACTGTGCACTCCATGTTTCAAGAGATATGCATTTAAGCAGTTTAAGAGGTTTCTAAATGAGAACAACAATGACAGCATTTTTGATCATCCCATCTCACTCCTCTTAATGTTAGAAAAAGGAAAACCAAGAATCTGGAAGTCAGAAATAAACATTGGAAATGCTTGGGTTCAGTCAACATTTACACATTGAGGCTACCTAAACAATGAGGCTACCTCATTGAATGTTCTTAAGGCAAAGATCTTTTTGAACAGTAAAGGAATGGGAAGGCACAGGTTCAATTCCTGGCTTGGGCCACTGTCTGTGCGGAGTTTGCATGTTCTCTCCGTGTCTGCCTGGGTTTCCTCCGGGTGCTCCGGTTTCCTCCCACACCCCAAAGATGTGTGGGTTAAGTGGATTGGCCGTGCTAAATTGTCCCTTTAGTCTTAGGGAGACTAGCTAGGGTAAATGCATGGGTTATGGGGATAGGGCCTGGGTGGGTTTGTGGTCGGTGTAGACTTGATGGGCTGAATGGCCTCCTTCTGCACTGTAGGATTCTATGATTCTATTCTGAATTAAGCGTTATGGTGAGCGGGTGGGTAAGTGGAGCTGAGTCCGTGAAAAGATCAGCCATGATCTTATTGAATGGTGGAGCAGGCTCGAGGGCCCAGATGGCCTACTCCTGCTCCTAGTCTAATGTTCTTATTAAAGGAAAAAGCTAGGTTTGCAATTTGGGTGGAAACTTCTGACCAATCTCGAATATTCAGGAGAAAATTCCTTTTTTACAACTGCCCAAAACAAAATTAACCTTCTGCTTAGTAACTGGAGCTGAGTGTGAATGTGCAGCTACTGTTCTTAATGTCCGCTACACTGAGCAATATAAACTCCCAGGTTTATCTTGTTTGGTGGCAAGACAAATCAAAGCAATATTTGACCGAGTTGTAGAGGAGTTGCTGTTGCTTCTTCACCTCTGCTTCTGTCTGTTACCTGCTGTTAATGGTATTGAGTCAATGGCCAGATTTCTCCGGCCATCCATGCCGGTGGGATCACCTGGTCCAGCCAAAGGCACACCCCTGCCGCGGGTTTCCTGGCGACATGGAGTGCAGTCATTGACACTGGTGGGACCAGAAGATCCTCACCGCTGACGAACGGCATGCCATCTCCCGTCAGGAGAAACACACTGTGGGAAGACCAGAGAATCCCCCCTCAGTATGTGAATAAGACAAATGAAATAGCAAGACCAGAGTAGTCAAAGCAACTCTCCCTGTGTTAAAAGGGCTAATGCCCAGAAGGAGGAGCAACAGATGACATCAAGAGTACAGACGCGGCACAACAACACTAAAGCAACATACTGCGGATACTGGAAATCCTGAAATAAGAACAGAAAAATGTTAGAAAAGTCATCAGTCAGGCTGTAGAGAGAGAGATGCTGACTGCTTACAACATTTTCTATTTTTAGTACAGATATGCTTGCCACTTCCCCAAGAGACAGCTCTCAATCTTGGCTTTTATCTAGCATGGATTGATTGATGCTCATTTTCATAGAGAGCCTCTCCACGGGCAGCGAGTTTCCTCGGAACTGAAACCAGTGACCTTGTATTGGTTAGCATCCACAGATTTAATATCGGGTTTAGCTTTGAGTCGCAGCGTGTTGATCATTGGAGGACAGAAAAGTGGACCTGTCAGATTGCACCCACACACAGCAATGTGATGTGCCATTTGCCTGATGTGTACAGGCTAAATGTACATGGCTAGTTATCTTTACAGTTTGAATGAACATCAAGAATAGTGAGACAGGCATTGAAACAGGATATTCTTTGGAAGAAAACATCCTTTTCAGAATGTTATTTGATGAGTAATAGCGTTTCCTTTAAAGTTTATTTATTCATAGAATCATTAGAATCTATGGCACGGAGATGGGCCCTTCAGCTCAAACTGATCCATGCTGACCAAAATGCCCATCTAAGCTCACCCCATTTGCCTGCATTTGGCCTGTATCCCTCTAAACTTTTCCTATCCATGTATCTGTCCAAATGTCTTTTAAATGTTGTCAATGTCCCCACCTCAACCACTTCCTCCGGCAGCTCATTCCACATACATACCCCCTCTGTGTAAAAAGGATGCTTCTCAGGTTCCCATTAATTCTTTCCCCTCTAAACTTAAACCTGTGCCCTCGAGTTCTCGATTTCCCAACCCTGTGAAAAAGACTGAGTGCGTTCACCGTATCTATGCCTCTCATGATCTTATACACCCCTATAAGATCACCCTCGGTCTCCTACGCTCCAAAGAAAAAATTCCTAGCCTGTCCAATCTCTCCCTGTAACTCAGTCCCTTGAGTCCTGGCAACTTCCTTGTAAATCTCTTCTGCACTCTCTGCAGTTTTCTTTCCGACATCAAGGCGACCAAAACTGAACACAATACTCCAGGTGCAGCCTCACCAATGCCATGTCACAAGTAGGCTTACATTAGCACTGCAATGAATTTACTGTGAAAATCCCTTAGCTGTCACACTCCAGCGCCTGTTCGAGTACACTGAGGGAGAATTTAGCATGACCAGTGCACCTAACCAGTACGTCTTTCAGACAGTGGGAGGAAACTGGAGCATCTGGAGGGAAAACACGCAGACATGGGGAGAACGTGCAGGCTCCGCACAGACAGTGACCCAAGCCTTGAATCGAACCCAGGTCCCTGGAACTGTGAGGCAGCAGTGCTGATCACTGTGCCACCGTGCCGCTCACATCTCTACTTAGGCCTCCAGCCCAAGATGTTGTACAATTAGGATGTGAATTTCCTTTGCTTTCATTTCAAATTGAGCATTGAAAGCTGAAAGCTATTTTTCACAATGTTGAACTGACCTGTTCATGTCCTTGGCACCCGATGCATGGATTCCATGCAGCCAACAGTGATGTCAGAGAAAAACTGTTGATCTCGCTGTAGCTGCCAACCAGTAAAGTCCATTTCTTTAAAAATGTTTCTCATTGTGTCCAGCCTCAGCTGGTCTGCTGACAGTGACCTTTCGACACTAACATGGCTGGTACAACAATATAGCTTTACATGACAACTGGGATTCATGCCCGGAGGTGCTCCTTTCATGTGACAGCTATTTCCTTCATACAAACAGACTAAGAAATTAACAAATCTCACACGTTCTGATCTGAGATGTTTAATGTCTGGATATTACTGCTTCATCCAGACAATATTAATAATAGCTAACTGGAGAAATGAGAATTCTCTATTTCACTGACTGCTAATAAATGGCCTCGTGGTGTTATCGTTAGATTATTAATGCAGAAACTCAGCTAATGTTCTGGGGACTCGGGTTCGAATCCCACCACAGCACGTGGTGGAATTTATATTCAATAAAAGATAGCTGGAGTTAAAAATCTACTGATAACCATTGTCGATTGTCAAACAAACCCATCTGATTCACTAAAGTTTAAAGCTTTCAAGTTTAAAGTCCTTTTAGGGAAGGAAATCTGCTGTCCTTATCTGGTCTGGCCTACATGTGATTCCAGACCAACAACAATGTGGTTGACTCTCAACTGCCCTCAGGCAACTAAGGATGGGCAATGAATGCTGGGCAGCCAGCGATGCCCATGTCCCATGAATGAATAAAAATAAATAAATTCAAAGAAATAATTCCAGCTGTGAAATGTTTTTAACTCTATTGGTTTCTGGTCGAGTCATTGAACCCACAAAGAAACCGATTTATGGCAGAGATTTCAGTATGCTTGCATGTAGGCAATTGCAGCAATACAATTTCCCCAGTGTCAAAGCTTGCTGAAACCCTTTTTAAATTGAATTTACCCTAGTTATCTGACATTTCACAGAATAGAGTGCTCCTTCCAAATGCAAGATACTGTGGGGGTTGGAATAAAATAAAAAATACTGGAAACATTCAGCAGTTCGGGCAGCATCAGTAGAGAGAGGACCAAGAGTTAACCAGAGTTTCAGGGGTGTGACCTCCCTGTCCTGGTGAAAGATCACAAGTTGAAACATTGGCTGGAATTCTCTGGCCGTTCACACCGCGCCGCCAGCGAGGACGGGGAATTTGACGCTCAGCCCGATCTCTGTTCACTCCAGCAGGACGGGAGAATCTCGCTGGCGTGAATGGCCGGATAATCCCACCCCTTAACTGTTTCTTTCATCACAGATGCTGCCAGACCTGCTGAGTATTTCCAGCATTTTCTGCTGGATTTTTTTTTTGGTTTCTTTAATTTGCAATTGGGCTTCATAGCCTTTGTCTTGTTTTACAAACAAATACACTGGGAATATATAATAGGTCCTTGAACAACTGAGGCGACCAATTGACTGGAGGTGCTTCATCCTCCACAATCTTTTGTGTAATGGAGGAAGGGATTGGGAGTAGACTGGGGTAAGGGTGTCAAAATAATGTCATTGTTGACATGATAAAGTCAATGGGGCAAACTTTACCATCACAGCGGGCAAGGGGCAGACCATGGAAAGGTCCGTTGACCTCGAGTGGTATTTTCCGGTTTCGGGGTGAGCGAGGCCAGAAAATCCTGCCTAATGTTCTTTCAATTCTTTCATGGGCATCATTGGCTGGGCCAGCATTCATGCTCATCCCTAATTGCCTTTGAACTGAGTGGCTTGTTAGGCTATTTTGGAGGGTAGTTAAGAGTCGACCAGTGGCTCTGGCTCTGGAGTTACATATAGGCCAGACCAGGTGAGGAGCTTTCCTTCCCTAAAGGACATTAATGAACGAGATGTGTTTTTATGCCAAATGGCAATGATTTCATTGCCACTATTAGACTTTTAATTCCAGCTTTTTTTATATTGAATTCAAATTTCACCATCTGCCATGGTGGGATTTGAACCCTGGTCACCAGGGCATTTTCCAGGGTCTCTGGATTACTAGTCCAGTGACAATACCACGACACCACTGCTTCCCCAGTGTTGATGTGGAGATGCCGGCGTTGTCCAACGCCGGCATCTCCACATCATGACTACCATCGACACCGCAAACTACCGGCTCCAAGTGGAGAGGATCTCCAAGAAGATCGCGCATATTTTCCCCAGTGTTGAAACAGGAGTCGGCCATTTTGTTCTCTGAGCCTGTTCTTTATTCAATTAGAACATTCATGGCTGATTCATGTACCTTGATTCCATTAATGCTCCACCATGTCAATTGAACCCCTTATTCAACAAAAATCTATCAATCACAGTCTAGTAAACTTCCTTTAGGGGGAACTGTGCTCCAGATTTCTTCTATACTTTCTGGGGGGAGCAAGTGCTTCCTGACTTCACTCTTGAGCTCTAGTTTCAATAATGTGTCCCATTGTTCTAATTTACATTATCAGAGGATATATGTTTTCTGTATTTGCCCCATCAAATCTTTATCATTTTAAACATCTCAATTAAATCACCCCTCAACTTTATAGACTCAAGGAGATGCAAGCCCAGTCCTGCTTCTATCTACATGACTTAATATTCATTCATATCTGGTGTCAGTTACATAGTTGCGCACACCACTCTTTATTGCTCTTCTGAGACGTTTATCAATATCGTGAAAATCCAAAGCCCAGTAAAGTGAGGGACATCCCTTATCACATCACGCCAATCAGAGAATCTTCTCTTTGTCCTTAGTCTCTCTCCTTTCCAACCATTTTCCACCAATGCGCCCAGGGCATGCTTAACTGGAGCCCAAAACGCTAAAAATTGATTCAGAATTGAAGACCGCAGCTAGATAGAGGTCGGTTGAGATATTTCTCAAGAAAGAAGCAGGGAATCTGGACAAGGCGGAAGTGGATAATATAATTGTAGATCAAGTAAACATCTAAGGGGTGGAACCAAAAGAGAAAATGCTGGAAAATCTCAGCAGGTCTGGCAGCATCTGTAAGGAGAGAAAAGAGCTGACGTTTCGAGTCCAGATGACCCTTTGACAAAGGGTCAATTTCTCCTCATCACAGTCCAATTCCTTTGACAAACGGTCATCTGGACTCGAAACGTCAGCTCTTTTCTCTCCATACAGATGCTGCCAGACCTGCTGAGATTTTCCAGCATTTTCTCTTTTGGTTTCAGATTCCAGCATCTGCAGTAATTTGCTTTTATCCAAGGGGTGGAATTTTACAGAATCTTCCCATGGTGAAGGTGCGATACCGAGAACAGTTTCAACCAGCTTGAAACTGAACAAAGAAGAATGAAGTCAGGTTAAGAGAAGATCAATTCAGTGGGACAATGATCATGAATAAAGATCTCCGCCCAATGCACTAACCTGTTTGATGTGCCATTTCAGGTACTGAAAGACCGAGGCTGGGATTCTCCGATCTCGTACACCCCAGCATCAATGCCAGCAAGAATGGAGAATTTGGCACTCAGCCAAATTTCCATTCACAGCAACGGGACTGGAGAATCCCATGGACAAGGTCAGAGAATCCCGGCCCTTGTTTATATTAGCAGTGTTTTCTGTCTTTACTTCAGATTTTCAGCACTCACGGTGTTTTTTACAGTTATACAGGACTGCACATTTTGTAATCGGCCAACGTGGTCAGGGATACAAGTAAGTTTAGACAAAACCACAGATGGATATAAGCAGGAGTAAGCCATACTGTCACTCGCTCTACCATTCAGTTAAGATCTCAACTCCAATGTCCCACCCAATTCCCAGATCCTTTGAAACCCATTAGTTTCAAAAAGTAACAGTTTCAGCTTAATGCTCAGTCACTAAGTACATTCTACAAACCTCATGAGGTAGATAATTCCAAAAATTCCAACCCTCTGAATGGAGAAATTTCTCCTAATCACAGTCCAATTCCTAATTGATGGCATCATGGTTAGCACTGCTCCCCTCACAGCGTCAGGGACCCAGATTCGATTCCCGGCTTGAGTCACTGTCTGTGCGGAGTCTGCACGTTCTGCGTGGGTTTCTGCCGGGTGCTCTGGTTTCCTCCCACAGCCCGAATGGCGTGCTGCTTAGGTGCTAAGAGTATAGAAACACCAGAGGGACCTAGGTGTGCAAGTCCACAAATCCTTGAAGGTGGCAGCACAGGTGGAGAAGGTGGTGAAGAAGGCATATGGTAGGCTTGCCTTTATAGGACGGGGTATAGAGTATAAAAGCTGGAGTCTGATGATGCAGCTGTATAGAACGCTGGTTAGGCCACATTTGGAGTACTGCGTCCAGTTCTGGTCGCCGCACTACCGTAAGGACGTGGAGGCTTTAGAGAGAGTGCAGAGAAGGTTTACCAGGATGTTGCCTGGTATGGAGGGTCTTAGCTATGAGGAGAGATTGGGTAAACTGGGCTTGTTCTCCCTGAAAAGACGGAGAATGAGGGGAGACCTAATAGAGGTGTACAAAATTATGAAGGGGATAGATAGGGTGAACAGTGGGAAGCTTTTTCCCAGGTCGGAGGTGACGATCACGAGGGGTCACGGACTCGAGGGGCGAGGTATAACTCACATATCAGAGGGACTTTTTTTACACAGAGAGTGGTGGGGGCCTGGAATGCACTGCCAAGTAGGGTGGTGGAGGCAGACACGCTGGCATCGTTTAAGACTTACCTGGATAGTCACATGAGCAGTCTGGGAATGGAGGGTTACAAACGAACCCATTGGTCTAGTTGGACCAATGAGCGGCACAGGCTTGGAGGGCCGAAGGGCCTGTTTCCTATGCTGTACTGTTCTTTGTTCTTTGCATTGGCCATGCTAACTTTTCCCTCCATGTACCCGAATAGGCGCTGGAGTGTGGCGACTAGGGAATTTTCACAGTAATTTCATTGCAGTGTTAATGTAAGCCTACTTGTGATACTGATAAATAAACTTTAAAGGAAGCACTATTGCTCATCAAACAACATTCTGAAGAGGATGTTTTTTTCTAAACAATATCCTGTTTCAATGCCTGTCTCATCTTTGAGGTTCATTCAAACTGGGGACAGCATGGTGGCATAATGGTTAGCACTACTGCCTCCCAGCGTCAGGGACCTGGGTTCAATTCCTAGGTGCATTGAACATGCTAAATTCTCCCTCGGTGTACCCAAACAGGTGCCGGAGTGTGGCGACTAGGGGAGTTTCACAGTAACTTCATTGCAGTGTTAATGTGAGCCTACTTGTGACACTAATAAACTTTAAACTGAATTCTGAAGTATGCCCCTGGTTCTGGACTTGTCAGTCAGGGAAAAACTGTCTTTCATCATCGAGCCTTGTCGAACTTTCTTAGAACTTTCTAGCATAGATCTTCCAGGGAGTAGCAATTATCAGGCTCCCACTCCACTTGCACTTTGCCCTGACTCAGTGCTACTCCGCATTTCTTGCCAGGTCTTCCGAACTTGGCTTTCCAAGAAATGTAGAGCAGAACATCCGTTGGGATATTCTGTTCCAGCAGTGTAGAGTCAGGGGCAAGAGAGGACGTGCCCCCTTTTTTTAAGGGCAACAGTTTCCATATGGTATGCTTAGAGGTCCAGTGTGTGTCTTAGAATCATCGAATCCTACAGAAGGAGGCCATTCGGCCCATCGAGTCGGCACCGACCACAATCCCACCCAGGCCCTATCCAATAACCCCGTGCATTTACCTTAGCTAGTCCCCCTGACACTAAGGGGCAATGTAGCATGACCCATTCACCTAACCCGCACACCTTTGGAGTGTGGGAGAAAATAGGAGCACCTGGAGGAAACCCACCCAGACACGGGGAGAATGTGCAAACTCCACACAGCCGGGAATCGAAACTGGATCCCTGACGCTGTGATGCAGCACTGCTTGCCACTGTGCTGCCCTTAGTGAATGGCTGAGTGAGGAGTGGATAAACGAGTGAATGGATAGAGTGGTAGGTAGGTGTGGGTCAGATAGGTGGGTGGATGAGTTGATAATTGGGTTGGTGGGTGAAGGGTAGTCAAGTCAAGTCTGGTAGAATTTCTGCTTGTCTTTTACCCTGTCCATCATCATTGCTTTCCATTTCCTTCCTGGTGTTTGTGCCTCTGCCATCCCTATCCATTACAGCCCTTCCCCCCCCCCCCCCCCCCCCCCCCCCCACACCTCGCCCTCACAGTATAACTCTTGTCCTATTTTCCTTGACTTCAGCTCTGACAAAGACTCAAAACATTGGCTCTATTTTCCCTCCACTGATGCTGTCAGCCTTGCTGAGATTTTCCAGCATTTTCTGTGTTTGAGCTTACGAAGCAAGTTGCTTCTCCATACAGCTGAATGGTGTATTGTCCAGGCCATCAGATTAGAGTGTATCGTTACCATTGACTAAAGGGAAACACTGGGAGAGATTAAAGAGTGGGTCTGTCATCTGATCCTTTAACTTGGAAGAGGTTGTGGTGACATGGTGAGTTAAATGGGAACATTTTCCATCGTGTAAACAAGAGGAAAAGAAAGAATATGCCTATGTGGGTGGCATGGTAGCACAGTGGTTACCAGTGGGCAGCACAGTGGTGAAGTGGTTAGCACTACTGCCTCACAGTGCCAAGGACCCGGGTTCAATTCCGGCCTCTGGTCACTGTCTGTGTAGACATTCTCCCTATGTCTGTGTGTGTTTCCTCCGGGGTGCTCTGGTTTCCTCCCACACTCCAAAGATGTGTGGGTTAGGTTGATTGGCCATGCTAAATTGACCCTCGTGTCGGGGGGATTAGCAGGGTAAATATGTGGGATTACGGGAATAGGACCTGGGTGGGAATGTGGTCAGTGCAGACTCGATGGGCCGAATAGCCTCCATCTATACTGTAGGTATTCTAAATTTTGTTCCAGCAAGTTTTGCTTTAATATTAAGTGCTTGAATGTTTGGCAATATATTAATGGTTATGTCCTAGCTTCAGATACTTGTCTGTATGAATGGTATTATGATTATTTAGTAACATGGATCTTTAGTGCACGAAATGCCAGCTTGTTAACTATTTCTCTGAGACTGGAAGGTAAGTCTGAGTAAGTAGGGAAATTATCTGCTGCTGTGGCCTTTGTCTGTCCATGAATTTGTGTCTGGCATCTGTGGAATTAAATGTATACAACAGTCATCTACATTGTACAACATTGCATTCATCTAACTCAATTCAATTGTGGTGTCTCTGTTCTTGTCCAGACGAGTAATTGTGTAGCATGGAGTACTGTGTTGACTGCAACAGTGAATTTTGACATAGCATTTATTATTTTGCCTCTTTTTTAGCAAGGGAGGGACTTACCTGCGTTTGCAACTCTTAATCTCTAAGTGGGCAACAGGTATCCCTTGAACGGGACTTTTTGTCAGACGTTTCACCATTTGTTTTTCCTGCTATTCCATTCATTTAGCTTTCCATTGGTCAGTGTTGGTGAAACCTGTTCGCTGAAGGCAAGTGAGCTATAAGTGTTAGTCATGGGTCCAACATGCAACCTGAATTGTATACCATGCTGACACTATCTGGATAACACGATGTATAATGCAATGATGCTGGGGCTGCTAACAACTACATGTGTAGGTGTGATGTCTTTTACTGCACTGTTTTTACTCTTTTTGGTGGTTACTCCACAGATGCAGAGAAAACATATGCTCTTCATGAATAGACGTTTCAGGGTACTGTATGGAAAAGCACCTGTAGTGTTAAACAGTGACGGTGGCTTGGAGGCTGCAATGACTCTCCTTTACAGCAGCAGTGTACCTTTTAATGCTCAAATATTGCTCTTGCTTTTAACAAGGGAATGTTTCTCCTTCCAAATTGTTCCATAGGGTGAATAATTTCCCAACAAGATTTGCTGGTTGTGCCACGATATTGCATTCATTTCAAATTGTTAGAATCCCCACAGTGCAGAAGGAGGCCATTCAGCCCATCAAGCCTGCACCGACAACAATCCCACCCAGGCCCTATCCCCATAACCCAATGAATATACACGAGGTCCCCTGACACTAAGGGGCAATTGAGCATGGCCAATCCACCTAACCAGCACATCATTGGACTGTGGGAGGAAACCGGAGCACCCGGAGGAAACCCACGCAGACACAGGGAGAGCGTGCAAACTCCGCACAGACAGTGACCCAAGGCTGGAATTGAACCCAGATTCCTAGTGCTGTGAGGCAGCAGTGCTAACCACTGTGCCACCGTGCCGTGCTATCCATCTGAATACTGCTGAGCACCATTAATTCTATCCTATTTCCTGGATTAATTCCTGCCTAATTTTATTATGTTCAGACAATAAACTCTTGAACTATAATAATTGTGTTGGTTTACACCCGCCATGCTTCTCAACAGGGGAAATTTGAGACCGAGAATTCAATTGCGAATTCCAAATGATAAATTTGTGTAAAATTATCCAGGTACTTTGACAGACTTCTAGTTTAATGTTTCCACAAATTAGTGGTACGTGGGTACGCCCATGTACGCCTACTCCATTCATGTTTCTTTTGAAAGTCTTTCTTTGGCACTGATTCGAGATTGTATTGCTGTGTAATGCTGCAAAGCTTGTTTTGGGATTGGCATTCTCGTGCAGTTACCATGCCATCTAACCCAAGCAGCAAACTGCTGCGGCAAAGTCTTCGTTCGCCTGCTGAAATATTCTGCCTACTAAATAATACCCTGAAACTGGGGCAAGTTGTTTAGTTTAAGAATTGTCTTTGCATGTTTGGAGAATGATTGATTGTTTTACCAGACAACCTAATGTGAAAGGTTAGAAAACTGCCTGATGTCTTTTCAATATTACGCCTTCATTGTGCTAGGACATGGGGCACTTGCAAAGAGTCTGTGCATTTGATGCAAACAATTTTGTTGGAAACTATAATGTACACTATTTTTCACTAGAAAATAAGACCATGAACTAGCGTGCTTCTGTGCATCAATACCAGAGTTAGGAAAGTGCACATTTACGAGGGCGCAGTGTGTGTGCGCATATACACGAGGGCACAGTGTGTGCGCGCATATACACGAGGGCGCAGTGTGTGTGCGCATATACACGAGGGCACAGTGTGTGCGCGCATATACACGAGGGCACGGTGTGCGCGCGCATATACACGAGGGCGCGGTGTGCGCGCGCATATACACAAGGGCGCGGTGTGCAGCGCGCATATGCACGAGGGCGCGGTGCGCACGCGCATATGCACGAGGGCGCGGTGCACGCGCACATATACACGAGGGTGCGGTGCACGCGCGCATATACACGAGGGCGCGGTGCGCGTGCGCATATACACAAGGGCGCAGTGTGCACTTTTGTTCTACATGTTTTCTCCATATTTTCATTCAGAAATTGAAGACAGTGTGGGAATTGATAGAATTACTGGGTGACATTGTGGAAATATAATGTGGTAGAGGGACTATTCTGAATTAGACAGGCTGATTTCCCCAAATCACCATGGCAGATGGTGAAATTTGGATTCAATAAAAATCTGAAACTAAAAGTCTACTGATGGCCATGAAAATATTGTCGATTCTTGTAAAAATCCATCTGTTCCTCTAATGTCCTTTAGGGAAGGAAATCTGCCATCCTTACCTGGTCTGAACAACATATAGCTCCAGATCCACAGCGATGTGGTTGACTCTTAAATACTCCCTCAAGGACATTTAGGGATGGGCAATAAATGCTGGCCCTATGCAAGAATCTTTTAAACCAAGTGCTTCCACAGTGGTGTTCAGTTCATCATCAGCCGACAAACCTTGATTTTCCATTTACTTGCGTTAATAAACTTGAGTGTGCACAATTTCCTGGCAAGTATTCCTTACAAATTTTGTTCCTCACTAGGAGTGCTGAATGAAGAAATTAGCCTGGAGAGTCTGTGTGTGTGTGTGTCTTTTCAGTGGAGTCTGATACTCTAACTTCTGGTTCTACCATTTGACATTTCTGGCAAAGTGAAGGCTGCAAATACCTTCATTAAGTTTAAGTTTATTTATTAGTGTCACAAGTAGGCTTACGTTAACAGTGCAATGAAGTTACTGCGAAAATCTCTGAGTCACCACACTCCGGTGCCTGTTTGGATACACTGAGGGAGAATTTACCATGGCCAATCAACCTAACCAGCACATCTTTTGGACTATGGGAGGAAACTGGAAGAAACCCACGCAGACATGGGGAGAATGTGCAGACTCCGCACTGACAGTGACCCAAGCCGGGAATTGAACCCCTGACGTTGAGAGGCAGCAGTGCTAGCCACCGTGCCGCCCAGAAAGTGTAAATATCATTGGTCCTACACTGAAGTTCCTCCAATGTCGTGTAGCACGCAACTAGGGATTAAAAAGAGAGTGGAAGAAGCAATGAGACAAATCAGTAAATAGGGATTCGATAAGCCCATGCTTAAATTTTAAACCCTTCAGGGTTGTAGAAACACATATTCCAGAATTCTACTACTCCACCCGCCATGGAATTGGAATGGGAATCCTCACACTTAGATCCCTTTTAGCTAAATGAAAAGATTCTCTTGCATTTCCTAATTCATTCAGATGCAACAAAGGCTGCAAGGGGGTGGAGCGGTGGCACAGTGCTTAGCACTGCTGCCTCATAGCGTCAAAGACCTGGGTTCGATTATCAGCTTGGGTCACTGCCTGTGTTCAGTTTGCACATTCTCCCCGTGTCTGTGTGGGTTTTCTCCGGTTGCTCTGATTTCCTCCCACAGACCGAAAAACGTGCTGGTTAGGTGCATTGGCCAAGCTAAATTCTCCCTCAGTGTACCCGAACAGGCGCCAGAGTGTGATGACTTGGGGATTTTCACAGTAACTTAATTGCAATGTTAATGTAAGCCTACTTGTGACACTAATAAATAAAGATAGGTCATTATGGACTGTGCTGGGAATTAAAATACAGTTAGAAGCTGAACTGAGGAAACTATGTAGAAGGTGATTGTTTTTGTTGTGAAGGGAATGTGTTTCAAGTGTTTTTTTTCAGTCATGTCTATTCTGCAAATTAAACCACCTTCTTGATGAACTAGATTTGTAAGAACTTTCAATAGGTACACTTGTTGGAAAATGGGAGAACTGGGAAGATGTTAAATTTATTATTATCCAATTCGTAAGTCAAATGCCCTCCGTAACCTTGAGGCCCATTATCACAGAGACGGATATTAGATCAGGTGAGGCAAATCCAGATGTGGAATCCACTTACAGGAGTGAGTGATGCCATCGAAACCAAGAAGGTTCTTTCTGAAGATCTGAAATCATAAAGCTTTGGCTCTATGTTAGCTCATTGGCCCACACCACCTTTCCCGTAAATATTACCAGAAAAATGTTCACTCAGCCCCACCTTCCTGCTTGGTGTTTTATTTTTGCTTAAAGAGCAACAGCAACGGTTTGCAATTATACAGCAACATTTAATGTAGAAAAGCAAATCCTGAGTTGCTTCACAGAGACAGAAGGAGAAAGACTGGCTGCCAAGCTGAAGGTGGAAAGGTTAAGGAAGGACGATCGATACCTTGACCCAAGAGTTGGAATTTAAAGAGTGCTCAATGTAAATGAAGTGGAGATGCCGGTGTTGGACTAGGGTGGACAAGATGAGAGGTCACACAACACCAGGTTACAAGCTTTCGGAGCGCTGCTCCTTCGTCAACTTCACCTGACGAAGGAGCAGCGCTCCGAAAGTTCATGATTTCGTATAAACCCTGGTGTCATGTGACCTCTCATCAAAGTAAATAAAGGAGTAACAGAATTTTAAGGAGGAAATTATTGAGCACAGGACCCTAAACTGTTGATACTTTTCTGACACTGGTGGCCAAAACAGGGAATAAAAGAAAGGTTTCAGTCACCGAAATGGGGGTTTTGGGACATGATCATACTGTTTGGAGTGATTGATGTGGAGAAAACCAAGTTCAAGGGGGGAGGGGTGGGGACACCAAACAAATTGAAGGAGGAGATAGTTTTTCCATTAGTTACGGGCTGAAGGGTTTCGGGGAGCGGGCAGGAAGGTGTTGATGAGGCTAAGATGAGATCAGCCATGATCATACTGAATGGCGGAGCAGGCTCAAGGGGCTAAATTGCTACTCCTGCTCCTGACATCACCACCAATTACATCTGTCTCTTCAGCCACTGTCTCAGGTTGTTTGCATTCTTAGTGACCTGTTTGATCACAGGCTGAGCTTCTGATCCTATAACCTTTCCATTGCAAAGTGCACTACATTTACCTCCCGAATGCCCCTGCTCTCTTGTCACCTCCAAACTCAACGAGAGCAAAATCCTCGCTTGATAACATTCTTCAGTCCCCCCTCCAATAAACCTCGGCTCACCCACCAAGCAGCAAGTCCCATTCACCCATCCTTCAATGCTCGTTGACTTACATTGACCTCCCAAGTGCCTTCTATTTAAAATTCCTTTAAGCTTGCTCCTACCTGTCTGTATATTATCCTCCAAAGAACTCTGGGTTCCTCTGACCCCATTTTTTTGTGTACTCCCACTCTCTCTCTCTCTTTCCCTCTCTCCCATTGTCACCATTCTTCTATCCCCTCAAAGTGGGGAGGGGGCATGTCTTGGAATACAATGCAAATGTCTTAGCTCACACTATTTAACAATGTTGAACAATGAAGTGTTATTAACTGGGCAAGTCACTGCAGATGTATGACTAATGCATGGTTTTCTATTCTCTTTCCCAGTGTGAAGTTCCCCTTTTGTGTGTTACCTCTATTATTTGAATGTTATTTGAATTCCACTGCGAATGAGCAAATAAATGGCAAGAGCCTTTGCAATGAATTGTTCCTTCAAGCAGTTAGAAGCAAATTAATGTTTAGGTCAGTAAATCACCCTGCTGTACACTGGAGAAAGTATTTGAAAGCCAATGCAAATGCCTAGCGTCAAAACAAAAGCATATCGTTAATCCTATTTATCGAGAAAGGACAGATTGTTGGTTAGTGATGCAGAGTGATACCAACAGTCTGGGTTCAATTCCTGTACAGGCTGAGGTTACTGGCTGAGGTTATTCATGAAGGTCCCATCTACTCAACCTTACCCCTTTCAGTGGTTAGCACTGTTGCCTCACAGCGCCATGGACCCGGGTTCAATTTGGGCCTCTGGTGACTGCCTTTGTGGATTTGCACGTTCTCCACGTGTCTGCATGGGTTTTCTCCGGGTGCTCTGGTTTCCTCCCACAGTCCAAAGATGTGCAGGTTAGGTTGATTTGGCCATGATAAATTGCCTCTTAGTGTCAGGGAATTACCAGGTTACAGGGATAGGGCCTGGGTGGGATTGGTGTTGGTGCAGGCTCGATGGGCCAAATAGCTGCCTCCTGCACTGTAGGGATTCTGTAATTCTTTCCTGAGCTGTGGTGAACCTCAGGTTAAATGACCACCAGTGAGCTCTCCCCCTCAAAGGGCAGAAGTCTATGGTCATCTATGGTGACTTTACCTTAATATAAGTTTGATTTTTAATTCCCCTAGCTTCAGTTGTTATGATGGTCTTTCACCATTCACGTGCCTGGTTATTGCTAAATCTTTGGTTGCAGTGCTGTGCCAGTGTAGCCAAAAATAGAACATGAAAGCAGCTGTAAAGAATTAAACTTAGTTCCTCTTTGTGTGTTCAGTTTTGCGCTTCAGTTTTGTTTTATTGAATCCAAGAGTTAAACAGAGGTCTACAGTTTTAAGTTTCAAATAATAGAATCATAGAATCATACCGTGCAGAAGGAGGCCATTCAGCCCATCGGGTCTGCACTGACCACAATCCCACCCAGGTCCTATTCCCATAACTCTATGCATTTGCCCTAGCTAGTCCCCCTGACACTAAGGGACAATTTAGCACGGCCAATCCGCACATCTTTGGAGTGTAGGAGGAAAACCAGAGCACCCGGAGGAAACCCATGCAGACACGGGGAGAAAGTGCAAACGCCAATCAGACAGTGACCCAAACCGCGATAAGTGAATGTAATATTGTGAATAGAATAGATGCGGGTGAACCAGTTGGGTTTTTTGATATTTTGACTTTTTTGTGTGACCTTTTTCCTGATTGCCAGGTTTCTATTTACAGATTTTCCCTTTAACTTGAAATCAAATTCTCATCCTACACCACTGAATCCCCTTTCACTGCATTACTTGGCCAGGTCGCTGGGTTACTAGGCCACCAACATAACCACTACACTACCAAAATAAATCCATTCATTAAAGGGATGGAAGTTGAAGAAAAGTACAAAACTGTTAGTTGAATCTGACATCGTGCCAGTTTACAACCACATATACCAACTCCGAATGTCCTTATTGCATTTTAAAAACCAGAAACGTTATATAAGGTCACCAAAACCACACGCCTTACATTATTGTCATGATTGGCTGCTTTGTATAAGGGTTTGTTTATTGTTAGAATGGCCAACAATGTATTTTTAATTACTATTGAGCCTGCTTGTTCAAAAAAGCTTCGCCGTTCTAAATGATCAAATTACCACCACTTTGGAGCTGGGGGGGCGGGGGGAGGGGAAATAGTGGTGATTATTGAATCAACATATTGAGCAACATTTCACGTTGGATATGAGATCACTTTGAATCCAGAATTCAATATTGGGAAATAGATTTGTGCCTGTGAAGGTGCACAGCCGAATTCTACGCAGTGGATGGGTGGCTTAATACAAGTTAGAATATTGATGGGGTTTTTTGGACGAGTCCAAGTTTATGCAGACGGAAGGTGTGAGGCTGGTCAGGAGGACATTGGAATACAGGTGGCATGGTGGCACAGTGGTTAGCACATAAGAACATAAGAACTAGGGGCAGGAGTTGGCAATCTGGACCCTCGAACCTGCTCCGCCATTCAATAAGATCATGGCTGATCTTTTCAGGGACACAGCTCCACTTACCCGCCCGCTCACCATAACCCTTAATTCCTTTACGATTCAAAAATGTATCAAACCTTGCCTTAAAAACATTCAATGAGGTTGCCTCAACTGCTTCACTGGGTAGGGAATTCCACAGATTCACAACCATTTGTGTGAAGAAGTTCCTCCTCAACTCAGTCCTAAATCTGCTTCCCTTATTTTGAGGCTATGCCCCTAGTTCTAGTTTTACCCACCAGTGGAAACAACTTCCCGGTCTATCTCATCTATTCCCTTCATAATCTTATATGTTTCTACAAGATCTCCCCTCATTCTTTTGAATTTCAATCAGTATAGCCTCAGTCTACTCAGTCTCTCCTCATAAGCCAACCCTCTCAGCTCTGGAATCAACCGAGTGAATCTCCTCTGCACCCCCTCCAGTGCCAGTATATCCTTCCTCAAGTAAGGAGGCCAAAACTGTACACAGTACTCCAGATGTAGCCTCACCAGCACCTTATACAGCTGCAACATAATCTCGCTGTTCTTAAACTCCATCCCTCTCGCAATGAAGGACAAAATTCCATTTGCCTCCTTAATTACCTGCAAACCAACTCCTTGTGATTCTTGCACAAGGACACCCAGGTACCTCTGCACAACAGCATGCTGCAATTTTTTACCATTTAAATAATAGTCCATTTTGCTGTTATTCCAACCAAAATGGATGACCTCACATTTACCAACATTGTACTCCATCCGCCAGATCCTTGCCCACTCACTTAGACTATCTATATCCCTTTGCAGACTTCCAGCGTCCTCTGCACACTTTGCTCTGCCACTCATCTTAGTGTCATCTGCAAATTTTGACACCTACACTTGGTCCCTAACTCCAAATCATCTGTGTAAATTGTAAACAATTGCGGTCCCAACACTGATCCCTGAGGCACACCACTAGTCACTGATCACCAGAAAAACACCCATTTACCCTCCCTCTTTGCTTTCTGTTAGTTAACCAATCCTCTATCCATGCTAATACATTACCCATAACACCGTGCACCTTTATCTTATGCAGCAGCCTTTCGTGTGGCACCTTGTCAAATGCCTTCTGGAAATCCAGATACACCACATCCACAGGTTCCCCATTGTCCACTGCTCATGTAATGTTCTCAAAGAATTCCACCAAATTAGTCAAACATGACCTGCCCTTCATGAACTCATGCTGCGTCTTGCCAATGGGACAATTTATATCCAGATGTCTCGCTATTTCTTCCTTGTTGATAGATTCAAGCATTTTCCCTACTACAGAAGTTAAGCTAACCGGCCTATAGTTACCTGCTTTTTGTCTATCTCCTTTTTTAAACAGTGGCGTCACATTTGCTGTTTTCCAATCTGCGGGAACCACACCAGAGTCCAGTGAATTTTGGTAAATTACCACTAGTGAATTTGCTATTTCCCCCGCCATCTCTTTTAGTGCCCTGGGATACATTCCATCAGGGCTAGACTTGTCTACCTTTAGCCCCATTAACTTATGTGATAATAGTTTCTAGGTCCTCACCTGCCATTGCCTTCCTGTCATCAATTTTTGGCATGTTATTGTTTCTTCTACTGTGAAGACCGACACAAAATACTTGTTCAATGCCTCAGCCATTTTCTCATTTCCAGTTATTACATCCCCTGCCTCATCCTCTAAAGGGTCAATGTTTATTTTAGCCACTCTTTCGTTTTATATATTTGGAGAAACTTTTGCAATCTGTTTTTATATTCTGAGCTAATTTACTCTCATAATCCATCTTTCTTTTCTTTATAGCTTTTTTCGTGGCTTTCTGTTGACCTTTAAAGATTTCCCACTGCTGCCTCACAGCGCCAGGGACCCGGGTTCAATTCCGGGTGGAATTGGAATGTGTTGAATTTGCACATTCTCCCCATGTATGTGTGGGTTTCCTCTGGGTGCTCCGGTTTCCTCCCACAGTCCAAGATTGCACGGGTTAGGTTGATTGGCCATGATAAATTGACCCTAGTGTCAAGGGATTAGCAGGGTAAATATGTGGTGTTGTGGGAATAGGGCATGGATGGGATTGTGGTCAGTGCAGACTTGATGGGCTGAATGGGTTCCTTCTGCACTGTAGGGATTCTATAGTTCAATTTGGAAGTAACCAGAGCATGGATGAGGAGTACCGCTATACTCTGTCAGTATTGCCCCAGGATGCCACCCTACATTATGTGCTTAAGTCGTGTCCCATAAGATAAGCCATATAAATTTCAAATAAGCCACCTTGGTTCACTTCCAGAGGAATGATTTTCAGAAGCAGGAATGTCATATTAAACTTGGATCACACTCGGGAATTCTGGTGTCTGTTTACAAAAAATGTATGGAAATAATGGAGAAGATTCAGGAAAGAACTGAGGGAGTGTAACAGTTAACATTAACAATTACCACATCCCATGACAGAATTTTTAAAAATTAGGTAGCAAAGCCAATAAGGAGGTTTGAGATTGTAATTGGTAATTCTGTGATTCAAGTGAATGGAATGATTTCTTTAAACAGTTTATATTACTGGGTCATTGTTTTTAGCAAGAGGAGATGAGAGGAGTTGCAGACATTCACTCTTGAAAGCATTTTGAACACATAGCAAAGATTCACTGCTGCATTGAAGGAAAGAGGAGCGGGAGCAGCTAAATCCAACTTGTACAACTAGATCATTTCAAACTTTTAAAAATAGTTGAAACATAATCTTGCGAAAGCAGGAACCTTTTTAAAAACTGTTTCTTTTAAAAATATGTTAGTGTTGAAATCCATTGTCTGGGTTTGTGCGGATAAGACGGTTTATGGTGCTGACGGTACGTAAGTTAGTCATTGTAAGGGCATTTCCTAAAAGTTCAGCTTAGTGAGTGATCAAGTGAGTGTGGTGTTGGCAGTTATGCTCTGCAGAATATCTGTGATGTGTGTGTATATGTTGACTCATTGTTTCCATGGTACCCTCCTCCTATTTCCTCCAGAGCACAGATGGTGGCAGCTCAGTCAGTACAGGCCCAAGCCAAGATAAATCAGCAAAAATAAAGACCACTCACCTGATGAAGGAGCAGCGCTCCAAAAGTTTGTGCTACTAAATAAACCTGTTGGACTTTAACCTGGTGTTGTGAGACTTCCTACTGTGCCCACCCCAGTCCAACGCCGGCATCTCCACATCACAGCAAAAATAAAGGCAACTTCATTGAGCACAAACAACTGTTACTTCTGAAGTGCTTATTGAGGTACTTGGTGGGTTGATGCAGGAGTAATGAAGTTAATTGAATTTCTCTGTCAGTCATTGGTAATACTTTTGCTTTTGATACAAAGTTGTGGCTTTGTGGTTGTGCTATGAGAAAGGATTAGTTGGCAATCCAGTTGAGAGAACCCTTGGAGATGAGTGACTAGAATATGGTAGAATTCTTTGTCAAGGTGGATAGTGATGTAGTTGATTCTGAGACCATTGTCCTGAATCTCAATAAAGGTAACTATGATGGTATGAGCCATGAATTGGCCATGATGGACTGGGAAACATTATTGAAAGGAAAGACAGTGGAGAGGCAATGGCCGGCATTTAAAGAACAAATAGGTGAACTCCAGATGTTGTTTATTCCTGTTTGGCGCAAGTGTGGTAGGGGAATTGTGACCAAACCATGGCTTACAAGGGAAATTAGAGATCGTATCAGATTCATGGAAGAAGCATACAAATTGGCAAGAAAAAGCAATAGGCCTGAGGATTGGGGGTAGTTTAAAATTCAGCAAAGGAGGACCAAGGGATTGATTGAAATGGGGAAAAATGGAGTATGAAAGTAAGCTAGTCGGAAACATCGAGGCTGACTGTAAAAGTTTCTATAGATGTGTAAAGAGAAAAAATTGACAAAAAGAATACAGGCCCCTTACAGTCAGAAATGGGAGAATTCATAATGGGGAATAAAGAAATGGCCGAGGAATTAAATTTGTTCTTTGCTTCAGTCTTCACAAAGGAAGACATGAATAGTGTACCAGAAATGCTGAGAGAAACAAGTTTTAGTGAGGAGCTGAAGGAAATCGGCATGAGTAGAGAAATGGTTTTGGGGAATTTGCTGGGATTGAAGGTGGATAAATCTCCAAGTCCTGATAATCTTCATCCCAGAGTACTTAAGGAAGTGGCCCTGGAAATAGTAGATCCATTGGTGATTATTTTTCCAAAATTCTTTGGACTCTGGACTCTATAGACCAGTGAGCCTAACGTCGGCACCAGGGATGTTGCTAGAGTCCATTATCAAGGATTTCATAACTCAGCATTTGGAAGGCAGTGGTATATTCAGACAAAGTCATTATGGATTTACAAAAGGGAAATCATGCTTCATAAATCTATTGGAATTCTTTGAGGAGTAGAGTTGACCGAGGAGAACAATGGATGGGGTTTATTTAAGGTTTCAACAAGGTCTTACATAATAGGCTACTATGTAAAGTTAAAGCACATGGGATTGCAGGTAATGTCTTGAGATGGATAGAATGCTGGTTAGCAGATAGGAAGCAAAGAGTTGGCATAAATGAGTCCTTTTCTGATGGGCAGTCGGTGATTAGTGGGGCTCCGCAGGGATCTGCGCTAGGACCCTAAATGTTCACATTGTATATTAATGATTTGGAAGAGGGAACTGAATGTATTATCTCCAAATTTGCAGATGATACAAAGTTGGGTGGGAGGGTGAGCTGTGAGGAGGATGCAGAGGTGCTTCAGCGTGATTTGGACAGGCTGAGTGTGTGGGCATAAGCATAGCAGACACAGTATAATCTGGATAAATGTGAGGTTATCCACTTTGGTAGCAATAATAGGAAAACAGATTATTACTTGAATGGGTGTAAATTAAGAAAGGTGGATACTTAGCGAGACTTTGGTGTCCTTGTGCATCAGTCACTAGACTCTGGTGAACAGGGTGGATTCACAAACAATGTTCCTGATGGTGGGGGTGTCCAGAACTAGGGGGTCATAGTTTGAGGATAAGGGGTAAACCTTTTAGAACTGAGGTGAGGAGAAATTTCTTCACACAGAGAGTGGTGAATGTGCGGAATTCACTACCACAGGAAGTATTTGAAGCCAAAACGTTGTGTGATTGCAAGAAGAAATTAGATATAGCTCGTGGGGCTAAAGGGATCAAGGGATATGGGAGAAGGGGGGATCAGGATATTGAATTCGATGATCAGCCATGATCAAAGTGAATGGTGGAGCAGTCTCAAAGGGCCGAATGGCCTACTCCTGTTTCTATCTTCCATGTTTCTATGTTTAAGTTCTGCTCCAGAATCTTGAACACAACATGCAGCTGATACTTCAGATGAGGCATTTTCTACATTCTCAGGTGGACAACTCTACATGAAGAAGAGCAAATGAACGTATATATATATATCCCTCAATCAGCACAAACAAAATCAGATTATTTCTTTATAATCTCATTGATGTCTGTGAGCTCTTGGTGAATTGGCTGCTGCAGTTCCCACATTGCAAAACATCTAACATTTCAACAAGTACTTGTGTGGCCGGAGATCTGGGATGTCCTGAAATTGTGCTAGGTGCTGTGTAAATATAAAAGTACAAGGTACAAGAAACTACAAAGTATTGTGAACGAAACCCAGTCCATCATGTAAACCAGCCTCCCAACCATTGACTCCGCCTACACTTCCTGCTGCCTCAGAAAAGTAGCCAACATAATCAAGTAGCCAACATAATCAAGGACCCAACACACCCCAGACATACTCTCTTCCACCTTCTTCTGTCGGGAGAAAGATACAATTATATCCACCTCTACCACCACTCTGGCTGCTCATTCTATATACGCACCACGCTCTCTGTGAAAATGTTGCCCCTCGGGTCCCTTTTAAGCTTTTTCCCCCTCACCTTCAATCTATGCCCTCTGGTTTTGGACTCTCCTACCCTGGGGAAAAGACCTTGGCTATTCACCTTATCTATGCCCCTCATGATTTTATAAACCTCTATAAGGTTCTATAAACCTCATCCTCCTAGCTCCAGGGAAAAAACTCCCAGTCTCTCCAGCCTCCTCTTGTAATTCAAACTTTCCAGTCCCAGCAACATCCTTGGAAATGCACCCTTTCCAGTTTAATTACATTCTTCTTCTAGCAGGGTGACCAGAATTGTATGCAGTACTCCAAATGTGGCCTTACCAATGTCTTGTACAGTTGTAACATAACGTCCCAATTCCTGTACTCAATGCTCTGACCGATGAAGGCAAGTGTGCCAAACGCCTTCTTCACCACCCTTTATGTGGAACTTTTGTTAGTCCACACTTGGAGTACCGTGCATAATTCCAGTACCGATACTGCAAAAAGAATATTGAAGCACCACAGAAAGTACAGATTACTTTTACAAGGATGTTGCCAAAATTGAGAGGGTTTGACTCTCAGGCAAATGGGAGGCAGGGCTGTTATCTCTAGGGGGAAAAGAAGAAGGTGAGATCCTATAGAGATCATTTAGAATTATGGAACAGTTTGATGAGAGTTGATGTGAAGAGATAATTTCTGCTTGTGGATGAGGCCAGAACAAGATTGAATGAATATAACATAACTGCAAACAGTTCAAATAAAGAACTTATGAGGAATTTCTTCTGCAGGAAATGGAGAGGATGTGTACTCTGTCCTGAATGGAGAGATTGAAAGAGATAGTATTGTTGCTTTAAGGGGAGATTGATGCAGACAGGAAGAAGAAGGCTATGGTGGGAAAAGATTATTAGAGTGGAATTAGGTTCCTGGTAAATTCCAGGAAAATTGAGTTATGTCAATTGGCCAGTTTCTGTGTGGTGGATTATATTCAACTCTATGTGTAAGGGATATGTTAACATAAAGTTGTTGATAATCAACAAGGGCAGAAATATAGACCATAGCTCCAGGAAAAAACAGCCATCTTGTTATGCACTTGTTTGCTGTTTGAGGGACCTTGCTGGGCACAGGTTAGCTGCCAGACCACTTATATCCATAAGACCATAAAATATAGGAGCAGAATTAGGCCATTTGGCCCATCGAGTGTGCTCCGCCATTCAATTATGATTGATAGGATTCTCATCCCCATTCTCCTGCCTTCTCTTTGTAGCCCTTGACCCCCTTATTGATCAAGAACCTATCTATCTCTGTCTTAAATACACTCAGTGACCTGGCCTTCACAGCCCTCTGTGGCAATGAGTTCCACAGATTCACCACCCTCTGGCTGAAGAAATTCCTCCTCATCTCACTTTTAAAGGAGCGTCCCTTCACTCTGTGAACTTGTGCTCTCGAGTTCTAGTCTCTCCCATTGGTGGAAATATCCTCTCCACGTCCACTCTATCTAGGCCTCTCAGTATTCCGGAAGTTTCAATTTGATCCTCCCTCATCCTTCTAAACTCCATAGAGTATAGACCCAGACTCCTCAACCGCTCCTCATGTGGCAAACCCTTCATTCCTGGGATCATTCTTGTGAACCTTCTCTGGACCCCTTCCAAGGCCAGCACATCCTTCCCTGGGTGTGGAGCCCAAAACTGCTCTCAATAGTCCAAATGGGGTCTGACCAGAGCCTTATACAGCCTCAGCAGTACATCCCTGCTCTTGTAGCACAACACTGATTGGATTTCCAAAACTCTTACGCAGTCCCCTGTGATCCAGGGTGACTTGCTTCCACTCCAGTTTGTTGGATTCTTAAACAAAAACAGAAAATGCTGGAAATAAAGCCAAAGTTTTGAGTTTGGATGACTCTTCATCATCGCTGTTTCTGAGATGGGTTAAGTCCATTGCCACCTCTGCAGACTCTGCCACGTGTTTAGCAGTTGGTGCTTGATAGAGTGGGTTGGTGAGTTGTTGGGAGGTTTATGCGTTCCCTCCGATGCTTCGACTTTGCTCCTGCACATTGCTGATAATATCTCAAGGTGTTTGGTGCTGTCCAAATGAGCGTTCTTCATTTTGGTCAGCCACAAGCCAGGGTCTTCCATGAGTGGGCAGGAATGTTTGACATCTTCAGGGATGCTTTGAGGAACATAGAACATAGAACAGTACAGCACAGAACAGGCCCTTCGGCCCACGATGTTGTGCCGAGCTTTATCTGAAACCAAGATCAAGCTATCCCACTCCCTATCATCCTGGTGTGCTCCATGTGCCTATCCAATAACCGCTTAAATGTTTCTAAAGTGTCTGACTCCACTATCACTGCAGGCAGTCCATTCCACACCCCAACCACTCTCTGCGTAAAGAACCTACCTCTGATATCCGTCCTGTATCTCCCACCACGAACCCTATAGTTATGCCCCCTTGTAATAGCTCCATCCACCCGAGGAAATAGTCTTTGAACGTTCACTCTATCTATCCCCTTCATCATTTTATACACCTCTATCAAGTCTCCCCTCAGCCTCCTCCGCTCCAGAGAGAATAGCCCCAGCTCCCTCAACCTTTCCTCATATGACCTACCCTCCAAACCAGGCAGCATCCTGGTAAATCTCCTCTGCACTCCTTCCAGCGCTTCCACATCCTTCCTATAGTGAGGTGACCAGAACTGCACACAATATTCCAAATGTGGTCTCACCAAGGTCCTGTACAGTTGCAGCATAACCCCACGGCTCTTAAACTCCAACCCCCTGTTAATAAAAGCTAACACACTACAGGCCTTCTTCACAGCTCTATCCACTTGAGTGGCAACCTTTAGAGATCTGTGGATATGGACCCCAAGATCTCTCTGTTCCTCCACAGTCTTCAGAACCCTACCTTTGACCCTGTAATCCACATTTAAATTTGTCCTACCAAAATGAATCACCTCACATTTATCAGGGTTAAACTCCATTTGCCATTTTTCAGCCCAGCTTTGCATCCTATCTATGTCTCTTTGCAGCCTACAACAGCCCTCCACCTCATCCACTACTCCACCAATCTTGGTGTCATCAGCAAATTTACTGATCCACCCTTCAGCCCCCTCCTCTAAGTCATTAATAAAAATCACAAAGAGCAGAGGACCAAGCACTGATCCCTGCGGCACACCGCTAGCAACCTGCCTCCAATCCGAAAATTTTCCATCGACCACCACCCTCTGTCTTCGGTCAGACAGCCAGTTGCCTATCCAATCGGCCAACTTTCCCTCTATCCCACACCTCCTCACTTTCATCATAAGCCGACCATGGGGGACCTTATCAAACGCCTTACTAAAATCCATGTATATGACATCAACTGCCCTACCTTCATCAACACACTTAGTTACCTCCTCAAAAAATTCTATCAAATTTGTGAGGCACGACTTGCCCTTCACGAATCCGTGCTGACTATCTCGGATTAATCCGCATCTTTCTAAATGGTCGTAAATCCCATCCCTAAGGACCCTTTCCATCAATTTACCAACCACCGAAGTAAGACTAACCGGTCTATAATTACCAGGGTCATTTCTATTCCCTTTCTTAAACAGAGGAACAACATTCGCCATTCTCCAGTCCTCTGGCACCATCCCCGTGGACAGCGAGGACCCAAAGATCAACGCCAAAGGCTCTGCAATCTCATCCCTTGCCTCCCAAAGAATCCTAGGATACATTTCATCAGGCCCAGGGGACTTATCGACCTTCAGTTTATTCAAAACTGCCAAGACATCCTCCCTCCGAACATCTATTTCCTCCAGCCTATTAGCCTGTAACACCTTCTCTTCCTCAAAAACATGGCCCCTCTCCTTGGTGAACACTGAAGAAAAGTATTCATTCATCACCTCGCCTATCTCTACTGACTCCATACACAAGTTCCCACTACTGTCCTTGACCGGCCCTAACCTCACCCTGGTCATTCTTTTATTCCTCACATAAGAGTAAAAAGCCTTGGGGTTTTCCTTGATCCGACCCGCCAAGGACTTCTCATGTCCCCTCCTAGCTCTCCTAAGCCCCTTTTTCAGCTCATTCCTTGCTAACTTGTAACCCTCAATCGAGCCATCTGAACCTTGTTTCCTCATCCCGACATAAGCTTCCCTCTTCCTTTTCACAAGACATTCCACCTCTTTTGTGAACCATGGTTCCCTCACTCGGCCATTTCCTCCCTGCCTGACAGGAACATACCTATCAAGGACATCCAGTATTTGTTCCTTGAAAAAATTCCACTTTTCATTAGTTCCTTTCTCTGACAGTTTCTGTTCCCAACTTATGCCCCCTAATTCTTGCCTAATCGCATCATAATTACCCCTCCCCCAATTGTAAACCTTGCCCTGCCGTACGGCCCTATCCCTCTCCATTGCAATAACAAAAGACACCGAATTGTGGACATAACTAAAGGATTTCTGTTGTCCTCTGGTGAGTCTCCTGCCGCAACCAAGTTCCAAATAGAGAAGTTGCTTCTGGAACCTGGTGTGTCAGGAATATGATTGGCTCGTCACGCCCAGCAGAGCTGGTTTCAAGTGATTAATGCCTCGATGCTCGGCTAGTTGGTTCTGGAGAGAACATTGTGGTTGGACTGCTTTCTTTGACAATGGGTTTGGAGAATCTTGCAAAGACACTGCTGATGATACCTCTCCAGTGCTTTGAGGTGTCTGCGAAAGGTCATCTCTGAAGCATATAGGAGCACTGAAATCACTGCCTTCCATTAACTCATGAACTTAGTCTTGCATTTGAGATTCTGGTCCTCAAATACTGTTCCTCAATCAGCCAATTTCCAAAATAACCCATGATCTGCACAGCACATAAAATTGTCTAGTTTAAATCTGTTTTGGGGATTGGAAGGCACTGGCACAGTGAAAGGAAGTGTTTATTGTTCATCCTTACTTACCTTAAGTTCATAAGTCTATACGTTATAGGAGCAGAATTAGGCCATTTGGCCCATTGAGTTTACTCCACCATTCGATCATGGCTGATATGCTCCTCATCCCCATTTTCCTGCCTTCTCCCCATAACCCATCAACCCATTATCAATTAAAAATCTGCCTAACTCCTCCTTAAATTTACTCACTGTCCCAGCATCCACTGCAATTTGGGGTAGCGAATTCCACAGATTCACAACCCTTTGGGAGAAGTAGCTTCTCCTCAACTGTGTTTTAAATTTGCTACCCCTTATCCTAAGACTATGACCTCCCGTCCTTCAATGCCCCACAAGAGGAAGCATTCGTTCCACGTCTACTTTATCCATACCTTTTATCATCTTGCATACCTTTTAAGAGCAGTAAGATATTGTGGCGATTAGAGTTGTACCCCAGAGCTGTTGGTTCGACAGGTTCCCTTCCCAAAGGACATTAGTGGATCTATTGGGTTGTCCTTTCACAACAATGCAGTAGCTATTAGTGTTTTTTTCCTTTCATTTTAACCTTGCGTCAAGCTATGTGGTTACTCAATCAGCTATTTTTGTGACGTAGGCCAATAATCTGAAAACGTCTGCTATCTGATTTTTGATTTGATTTATTATTATCACATATTAACATACAGTAGAAAGTACTGTTTCTTGCATGCTATACAGACAAAGCATGCCATTCATAGAGAAGGAAACGAGAGTGCAGAATGTAGTGTTACAGTCATAGCTAGGGTGTAGAGAAAGATCAACTTAATGCAAGGTAAGTCCATTCAAAAGTCTGACAGCAACAGGGAAGAAGCTGTTCTTGAGTCAGTTGGTACGTGACCTCAGACTTTCCATCTTTTTCCCAATGAAAGAAGGTGGAAGAGAGAATGTCCAGGGTGCGTGGGGTCCTTACTTATGCTGGCTACATTGCCGAGGCAGCAGGAAGTGTAGAAAGAGTCAATGGATGGGAGGCTGGTTTGCATGATGGATTGGGCTACATTCACAACCTTTTGTAATTTCTTGCGGTCTTGGGGAGAGCAGGAGCCATATCTCGCTGTGATATAACCAGAAAGAATGCTTTCTATGGTGCATCTGTAAAAGTTGGTGAGAGTCGTAGCTGACATGCCAAATTTCCTTAGTCTTGAGAAAGTAGAAAATGCACTGGACAATGAAGGATACAATGCTGCCATAATTTGGTTGGGCAAGTTGCATTATATTACGGGCATGGGGTTGTGTTCAGTAATTACAAGTGAATGAGTAGCCCAGTAACAGGATCAAGACCATTCCTCTGGGGCAGAAGAATGTACGCCTCATTGCTTTAGTTTCATGAGTGTGCATGGTCTTTGGGTTGTGGCTTGGCTTGGTTATTTGCCTTTTGCAAGTAAACAGTTGCCTGCTGAGTAACGGATAATTCGCACTTGTGACCCCGTTTCGCTCTGACTTTTCACAGTGTTAAATGAACAGGAGTCTGCACCAGAATCACTGGCCACTTGTTCACAGTAGGTTTTCTGCTTCTTCCTCAGATAGACAAACAGATCCACAGCAAGGACTCTATTTTCTTCTGTGATGGGGTCAGAAGAATTGACTTCATCCTGTCCTACGTGGATGATCTGAAAGATGCGGAAAAGAAAATGGTAAGAACCTTTCCTTTCATACTGGCATCCATTCTGCATGTAACAGTCATTGGGCAATTGTACGCCTAAAATCTAGCCTGTCAATGCTTAGCATACTGGCTGCTGTACAGAAAGTTGAGCTGGTATCCCAGGCTAACACCTCTGTGCATACCAATTGAGCTCTGCATTAGCTAAGGTGCTTTTTTCAGGTGAGACATTAAATAGAGGCCCTGTCCACAACATTCAGAAAAGGAACATTTGGAGTTCACTAAGATCAAGGCAAAATAGAATCGTAGAATCCCCACAGTGCAGAAGGAGGCCATTCGATCAATTGACAATTCGAACTGCACCGACAACAATCCCATCTAAGGCCCTAGCGTAACCCCGTGTATTTAACCTGCTATTCCCCTGACACAGTAAGGGGCAATTTACCATGGCCAATCGACCTAACCTGCACATCTTTGGAGTGTGAGAAGAAACCGGAGCACCCGGAGGAAACTCGCGCAGACGGGGAGAAAGTGCAAACTCCACACAGTCACCCAAGGCCGGCTTTGAACCCGGGTCCCTGGCGTTGAGGCAGCGGTGCTAACCACTGTGCCACCCTGATGCTGGAATCTGAAACAAGACAGAACTTGCTGGAAAAGCTCAGCAGGTCTGACAGCATCTATGGAGAGAGAATAGAGTCAACGTTTTGAGTCTAGCTCTGACAGAGTCATCCTGACTCGAAACGTTGGCTCTATTCTCTCTCTCCACAAGTGCAGTCAGACCTGCTGAGTTTCTCCAGCATTTTCTGTTTTCGTATTGGAGTTCTCTTGCCTTCCTGGTCAATATTTATCCCTCAGCCAACATCATCATCATTGCCCTTGAACGGAGTAGCTTGCAGGGCCATTTCAGAGGGCAGGTAAATGATTACTGTCGGTATGGAGTCACATGTAGGCCAGATCAGGTAAGGACAGCAAATTTCCTTCCCTAAAGGACATTAATGAACTAGATGGGTTTTTATGACAATTGATAATCATTTCCTTCTCACTATTACAGAGACTGCCTTTCAATTCCAGATTTTATTAATTGAATTTAAGTTGCACCAGCTACTGTAATGGGATTTGAACTCATGTCTCCAGATCATTAGCCTTTGGATTACATGTCCGGTGACATTACCATTACATCACCATCTCCTCCATATGTTCCAATTGTGAGCACACTTAAAAATGACCATGAAGTGCTTTGCGACATTCTAATGTTGTGAAAAGAACTATAAATGCAAGACTTTTTTTAAAATTGGTTGTTGGGAATGGAGGGATACAAACGATTGGTCTAGTTGGACCAAGGAGCGGCACAGGCTTGGAGGGCCGAAGGGCCCGTTTCCTGTGCTGTACTGTTCTTTGTTCTTTGTTGCCGAAAGCTTAATAAGAAAAGTGCTCATAAGCTAATATACCTTGGTGAGATCTTGCTGATAGCCGTTGTCTTCAATACACTTACACAGGATGGCACAGTGGTTAGAACTGCTGACTGGTTCGTACCAGGGGCCTGGGTTCGATTCCTGGCTTAAGTTTCCTGTCCTCCGGGTGCTCCGGTTTCCTCCCACAGTCCAAATATGTGTGGGTTAGGTTGCTTGGCCGTGCTAAATTGCCCTGTAATGTCAGGGGGTTAGCAGAGTAAATAAGTGGCTTATGGAAATAGGGCCTGGGAGGGATTGTGATCAATACCGACTCGATGGGCCAAATGGCCTCTTTCTGCACTGTAGGGATTCTATGATTCTAGACACTTTGTGAAACACTAAACACTGCAACAGTAAATTGATATCACCTGGTTACGTTGGAGTAAGTGTTAACACGGGACTATATTCATACCAACTGCGCCCTTCAGTTAATGGAGTTGCTAAGCTTGTTGATGTCACTGGAACATCTAGCCAGAATTTACCAGCCCTCCCACTGGTGGGATCTTGGCGTGTGAATGACCCGCCATGCCAGAGATGCGAAATCCTGGCCCCCGTAACTGTGGAGTACAAAATTGTTCTTGTTATTGAAAATGCGATCATGTTACACTTAAAGGCTTCTTATTTTCTTCACTTAAGATTGAAGTCCTTGGCATAATCTTTATTCTGCCTTGGTAGCTTCTCCAGTCAGATTTTAAAAATATTTTTTTTTCCCCCTGTCAAAATTTTTCTCCACAGAATGTTGCCAAGTTTAGGAGTCTCTGTTGCAGTTGCGGGAGTAAGCCTGGGGCCTACATATCTGAGCGGAATTAAGATCTCTTGCAGTGTGTCATTTGGCCCTTGAGGCCTAATTATTCAAGCTATACCATTAGACGGCATTCAGAATGTGCTTTTACCTCATTAGGCTGCAGTCATTTGTTTGTGCTGGTTCTGAGCCAATTCCAAATTGAATCACCGTGGGCAGCATATGCCAGTCTAAACTAAACGCCATCCCATGGCAGGCAAAGATGACTGTGAGGGTATCGCAACTCTGACACGGCACATTTACCAATGTGTCTGTAGAATATGTGCCTCCACATTCACCAATTCTACTTAGAATAGAATCCCGACAGTGCAGAAAGAGACCATTCGGCTCATCGAGTCTGCATCGACTCTCTGGCAGAGAAACATATCCAGGCCCTATCCCAATGGAATCATAGAATCCCTACAGAGCAGAAAGAGGCCATTTGGCCCATCAAGTCTGCACTGACCACAATTGCTCCCAGCCCCTATCCCCATAACCCCACGTATTTACCCTGCTAATCCCCCTGACACCAAGGGGCAGTTTAGTATGGCCAATCAACCTAAACCACAGATTTTTGGACTGTGGGAGGAAACCCACGCAGACACGGGGAGGACATGCAAACTCCACACAGACAGTCACCCAAGCCGAGAATCGAACTCGGGTCCCTGGCGCTGTGAAGCAGCAGTGCTAACCACTGTGCCACCGTGCTGCCCAAACGCTATAACCCCACATAATTCAAAAGATATGCGGGTTATGTTGACTGGCCATGCTAATTAACCCGAGGATCGGGGGGGCAGGGGGGGATAAGCAGGATAAATATGAGGGGTTATGGGAATAGGGCCTGGGTGGGATTGTTGTCATTGCAGACTCAATGGGCCAAATGGCCTCCTTTTGCACTGTAGATTCTATAATTTTTGATTCTATGACTCCCATGGCTAATCCATCTAACCTGCACATCCTGGGACACTTGGGGTCAATTTAGCATGGCCAATCCACTTAACCTGCACATTTTTGGAATGTGGGAGGAAACCCATGCAGACACGGGGAGAATGTGCAAACTCCACACAGACAGTGACCAAGGACGGAATTGAACCCGAGCCCCTGGCGCTGTGAGGCAGCAGTGCCAACCACTGCAACACCGTAATGCCATGCACGTACAAGTGTCAGTTGAGGTTAAATGATTTGAAAGACGTCTGTGTGTGTGTGTGCTTGGGGTGGGCGAGGGGGCTGTGCTGTGGGGAAGGCACCATTAATCATCTGCTTTGAGACTAGTACTTGAAAATCCTGACTGGGACAAGCAAACATTGCAACATAATGATGTTTATCTATATTACCAATGATCAGTTATTCTGGAAAGAAATGTGTGTTCACCATCAAATAGGCCAGTTGTAGTTTGCTTTACGGACAATGCCATCCCAACTTCATCAACCAACCAAGTAACTTGTATTAAATGTCATTCTGGGTGGCTCGGCTAAAGTTACAATTTTTTTGTCAGATGCTTATCTGGAAGGGGTGGGGCTCTGCGTATCTCGGGTTACAAATGTCTATGGTTGGCAGCTGTGTGTCTGGCAGCTGCAGTTTTCACTCCTTCCAGTCCGCCTGCTTTAATACAAAGCACTAATTGAAGATTGCATTCTCAAGGCGGGCAGCAGGAGTCATGAAATTCCCAGATTGCTCCATCCTCCACCACAGGAGGAAGTGCCTGAAAGGATAGAATTTTCCTTATCATAGAATCCCGACAGTACAGAAGGAGGCCGTTCGGCCCATTGAGTCTGTACCGATCACAATCCCACCCAGGCCTTTTTCCCATAACCCCACACATTTACCCTGCTAATCCCCCACACACTAGGGTCAATTTAGCATGGTCAATGCACCTAACCCGCACATCTTTGAACTGTGGGAGGAAACCGGAGCACCCGGAGGAAACCCACACAGACACAGGCAGGACGTACAAACTCTACACAGACAGTGACCAAAGGCCAGCAATTGAACCTGGGTCCCCGGCACTGAGAGGCAGCAGTGCCACTGTTCTGCTCATATGGCACGGTGTGGGATGGGCGGGAGAGGCATTGTGGACACAGGGAGCAGTTGGCTATTGACCCTGGGAATGCTTTAGAGGTAGCCACGGGCTGCTGGATGCCAAGACATGCTGTTTAAAAGGCCTTCCTTCATGCTGTGCAACTTAATTCCAGTTATAATAAAACAGGAATGCTCTCCAGTCCTCACACCCCACCCCCCTCCCCAGCAACACGCACACTCCACATTCCCCACCCATGCCACCTCAAGTCTCCCCAAACAACCACTATGACCCTTCATGCCCCCCACGCCAAGGTATGACCTCCACCACACACACCCTTTCAACAAGCTAATAGATTTATGGACTCTCAGCCAAGCCTTATTATGTATTCTTGGCTGGGAGCCCAGCATCCATGAGAGTACCAGAACACCTGATCCCCAGTGGAAACATTACTTGATTGACAGCTCTGGCTGTTTGATCTCTTCAGTCAATTTCACAATGTTTATTTACACAAGATAAGGAGATTTCGAGTGCTTTCAGTTATTGATCCTTTAAAGGATATGGATATTTGACTATTTTATGGGGCTGTATTAAAAAGGAGCTTTTCTAAAAGAAAGTGGAAAGTTCTGACTTTATTTTTTTTTTACAAACCTACTGTCACTACAGGGTTCATTGGTTCTATATAGTATATAGTGGATGAATGGACACGGAGATGCCATCATTTTTGGGGGGTATAAATTGGAACAGGACCCAAGGGGGCGTTGGGCACATACCTTGACACTGGAGACATGACTAGCACCATTTGAACTGAAAGGTTCTCTCATGCAGACTAGGGTTCACGATATCTCTGAGGTGTCATGAACCATGATTTGAAAAACTGGCCTGATTCAATGAAATTTGGGGAGGACTAGGACATGCCCAACCTCATAATGGAGCCAAGTGGGTCAGGAGTTCAGAGTGTGGGCTTGCAGCCAAACTAGCCTGCACCCTTAAAGGATACTCCGGAAAACCAGATATCCCGGGAATGGGGTCCGGCGGCCATTGTTTTTAAAGGGCTCCTGAGTCATCCTGATTCGGTGACCAGCCCAATATATCCATTATCAAGTCTTTGCAATCTTTCTGTTGAGCAAGCTTCCAACTGTGACAGATTGGAAAGAATTCACAATGCCAAAGACAATATGCTGCCAGTTTTGGTTCGAGTGTTTCGGTAACTTTGAGGTACAGAAACCCTGTGCGGCTGTTCGAAATTTCCTGTACAATAAAACTAGCACATGTTCACACTTGATGAATGTAATACACCCAAATTCTTGGAAATAAATTCCTTTCAGGTGCTTTGTGCACCAAGGCAAAAAGATAAATCACTGTTTGTCAAGAAAATGAATCTTAGTTACAGTTCTGCCTTATACTTGACTTTTTTTTCCTGTTGAAATAGTGATGATAAATCCCTCTCTTTCACAATTTGCTAATGACTCACCCTTCCTATCAGGAAAAAATCCAGAAAGCTTGAATTTCCTTATTTGGCTTCCTTTCAGATTATTAAGTTGTCTCTTTGACGGTGGCACGTTTTGTGACCTTGTGTGGAATTATTTTATGGGATAGATTGTAAAAATGGTGGGCGGGGGTGGCGATGGGAAATCTTTACCGTGCCTGATCTTGGTGACTAATTAACGAGCATTGAGGCAGCTCCATTGACAAGGAAATGGCCTCAACTGCTTCTGACCTGGAAGTCCTGTAGTGAAAATCTGAATTGAATTAGGCTACTGTGAACTGTTAAAAGTTCTTCTGCCTGTCTCTGAGCGAAGAAATTGAGAATGCCATCTTGCTGTCAAAAATGTGGTATCAATTTAATGTATTGTGTGGCAGAAGTCAAACTCTTGTGAATGAATGGTATATCTATATCAACTGTACCAGAGCAGGCACTATCAACACCCATTGGGCGGAATTTTACCAGTTCATCCCGCCCATCGACGGGCAGAGTGAGCCAGTAAAATCATGCGAGAGCCGAGAAATCAGGATCTCGCCGGAAATGGACAAGAGGCTGAATAAATTATGTTAATTTATTGAAATGTTAATTTGCATGTCTTTAGTGAACTGAATTGCCCAGGCTCGCTTGCCTTTTATGGCCCCGCCGGGAGAGGTTTTCTCCGGCGAGGAAAACATCTGCTCCCCATGAATGGGGAAAAGTCGTGTTGGCCGGGCCGGTAGAACCGGAGGCCTTTGAGGCCCCCTGGGGAGGTCGAGGGCAAAGGCTGACCCTTGGGCACTGCCAGCCTCACACCTTAGTAATGCCCACCAGGCACCTTGACACTGCCCACCATAGGCGGGGCCTATGGGGAAGGCACCTATGGGGCAGGGCCTGTGGGGCAGGGTCTGAAGGGGCAGGGCTTATTGTGGCGGGGCCCATGACAGAATTGTTTAAAAACTGGAAGGTCAAAGGCTGAGTTCAGTAGAGTATTTTGGTTGAGGGTATTTATTGCTTTACCATTTATTTGCACAGAAAATTGTTTATGTTTAACTTAACGTTTTTTAAATTCATGTTTAATGTTGGGTCAAAGCCGATCTCAGCCAGCTGCTGGTGGGATCCTCACTGAAGGGGAATGAGAGGCTCACAAGATTCTGATTGGTTTTTGGAGAGCTGACAAGGGGGTTGTGGGGGCGGGGGGGGGGTTATTTTTGCTTCAATAGAAACAGGAAGTGTTGGAAATGTGAAGAATATCTGGCGTCTTCTATGCAAAGAAAAACAGGGGTCATTAATCCTTCATCAGAACTAGTGCAGATAAAGGTTGACCATGTTTCTCCACAGATGCTGAGTATTTCCAGCATGTTTTGTGAATATTTCCAATATATTTCAGATTTCCAGCGTTAGGGTGTTGGACCCAAATCCCAAGGTCTGTTATGAAGTCAGGTTAGACCGCAGCAATTTTTTTTTTGGCATAAATGTAATGATCGAATGCTTCGCTCCTGGTGTGATTCTACTGACAAGTTAGGATTCTTTATCAAAACTAGCTTTATTCATAACAGAGTTTACAGATAGCTCAAACAAAATGAAACAGCGTAACTCTTAACAGTTGAGCAATCTTTAAACATGGAAAAAAACATCTAATTTCTCATTTATCACCATTTCAGTTCCAAGTAAGCAACAGTCTTCCCATAGACTTAACCCCACTTTAAATATAGTTAGCAAACCCAGACATACTTGCTTTAAATTATAACAGCCATGAAGATTGCAGAGAATCTTTTCAGAATGAGAGAGCTACTTGTAGGCTTCTATCTTTGACGTGGAGTTGCTGGCGTTGGACTGGGGGAGGCACTGTAAGTAGTCTCAACACCAGGTTAAAATCCAACAGGTTTATTTGATAGCATGAGCTTTCGGAGCGCCGCTCCTTCAATAGGTGAACAGTATCGTCACATTAATATCTACAATACTTTGCTCTCCTACCCTATGCTCCATGCTGGGCATTTATCAAGAGGAATTGGTTGGCTGAGGGAGAAAAAACCTCTATTTTGTTTTGTAATTGGTTCCTGAACTTCTGTCTGTCTCTCTGTCTGTGTACAAACATACAAGAATCACCAAGGAAAGATCAGCCAGCCAAATCAGTATAAATATTCTTAGCAGTGATCAATGAAATCCAGATGCTAATTTAGCGCTTTCAAAACTCGACTTCTATGACACTTGGAGGTGCAGAATCTATGCACTGCAGTGCCACAGCTGGTGGGAGGGCATAATTACAGTGCACAGATTCACATTGACAATTTCTGCTGTATGTCAGCCAAGTTGAGATTGTATCTCGAACTGTATCTGATATGTTGGAATATGTAGACGTCACAGTTGGTAATTATCAACATAACAGTAATAATCAGGTGACATGATTACAGATTTGTTGATTCATAATGCCACCAATTTTGTCAAAAATGGTCTCCATCCCAATGTTTTTTTAAAAATGGGACATGAATTTCAGGCTGTAACACATAGAACAAAGAAAATTACAGCACAGGAACAGGCCCTTCGGCCCTCCAAGCCTGCACCGACCATGCTGCCTGACTCAACTAAAACCCCCTACCCTTCCGGAAACCATATCCCTCTATTCTCATCCTATTCATCTATTTGTCCAGTTGCCCCTTAAAAGTCACTATTGTATCTGCTTCCACTACCTGCCCCGGCAGCGAGTTCCAGCCACCCACTACCCTCTGTGTAAAAAAACCTGCCTTGTACATCTCCTTTAAACCTTGCACCTCGCACCTTAAACCTGTGCCCCCACAGAATGACTGATCGCAAATTAGGAGCAAATTTAGGCTCCAGCTGATGTAAGGTGGGATACTGATTTGCTATTCCTCATTTTATATTATTGCCGAAGATAAATTTCTACCCCAAAGATTCTGCGCTTCTCTCTGTTTGCTAACGCCACAATCGGTGTGCAAACAGTAATTTGCCTTCTCATACAAAAACATCAGATATAAAGTTTATCTGGACCCAGGTTTTTTTTTCTCAAGATGGCACCAGAGCGAGGCAACTTCTTGTAAGCTGTGCCCAGCATACCTTCTAATTCTAATTTTTACTCTCGTTCTATGCTTCTAAAACTTCATTCTAACTCTTTTTAAACTCTCTAACAATGCTCAAATTCAATCTATGACTGTAACACCACATCTACACTCTCTCTTTTCAATTCTCTATGAACGGTATGTTTGTCTGTATAGCATGCAAGAAACAATACTTTTCACTGTATACTAATGCATGTAACAATAATTAATCAAATCAAAATCAGATCAAAGTCTTGAAATTTCTTTCCTCAAATAACTTTTAGAAGACATTTTGACCAGATGCCGGTGCAGTTAATTAAATAGTTCTGGTACATTCTAGGATATTTAAGCACACTGCACATACAGTAAATGACAGAATCCTTAAGAGTATCGATAGGCAGAGGGATCTGGATGTACAGGTACACGGGTCACTGAAAGTGGCAATGCAGGTGGAGAAGGTAGTCAAGAAGGCATACGGCATGCCGGGGTACTGAGTTTAAAAATTGGCAAGTCATGTTGCAGCTTTATAGAACCTTAGTTAGGCCACACTTGGAATATCGCGTTTAATTCTGGTCGCCACACTACCAGAAGGATGTGGAGGCTTTGGAGAGGGTACAGAAAAGATTTACCAGGATGTTACCTGGCATGGAGAGGTTGGAGAAACTTGCTTTGTTCTCACTGGAATGACGGTGGTTGAGAGGCAACCTGATGGAAGTCTACAAGATTATGAGGGGCGTGGGCAGAGTGGATAGTCAGAAGCTTTTTCCCAGGATGAAAGAGTCAATGACTTGGGAGCATAGGTTTAAGGTGCAAGGGGCAAGGTTTAAGGGAGATGTACGAGGCAAGTTTTTTACACCGAGGGTGGTGGGTGCCTGGAACTCGCTGCCGGGGGAGGTAGTGGAAGCAGATATGATAGTGATTTTAAGGGGGGGGGTCTTGACAAATACATGAATAGAATGGGAAAAGAGGGATATGGTCCCCGGAAGGGTAGGGGGCTTTAGTTTAATCGGGCAGCATGGTCGGTGCAGGCTTGGAGGGCCGAAGGGCCTGTTCCTTTGTTGTAATTTTCTTTGTTCTTTTTGGTTCAATTTTGGTTGTGCTCGAACAGCATAACCAAAATTTGGGGCAGAATTATCCATATTTGAGACTTGGGTGCTTTGGCGAGCGGTTCCGGCGGCGCTTTGTTCACTGGCCAGAATGGCAGGATCCCACAAAGTTCTGCGCTTGATGCCTCATTAATTGGGCACTGGCGAGTTCCTCTCTGAATCCACTTGGCAGGTCAGCAACTGATACGCCTGCCCACCATCATCAGGCATTTGAGTGAATTTTGAATGAGAGCGATAATGGGTTTCTTTGACGAGCCCCTTGCTGTCAATGATATCAATGAAATTTGGGGGAGATGGTCATGTAGTGATTAGGTCACTAGACTAGTAATCCAGAGGCCCAGGCTCATGCACTGGGGACACGGGTTCAAATCCCACCAAGGCAGCTGGTGGAATTTAACTTCAATTAATGAAATCTGGAATATAAAGTTAGTCTCAGTCAAGGTGACTGTGAAGCTATCATTGTTGTAAAAATTCACTTTTTTTAGTTTATTTATTAGTATCACAAGTAGGCTTACATTAACACTGCAATGAAGTTACTGTGAAAATCCCCCCAGTCGCCACACTCCGGCACCAGTTTGGGTACACTCAGGGAGAATTTAGCATGGCCAATGCACCTAACCAGCACGTCTTTTGGACTGTAGGAGAAAACTGGAGCAGCCGGAGGAAACCTGCACAGACACGGGGAGAACATGCAGACTCCACATGGACAGTGGCCCAAGCCGGGAATCGAACCTGCGACCCTGGCGCTGTGAGGCAGGAGTGCTAACCACTGTGCCACCGGGCCGCCCCAGGGAAGGAAATTGACCATCTTCATGGTCTGGCCTACATGTGACTCCAGACCCGCATACAGTTAACTGTCCTCTGAAACGACTGTGTACGTCACTGAGTTCAAGGGCAACTGGGGATGGGCAACAAACCCTGGCCTTTCCAGCGAATCCTATGAAACAATAAAAAAATTGGAAGCCAAGTGGTTTAGACAGAAAATGTACTTTAATGTAAGAATTTAATAAGATAAGTAGCTGAATTGAAACCGTAAATATGCAAAATATTACTAACGTGTTGTTGTGCAATTGCTCAAACAGAAATAAGGTCAGATTTCAGTGAGTTTATAAATAATGCAAACCGCAGTGCTCAATGTACTGGTGGGTGGTGGAGCCTCACAGTGCACACTGGCTCTCTGTGCCTCTTCCCACTCACTGGAAAAAAATAGTCTGAAACAGGTCAACAGGCAGGATATTGGGTCTAACGTTTAGCTTCCTGAGTACTGCTTACCAGTTCTCCAAGTTAGTCATTTTAAATCCACAAACGTCATCTCTCCAGACGTCACACAGAAACCTTTGACATTTTTTAAAAAATCTTTTCAAACATTACAGTTTGTTTTTAGGGCTGTTTCTTCAGAAATGGTTTCCTGCTGCTAAGCTACCAATGCAATCTCTGCCCTCTCTATTTCAAGTGAAGGAGTAGGCAACAATGGCACGGTGGCACAGTGGTTAGCATTGCTGCCTCACAGTGCCAGGGACCCAGGTTCGATTCCCCGCTTGAGTCACTGTCCGTATGGAGTCTGCATCTTTTCCCCGTGTCTGCGTGGGTTTCCTCCGGGTGCTCCGATTTTCCTCTCGCAGTCCAAAGATGTGCTGGTTAGGTGGATTGGCCATGCTAAATTGCCCCTTAGTGTCAAGGAGAATAGCAGAGTAAATATGTGGGGTTACGGGGTTATGGGTGGGATTGTGGTTGGTGCAGACTCGATGGGCCGAATGGCCTTCTGCTGCACTGTAGGGATTCTATGATAGGTTATAAAACTTAGAGCTCACCCTTCATTCTCTACTGATTATGCTGCCAGTAAAAGGCTTGATTAAGCTGTGTGATATACAGTTAATAATGGGGTAAACATTATAACCACAAGTTTCATGATGATTGTGTTATGTCATATTAGCATGCGCTTCAGCATAAAATGCCTTTCAAAACCTTTACCTTTCACAGATCAGCCCCTTTAAGTTTGACAGTTTAAGCATGCTGTCATGAAATGATTCAGCTCCATGTGTGTAATTACTGTGGGCTGTCTCTGGCTGCTTTCTGGGAGAGATGACTCTGCGTCTGTGCCTTACATTCCTATCCTCTTATCCATCCTGTGCAAAAATGAACTCCATTTCCTGAATCTTCTGTTGTTGCTATCATCGTTAAAAACATTTTAAAAATTCATTCATGGGACATGGGCGTCGCTGGCTGGGCCAGAATTTATTGCCCATCCCTAGTTGCCCTTGGAGGACAGTTGAGAGTCAACCACATTGCTGTGGCTCAGGAGGCACATGTAGGCCAGACCGGATAAGGACGGCAGATTTAAAGTTTGTTCATTTATTAGTCACAAGTAAGGCTTACATTAACATTGCAATGACGTTACTGTGAAATTCCCCTCGTTGCCACACTCTGATGCCTTTCCGGGTCAATGCACCGAACCAGCACGTCTTTCAGAACGTGGGAGGAAACCGGAGCACCCGGAAGAAACCCACGCAGACACAGGGAGAATGTGCAAACTCCACACAGACAGTCACCCAAGCCAGGAATCGAACGCAGGCCCCTGTGAGGCAGCAGTGCTAACCACTGTGCCACCGTGCCGCTCATATCATTAATGTATGAAGAATAGGCCCATTGAATGTTCATAAACTACATTAATAATTTATTATTCCAGGACAACAGAGGAGAGGAGAAACACCTACTTATGGCTGGCATTGCTGTGAGCTCCCTAAGGAGTCCTGGACACCGGTCACGGACCCCATAGACCCAAGCATTAATCTGTCCTGTCACTATCCACATACACCCACCCATCCTGCGACACTAGATTAGTGACTGTTCCTTACTGTGCTCCAATCCATTGTTAAAGGCCAATCCTCGCGTTAACTGCACGCCTAATTTTTAGGTCTGCTTCTCTTTGACCATGTGTTCAGTATCCCTCTGTAAGTATCCTCCTTTTGCCTGTGCACTGTTCACTCTTCAGGCTGTGTCATAAACCTTGTCTGAACCTGTGTCTGAACCTTGAGGAAGTTTTAATACATTAAAGTAATTAGACAAATGCAAATTGTTTTTGCTGAGATGGGTCTGAAACGTTTATGCAAATATTAGTTGTCAAAACCAGCCGTTGGTGAAATGAAGGCTTAATACCATCTGTGGCTGACGCAAACGGTAGGAATTAACAGTAGAAAAGTACATGTTATCTTGTGGTCCACTGATACCAATAATTATCACTGCGGTCAGCCAAAAATGACTTAACAAATGGTTTTAATCAGGACATCAGAGTGTCCTGAGACACTGCCACCTTGTGGTATTTTGTATTGTCTGCACAGACTTGCCGGCTGCAGAGAAGGATACAGTTTTGTGCAAATGAAATTAGATAATCTTGATACAAAAATTGAGTGCTGACCCATGAAGGTGGATGCAATGAGTTCATGTAATATGTTGTTTTTATTCATTCATGCGATGTGGGCCTCACTTTTATTAGGCCACAACATTTATTTCCCATCCCTAATTGCCCTTGATCTGAGTGGCTTGCTAGGCCATTTCAGAGGGCATTTAAGAGTCAACCACATTGCTGTGGTTCTGGAGTCGCACGTAGGCCAGACCAGGTAAGGACGGCAGATTTCCTTCCTTAAAGGACCCTCGTCAGACCCCACTTGGAGTACTGTGCTCAGTTCTGGTCGCCTCATTACAGGAAGGATGTGGAAAAGATTGAAAGGGTGCAGAGGAGATTTACAAGGATGTTGCCTGGATTGAGTGGCATGCCTTATGAGGATAGGCTGAGGGAGCTCGGTCTTTTCTCCTTGGAGAGACGTAGGATGAGAGGAGACCTAATAGAGGTGTATAAGATGTTGAGAGGCATAGATCGGGTGGACTCTCGGAGGCTTTTTCCCAGGGTGGAAATGGCTGCTACGAGAGGACACAGGTTTAAGGTGCTGGCGGGTAGGTACAGGGGAAATGTTAGGGGGAAGTTTTTCACACAGAGGGTGGTGGGCGAGTGGAATCGGCTGCCGTCAGTGGTGGTGGAGGCAAAGTCAATAGGGTCTTTTAAGAGACTCCTGGATGAGTACATGGGACTTAATAGGATGGAGGGTTATAGGTAGGCCTAAAAGGTAGGGATATGTTCGGCACAACTTGTGGGGCCAAAGGGCCTGTTTTTGTGCTGTAGTTTTCTATGTTTCTACGTTTCTAAGTGAACCAGACAATCGACAATGACTTCATGGTCGTCAGTAGGCCTTCAATTCCAGGCAGTTATTGAATTCAAATTTCACCAACTGCCACAGTGGGATTTGAACCCAGGTCCCTAAAGCATTACCCGGGGTCTCTAGATTGCTAGTCTGGTGACAATACCACTACACCACCACCATCTGCTTTGTTCACTGAAAAAACAGTGGTGGCATGGTGGCACTGTGATTGGCACTGCTGCCTCACGGCGCCAGGGACCCGGGTTCAATTCCGGCCTCGGGTCACCGTCTGTGCGGAATTTGCACATTCTCCCCGTGACTGCTTGGGTTTCCTCCGGGTGCTCCGGTTTCCTCCCACACTCCAAAGATGTGTGAGTTAGGTGGATTGGCCATGTTGCAGCTGTACAAAACTCTGGTGCGGCCGCACTTGGAGTTTTGTGTACAGTTCTGGTCACCGCATTATAGGAAGGATGTGGAAGCATTGGAAAGGGTGCAGAGGAGATTTACCAGGATGTTGCCTGGTATGGTGGGAAGGTCTTATGAGGAAAGGCTGAGGGACTTGAGGTTGTGAAAATCCCCTCGTCGCCACATCTGGTGCCTGTTCGGGTACACCGAGGGAGAAGTTAGCATGGCCAATGCATCTAGCCAGCATATCTTTTGGACTGTGGGAGGAAACCGGAGCACCCGGAGGAAACCCACGCAGTCCCCGGGAGAACGTGCAAACTCCACACAGTCACCCAAGCCGAGAATTGAACCCGGATCCCTGGCACTGTGAGGCAGCAGTGCTGACCACTGTTCCACCGTACCGCCCCATAGTATACCTGGGTTAACAGGGAAACTGGTTACCATGGCAATCCATAATGGCAGACTCTATCATGAGACTTCATGGCCAGAATTCTCAGACGTTCACGCTGGAAGGTTTCTCGGTCCCACTGGCAGTGCACCCCCGCCCGCGGATTTCCCACCAGCATGGGGTGACGTCAGTAGGAATTCCCATTGACAACGGCGGGACCAGATAATCCCGTCACCAGCAAACAATGCGCCACCTCCCACCGGTGGGAAACAGGTGGCTGGGAGGCTGGAGAATGTGGCATCTATTTTGCTGATTGAATTTGAAGCGGATATCCAGCAGTCAGCTCAGCAATAAACAAACCATGCAAACCAAACACATTTCTTTCACCAAATGTAGCGGCATGCGGGCACAGCGGTCAGCACTGCTGCCTCACTGCGCCAGGGACCCTGGTTCGAATCCTGGCTTGGGTTACTGTCTGTGTGAACTTTGCACATTCTCCCCATGTTTCTGTGGGTTTCCTCCAGGTGCTCCAGTTTCCTCCCACAGTCTGAAAGATGTGCTGTTTAGGTGCATTGGCCATGTTAAATTCTCTCTGTGTACCCGAACAGGCGCCTGAGTGTGGCGAATAGAGGATTTTCACAGTAATTTCATTGCAGTGTTAATGTAAGCCTACTTGTGACTAATAAATAAACTTTACTTTAGCACTGCCAAGGACTTGTCCGTAATCTGTGACCTTACTGACCTCAACCTAGGTCTTAGTGTTGGTTTTTTTTTATTGCTTTCCGTTCCCACCCTGTCAGCTCAAGACACAGACAAGTCTCTTCAGCTCAGGAGTCCACCAAAATAGCTGTAACATCACCTACTGGAAAGTCTCAAGTTTTTCTGACTTGTTTGTTATCGGAATTTACCTGTCACTCCCTGTGGGGAGAGGCAGTCGGTCCACATGTTTGAGATGAGGTTACGGTGTGTGAAAGGACTTCCACACACTACTTTTTTTGTGGTTGCGATCACCAACTTAAGAAAACCGACTTCAGGAAATACTTGGTTTTAAAATACTTCCTTCTGTTAAAATGGATTGCCTTTACGTTCTCACTTGCAGCCTTGCAAACGTATCAGAGGTTGCACTTGCATGTTGTTGCAGCACAGGTTACAGACAGAATGGAGGTGATTAAGTAACTCCCCTGTGAATTGGGGCCCTCTTTAAATTGACTTTGTTTGCTGTTAGCTTCAGACTAAGTCTCGTACTACTGCCAAATCTTTGGCCGGCACAGTGCAACTGATTTGACTTGACACACTGGTCTCGTAGAGTTAGTAAGAAGTTTAACAACACCAGGTTAAAGTCCAACAGGTTTATTTAGTAGCAAAAGCCACACAAGCTTTCGGAGCTCCAAGCCCCTTCTTCAGGTGAGTAGAGTTATGCAGTCATACAGCAACACAGCATGGACACAGGCCTTTCAACCCATCCAGTCCATGTCGAACATGATACCCTCCCAGCTTGACCCAATTGCCCGCATTTGGCCCATATCCCTCAAATCCTTTCCCATCCATGTATTTATCTGAATGCTTTTTAAATGTTGCTATTGTACCTGCCTCAACCACTTTCTCTGGCAGCCCATTCCATACACGCACCACCCTCTGCGTGAAAGAGTTGTCCCTCCGGCCCCTTTTAAATCTTTCGTCTCTCACCTTAAACCTGTGCCCTCTAGTTTTCAATTCCCTTTCCCAAGAAAAAAGACGATTCCCGGAATTCTACCGCCCCGCCTGCCACGGAATTGGAGCGGGCGAAGGGCGGACAACGGAAATGTCCGTTGACCACGGGCTGGAATTTCCGGTCTCGCTCGAGAGAGGCCGTAAAATCCCGCCCTATGTGTGTTCATCTCTTTTATGCCCCTCATGGTTTTGCACGGCTCAGTAAAGTCACCCCTCGTTCTCCTACGTTCCAAGGAATGAAGTCCTAGCCTGGCCAACCGCTCCCAGTAACTCAGGCCCACTAGTCCTGGTAACATCCTCATAAATCTTCCTTGCACTCTTTCCAGTTTATCAAAGCCTTTCCTACAACAGGGGATAACAAGTGTCGATACTTATGATTGGAGCTTTGTTTCTGAAACATTGTAGTTGTAAATGATTGAACTCTCGAGTAGTGGCACCGATACCAGGCCTGTCACGTTTCATGGGTTCGTAGGTGGTGAGAAGCTCTCCAAATTTTAACAAGCAATCACTTCAGGCTTGATCTGGACCAGCTTAAATGTTTTGCCACTCAAGCGGCTCATGTCATGAAGACAAGTGTTGAATAGCGTCTGACTACTCCATGGGCAGAACTTCATTTTTGGTCTTGCTCATTCCTTTGAGGAGAGACCATTGTTTGTGCTGCAGACTTCATTCACATATCTCTTTTTCTTACCAGCTTTGCCAGGATGTGATTTGGACAGGCTGAGTGCGTGAGCATCTGCATGGCAGATGCAGTATATGTGGATATATGTGAGGTTATCCACTTTGGTAGCAATAACAGGAAGACAGATTATTACTTGAATGGGTGTAAATTGAGAGGGGGATACTCAACGAGACCTTAGAGTTTTCGTGCATCAGTCGCTGAAAGTAAGCGTGCAGGTACAGCAGGCAGTAAAGATGGTAAATGGTATGTTGGCCTTCATGGCGAGAGGATTTGAGTGTAGGGATAGGGATGTTTTGCTGCAATTGTATAGAGTGTTGGTGAGACCAGGAGTTTTGTGTGCAGTTTTGGTGTCCTTATCTAAGAAAGGATGTCCTTGTTATAGAGGGAGTACAGCAAAGGTTTACCAAGCTGATTCCTGGGATGGCAGGTTTGTCATATGAGGAGAGACTAAGTCGGTTAGGATTCTGTTCACTGGAGTTTAGAAGAATGAGAGGGGATCTCATAGAAACTTATAAAATTCTAGCAGGTTTAGACAGGGTAGATTCAGAAAGAATGTTCCCGGTGGTGGGGAATCCATATCATAGTTGAGGATAAGAAGTAAGGCTTCTGCAGAAAATGCAGATGTATGGGATTGGGGGTGATCTAGGAAATTGGATCAGGAATTGGCTAGCGGATAGGAAACAGAGGGTGGTGGTTGATAGTAAATATTCATCATGGAGTGCGGTTACAAGTGGTGTACCTCAGGGATCTGTTTTGGGGCCACTGCTGTTTGTAATATTTATTAATGATCTGGATGAGGGTATAGTTGGGTGGATTAGCAAATTTGCTGATGACACCAAAGTCGGTGGTGTGGTAGACAGTGAGGAAGGGTGTCGTAGTCTGCAGGAAGACTTAGACAGGTTGCAAAGTTGGGCCGAGAGGTGGCGGATGGAGTTTAATGCGGAGAAGTGTGAGGTAATTCACTTTGGTAGGAATAACAGTTGTGTTGAGTATAGGGCTAACGGGAGGACTTTGAATAGTGTGGAGGAGCAGAGGGATCTAGGTGTATGTGTGCATAGATCCCTGAAAGTTGGGAATCAAGTAGATAAGGTTGTTAAGAAGGCATATGGTGTCTTGGCGTTTATTGGTAGGGGGATTGAATTTAGGAGTCGTAGCGTTATGTTGCAACTGTACACAACTCTGGTGCGGCCGCACTTGGAGTACTGTGTGCAGTTCTGGTCCCCACATTACAGGAAGGATGTGGAGGCTTTGGAGAGGGTGCAGAGGAGGTTTACCAGGATGTTGCCTGGTATGGAGGGGAGATCCTATGAGGAGAGGCTGAGGGATTTGGGATTGTTTTCGCTGGAAAGGCGGCGGCTAAGAGGGGATCTTATTGAAACATATAAGATGATTAGAGGTTTAGATAGGGTGGATAGTGATAGCCTTTTTCCTCTGATGGAGAAATCCAGCACGAGGGGGCATGGCTTTAAATTGAGGGGGGGTAGTTATAGAACCGATGTCAGGGGTAGGTTCTTTACCCAGAGGGTGGTGAGGGATTGGAATGCCCTGCCAGCATCAGTAGTAAATGCGCCTAGTTTGGGGGCGTTTAAGAGATCCGTAGATAGGTTCATGGACGAAAAGAAATTGGTTTAGGGTGGAGGGTCACAGTTTTTTTTTTAACTGGTCGGTGCAACATCGTGGGCCGAAGGGCCTGTTCTGCGCTGTAATGTTCTATGTTCTATGTTCTATGTTCTAAACCTTTTAGAACTGAGGTGAGGAGAAATTTCTTCACCCAGAGGGTGAATGTGTGGAATTCACTACCACAGAAAGTAGTTGAGGCCAAAATGTCATCTGATTTCAGGAAGAAATTAGATCTAGCTCTTGGCGATAATGTGATCAAGGGATATGGGGGGGAAGGGGGGATCAGGATATTAAATTTGATCAGCCATGATGATGCTAAATGATGGAGCAGGCGTGAAGGGCCAAATGGCCTCCTCCTGCTCCTATTTTCAATGCTTCTATGCCTCTCACTGTGCAGCGTGCTGCTGTTCTGCTAACCTTTTTTTGCCACAAGATTCTACAGTCGGTTAAAGCTAGCAGCGGGAATTAGATAACATAACTCTCGAACCCACACAATATTGGAACGATATACAAATCTGTCACTCGTATGCGAATCCCCCTCGGGTTTTCTCATGAGCTTCAGGCTACAGATGCCAGGACTGTATGGGCTATTTACCCAGAGACGGCCTCCTCCACACTCATTGTCCAGTGGGCAACCCTGCTATTGTTGGCCCAATCAGAGGCCTGGAGCTTTTCTATTTGCTGCATCCCCACCCGGAGATGTGGACACTATGGAGGGAGGTAGGAACTGCGAGAGCGATTCAACAATTATTCAGGGGAGGTGAGGTGTGAGACCGTCGGTCTGGGGGCGAAGTCCCTCTGCTTGTATCGTTGCTGCTGCAAGGGCATCATTTGATGCCTGCGGACCCTCTTTGAGGGATGGAGCCTCCAGCTCTGATGGGCCTCTGGCCTGCTGCCAGGAGATGGCTTCCAATGAACAAGAGGCCATTCCCCCACTGGCAAAACGTGGTGAACCAGGAAATCCCCCCAAATTGGGGCCTGACACAGTACAAAGAAGAAAAGAACAAAGAACAGTACAGCACAGGAAACAGGCCCTTCGGCCCTCCAAGCCTGTGCCGCTCATTGGTCCAACTAGACCATTCGTTTGTATCCCTCCATTGCAGCCTGCCTCTGTCGAGTGAGCAGCTGACTTCTATACCTGCCTTCCCCGGGAAACTCCTCAGTGGCATGAATATGTCAGGGCGACATACCAAAGTGACCCCCCCCCCCCTCTCTGCCCACCACCCCCTCCGCTCCTACCCCCCCTCCCCCCGCCCCACCCCATATATTCCACCAGGCTGCCTTCAGGTCCAAAGTACTTTGAATGAGTACTTCCCCTTTGAGGTGTGTTCATCTGCAGGGGAAGTAATTTGAGACCAAGTACTTCCTATTGCTTGATTTGAGGTATTGAAGAATACTGGAATTAGTGTCCCTTTTTTTTAGGACTTACTCAGTTAATGGTAGGGCATTGGGGAGAGTTACAGAACAAAGAGACCTAGGGGTACATGTTCATAGCTCCTTGAAAGTGGAGTCACAGGTGGACAAAGTGGTGAAGAAGGCACTCGGCATGCTTGGCTTCATTGGACAGAACATTGAATACAGGAATTGGGACGTCTTGTTGAAGTTGTACAAGGCATTGGTAAGGCCACACTTGGAATACTGTGTGCATTCTGGTCACCCTATTATAGAAAGGATATTATTAAACTGGAAAGAGTGCAGAAAAGATTTACTAGGATGCTACCGGGACTTAATGGTTTGAGTTATAAGGAGAGGCTGGATAGACTGGGACTTTTTTCTCTGGAGCGTAGGAGGCTGAGGGGTGATCTTATAGAGGTCTATAAAATAATGAGGAGCATAGATCAGCTAGACAGTCAATATCTTTTCCCAAAGGTAGGGGAGTCGAAAACTAGAGGGCATAGGTTTAAGGTCAGAGGGAAGAGATACAAAAAGGTCCAGAGGGGCAATTTTTTCACTTAGAGGGTGGTGAGTGTCTGTAACGAGCTGCCAGAGGTGGTAGTAGAGGTGGGTACAATTTTGTCTTTTAAAAAGCGTTTAGACAGTTACATGGGTAAGATGGGTATAGAGGGATATGGGCCAAATGCGGGCAATTAGGACTATTTTAAGGGTTTGAAAAAGGGGCGGCGTGGACAAGTTGGGCCGAAGGGCCTGTTTCCGTGCTGTAAACCTCTATGACTCTAAGCCTTTTACTTGCATGTTCAGCACTAAGATCAAGCCTGAGATCAGGCATATTTCCTTTTCTTGTCAGTTTGGATCTTGTATGTCTCTCTTGTGGCAACCATAAATTAGATTCAATTTGTATTTGAATTGGTTTTCGGAGCAAGCAAGGAGATGGATAAAGGGTTTTTCCTCTTCATTCTGCTCATTGGGGCCTTGTTAACGCTGAGAAAGGAATAACATTTTTTTTTTAAATGCCTGCCTTGTAGATTTGTTGCTGAGCTCACTCACTTATTCTCACTGCCTTTGCAAGTTGGTGACTGCGCTGAAAGGTTTCCAAGTTTAGTCCAGGTTAACATTCCCCCCTCCTGCCAGTTTCCCCCTCTCGCTGCTTCCCTTTTCTCAAGGGATTGAATTCCTGTCATGAAACTGTTGGAAAAGGAGCTTCACACGTCTTCTGTTGGCAAGCTGTTTTTTATTCACTCGTGGGAAATGCTGGGCCAGCATTTAATCCCCATCCCCCAAGAGTCAACCACATTGCTGTGGCTGTGGACTCACACATAGTCATGATGTGGAGATGCCGGCGTTGGACTGGGGTAAGCACAGTAAGAAGTCTCACAACACCAGGTTAAAGTCCAACAGGTTTATTTGGTAGCAAATACCATAAGCTTTCGGAGCAATGCTCCTTCGTCAGATGAAGTGGTCTCTGTTCTCAAACAGGGCACAGACACCCTGTCTGTGCCCTGTTTGAGAACAGAGACCACTCCATCTGACGAAGGAGCATTGCTCCGAAAGCTTATGGTATTTGCTACCAAATAAACCTGTTGGACTTTAACCTGGTGTTGTGAGACTTCTTACTGGACTCACACATAGGCCAGAGCAGGGAAGGGTGACAGATTTTCTTCCCCAAAAGGATGTTAGTGAACCAGATGAGTTTTTATGACAATTGTTTTGCGGTCATCATTAGACTTTTAATTCCAGATTTTTATTGGATTCAGACTTCACCATCTGCCATAATGGGATTTGAACCCAGGCCCTCAGAGCATTACCCCAGGTCTCTGGATTACCAGTCCAGTGTCAATACCACTATATCACTGCCTCCTCCCTGTTTGTCTACATGGGCATCGAAGCCAGATTGGACCCTGCTCTCTTCAGTGCACACACAGGTAGAAGATTGGCTACTGCATAGCCAGTGGAGTGTGAAATAATAAATCTTTTTTTTTCCCCCTGCAATCCCAGGGCACTGAGGCCTATTGCAGAGCCCAGTAAGAGAGCTGGAGCTTTTCTTGCCCTCTGCTGCCCTAGAGACATGGATGCAGACCTGCAAGCCGAATCAATGTACATATTCTTAGCAGTGATCAATGAAATCCAGATGCTAATTTAGCGCTTTCAAAACTCTACTTCAATGACACTTGGAGGTGCAGAATCTATGCACTGCAGTGCCACAGCTGGTGGGAGGGCATAATTACAGCACACATTCACATTAACAATTTCTACTGTGTGTCAGCCAAGTCTGGATTGTATCTCGAACTGTATCTGATGGCTGTTTGAATATGTAGACGTCACGGTTGGTAATTATCAACATAACGGTAATAATCAGGTGACATGATGAGAGGCTTGTTGCTGCATATTGCAACAATGTTTGTTAAAAATGGCCTCCATCCCAATGTTTTTTAAAAAAAGGGACACGAATTCCAGGCTGTAACACAGAGTGACTGATCGCAAATTAGGAGCAAATTTTAGGCTCCAGTTGGTGTAAGGTGGGATACTGATTTGCTATTCCTCATTTTATATTATTGCCGAACATAAATTTCTACCCCAAAGATTCTGCGCTTCTCTCGGTTTGCTAACACTACCATCGGTGTACAAGCAGTAAATTGACTTTTCACACAAAAGCACGTATTCTCTCTTTTTAAAAAAATCAGATATAAATTTTACCCGGACCCAAGTTTTTTTTTTCACAAGATGGCGTCAGAGCGAGGTGACTTCTTGCAAGCTGTGCCCAGCATACCTTCTAATTCTATTTTGTACTCTCGTTCTATGCTTCCAAAACTTCATTCTAACTCTTTTAAACTCTCTAACAATGCTCAAATTCAATCTATGACTGTAACACCACATCTACACTCTCTCCTTTCCTTCTCTATGTACGGTATGCTTTGTCCATATAGCATGCAAGAAACAATACTTTTCACTGTATACTAATACATGTGACAATAAATCAAATCAAAAAGTTTTTTCCTTCTCAAGTAATTATCCAATTCTTGTTTGCAAGTTTATAATCTACTTCAGGCACCCATTCAAGCAATGCATCTCACTGCATATCAACATGCTGCTTAAGAAAAAAAATGATTTTGGCATCTTCCCTCAGTTGCATAGAACATAGGAACAGGAGTAGGCTATCCTGCCTTTGATTTGATTTCATTTGATTATCGTCAAATGTATCAGTATACAGTGAAAAGTATTGTTTCTTGTGCACTGTGCAGAAAAAGCATACCGTTCATAGAGAAGGAAAGGCGAGAGTGCAGAATGTACTGTTACAGTCATAGCTAGGGTGTACAGAGAGATCAACTTAATGTGAGATAGATCCATTCAAAAGTCCGACGGTAGCAGGGAAGAAGTTGCTTTTGGGTCAGTTGGTATGTGACCTCAGAATTTTGTATCTTTTTCCCGACAGAAGAAGGTGGAAGAGAGAATGACCGGGGTACGTGGGGTCCTTAATTATGCTGGCTGCTTTTCCGAGGCAGTGGGAAGCGTAGGCAGTCACAGCTCCACCATTAATTATGATCATGGCTGATCATAGAAATGTCATAGAAATCATAGAAACCCTACAGTACAGAAAGAGGCCATTCAGCCCATCGAATCTGCACCGACCACAATCCCACCCAGGCCCTTCCCCCATATCCTACGTATTTTGCCCGCTAATCCACGCATCCCAGGACACTAAGGGGCAATGTTTTAGCATGGCCAATCAACCTAACCCGCACTGTGGGCTGTGGACTGTGGGAAGAAACCGGAGCACCCGGAGGAAACCCACGCAGACACAAGGAGAATGTGCAAACTCCACACAGACAGTGACCCAACTCAATAGCTTGTGATCCAACTCAATAGCTTGATCCTGCCTGATGCTAGTTCTTTTGCTAATTATGTTAGTTCTGTGGCCTCTGGTTACCAATCTTCCTGCCACTGGGGACAGTTCCTTCTTATCTACTTTATTCAAACCTTTAAGGATTTCGAACAGCTTTATCAAATCTTCCCTTGACCATTTGACTTCCAGCCTCTCTTCTCTCTCCACAAACCTGAAGTCTCTTCTGGCTTTCTCCTCCCCAAGACCATGTCATCCTAATTGTTGTTGTCAAAGGCATTGATGTGTGTTTGTTTGCGTTGCGCCTTTCTGCCATCTTTTATACTACAGAGCTACAGCCAACATCACAAATCCACTTGGTCCCTTGCCATTGACATGAGCCTTGTAGGCATGCAGTAAAACTGGTGCATCTGTGCAAGTGCAAAGTGAATTGTTGCTACAAAGGGATGTTTGCGACCTTTGCCCTTCTGGTTGGAGATCCTCTTTTGTCTTTTGAGAAGGTTGATTAATGGCAGCAAATTCAAAGAATCATTACTTGGCCCACTGGCAGCCAAAATAAGTATGCTCAAAGTGCTGCTCCCAGTCAGCATTTTCAATACAGCGAGTTGGCACGGTAGCACAGTGGATTAGCACTGCTGCTTCACAGCGCCCGGGACCCAGGTTCAATTCCAGCCTTGGGTGACTCTCTGTGTGGAATTTGCATAATCTCCCCGTATTTGCCTGGGTTTCCTCTGGGTGCTCCGGTTTCCTCCCACAGTCCAAAGATATGTGGGTTGGATTGATTGGCCATGCTAAATTAACCCTAGTGTCGGGAGGATGAGCAGGATAAATACGTGGGGTTGCAGGAATAAGGCCTGGGTGGGATTGTGGTCGGTGCAGACTCAATGGGTCAAATGGCCTCCTCCTGCACTGAAGGATTCTATGATTCTAGTCAAAGTGGCACTTCACTGGAGGAGAGTGGGATTAATCGAGCAGCAAGGATCCCCGCTGACAGATCCCTCTCTGCCTAACCGCGTGTGCTAGTTTGAGATATTGGCTTGCAACCCTTCCAATCGGTGTTATAAATCTAGCTCCTTAGCTGAGGATATCAGCAAATGATGTTCTTTGTGTTAAATTCCTCTTTTTCAGGAAAGAAGAAAAGAGTTTGAAATAAATCTGTTGAAGACCGGCCTTGAACTGGAAACTGAAAGTAAAGAAGTGAGTGAAGCTCTCTTTCATTCCATTGTTCAACCATTAGCTGCCGCTGAGGCCCAAAGCTCAGGGATTCCCTTCCATCCTTGACACTTCACCTCTCTTTAAAACCCTGGTTAAAACCTACCTCAATCTCCTTCAGCTTTGTTCCCATTCCATATCCATGAAGTGCTGATAGGAACATTGGAATTAGGAGCAGAAGTAGGCAAATTCAGTTCTTTGAGCCTGCTCCGCCATTCAGTCAGATCATGGCTGATCTCTCCCTGGTCTCAAATCCACCTCCCACCTGTTCCCCATATCCCTTTCTCCCATTTTTATTAGAAATATATCTATCTCCTTCTTGAAACCATTCAATGATTCAGACTCCACCGAGCTATGGGGCAGCGGCGTTCACAAATTTACCACCCTCTGCGAGAAGTAGTTCCTCTTCATCTCAGTTTTAAATCTACCGCCTCTCAACCTATACCTGTGACCTCTTGTTTGAGATTGCCCCATAAGAGGAAACATTTGGTCTACATTTACTTTATCAATCCCTTTTAAAATTTTATATATCTCAATCAAATCCCCTATCGTCCTTCTAAACTCCAGTGAGTACAAGCCCAAACTGTTTAATCTCTCCTCATACGTCAACCCTTTCATCCCCAGAATCAATCTGGTGAACCTCCTCTAAACTGCCTCCAATGCCGCAACATCCTTCCTCAAATAAGGAGACCAAAACTGGACACAATACTCCAGGTGTGGTCTCACCAACACCCTATACAACTGCAACAGTATTTTGCTGAATTAAAGGGCATTGTATCAATACCATTTGTTACTGTTGTTCACTAGTCATAGAATAGACATCAACATGAGAATTTTGTAAGAGTTGCACCTACTCCACTGGAAATAATTTGGCCACAGCGGACCTTCCAGTGAAGCAGACAAATGGGTTTACGCTGCACTTCTTACAGAGCAGTGGCATCTTAGAATTTGTGAATGGAGGAACTTTTGGTCCCCGGGCCCTTAACTGAGTACCCAGTATGGAGGATGGAATATGACATGTTGTAACAGCTGTTCTTTTAAAATGCAGAGGAAGAGCCCAGTGAATGTGCGTACATCCACGTTTTACAGACTTTATCTGAAATACAACTAACCTGCTGCTTTAACCTGATCTATCAAGTAGATCTGGTCAGATGTATGTACATGTGACCAAAATTGTCTTGGGGTAGACCCTCAATGAAACGAAACCTAGGAAAATCCGGTAGGGACAATGCTGCAGTGTTGCACAGCTGATTTAGAAGTCTTGAGTTTGAATCCCAGGGATTAAACCAGAGTACTGAGACCTGAGACACCAGGCATGGTGGCACAATGGTTAGTACTGCTGCCTCACAGGGACCCGGGTTCAATTCTGGCTTCAGGTCACTGTCTGTGTGGAGTTTGCGCGTTCTCCCCATGTCTGCGTGGGTTTCCTCTGGGTGTTTCGGTTTCCGCCTACAGTCCAAAGATGTGCGGGCTAGGTTGATTGGCTATGCTAAATAGTGTCAGGGGATTAGCAGGGTAAATACATGGGGTTCTGGGGTTAGGGCCTGGGTGGGATTGTTGTCGGTGCAGGCTCGATAGACCAAGTAGCCTTCTTCTGCACTAGTGATTAATATGAGTCCTCAACAAGCCCGCCAGCCATAAAATAACAAGAGGCAGCGAGATCAAAGATAGAGTCATCGATAGCGCAGCACACGGCTCTGAGATAAATGAAGAAAGGGATTGGAGGTTGGGGCATGGACACCGGGAAGTTGTGTAATCATGTCAGGAGATTGTAGTGACTTGTGAGAAAATGGCAGCTCCCATTAAGGCAAACCAGTCACTTGGTGAGGTCTTTAACACTTATTTGCATAGCACAGGGTTCCAGGCTGGCGGACTTGATGCTGTGTTGTTAGCTTTCATCAAAATACTTCTGGCCTGTAATGAGCTGTGCTTCCTACACTTAGGAGGTAATTTAATGCTTGAAAACTGGACATTCTGCAGCTGAATTTAGAGGTTTCAGTACTCAGGCATCCACTGGAGGAGGCAATGCAGCATTTACTCAGAATGACATGTGTAAAGAGTGGAAAATTCACCCTGCATTAAATTATGCCTCGTGGATTATGAACAGCTTGTGAGGTGGACATAGGGACATAAGAAAAGCAGTTCACCCTTGAGCCTGTTTCGCCAAAGCTTAATAAAACGGGCTCCATTCTGGACTCTGAGGAAGGATGTTCTTGCTCTCGAGGGAGTGCAGCGAAGGTTTACCAGGCTGATTCCGGGGATGGCGGGACTGATGTATGAGGAGACATTGAGTGGGTTAGGATTGTTTTTGCTGGAGTTCAGATGAATGAGGGGGATCTCATAGAGACTTATAAAATTCTAACAGGACTGGACAGGGTAGATGCAGGGGGGATGTTCCCGATGCTGGGGGGAGTCCAGAACCAGGGGTCGCAATCTGAGGATTCAGGATAGACCATTTAGGACGGAGATGAGGAGACATTTCTTCACCCAAAGAGTGGTGAGCCTGTGGAATTCATTACCACAGGAAGTAGTTGATGACAAAACATTGAATGTATTCAAGAGGCGGCTGGATGTAGCACTTGGGGCGAATGGGATCAAAGGTTATGGGGAGAAAGCAGGATTAGGCTATTGATTGGACGACCAGCCATGATCGTGATGAATGGCGGTGCAGGCTCGAAGGGCCAAATGGCCTCCTCCTGCTCCTATCTTCTGTGTTTCTATGTTTCTAATTTTCTCTCATCTTCCTGGTCGATGATCACTTTGGAAGCAGAGGGGTATGAAATTTACCTGCAGTGTAAGGCTACAAACTAAGATGAGATATGTTATGTTTCCAGGATTCAGATGATGGTAAAACATACTTTACCAAGATTCACGCTCCTTGGGATGTCCTGGCCACGTACGCGGAGGTTATGCACATCAAAGTGCCCATCAAGGAAAACGATATTCCACAAGCAAGAGAAAACCCATTTGACTGGTTGATGAAACCGTTCCGCCTGAATCCAAAGATAATAAACCCAGAACCAGATTACTTTACCGCGCCCTTCAGTAAACAGAGGCAGGAGCTCTTCCTCATTGATAATCCAGAGACTTTCTTCTCCCCTTCTACCCGCAACAGAATTGTAAGTATGGCCAAGTATAAACCCTTTGCTGTAATGTGCAGGCATAGACCTTGGCATGCGGAATGTTATTTACCATTATAACTTTGCAGGAAGCAGAGTTTGCTCTGTTTCAGTGAGCCTCTCAGTGTTGCACTGATCTTTTCTATTTACACAAAAAGTGAACCGCAGAATCTGTGGAGAGGCAGATGCACAGGTGCTGCCTGAGTTAGGAATATTTCCAGCTTGCCTTTATTGAATGGCTTGCTTGCATTCTGCGATTATGTGCTTCTGAGTACAGATCATTTGGCTTCTTTGAATGTTGGAGCACTTGATTTTAATTAAGGGCTTCATTTGTCATGGGGGCTGCAGATTTGCTGTGTGGTTAGCACTGCTGCCTCACAGCGCCAGGGACCCGGGTTCGATTCCTGGCTTGAGTGACTGTCTGTGTGGAGTTTGCACGTTCTCCCCATGTCTGCGTGGGTTTCCTCCGGGTGCTCCGGTTTCCTCCCACAGTCCAAAGATTTGCTGGTTAGGCGGATTGGCCATGCTGAATTGCCCCTTAGTGTCCCAAGATGTGTAGGTTAGGGGTGGTTAGCGAAATATATGGCGTTTCAGAGATAGGGCCTGATTAAGATGCTCTGTCAGAGTGTCAGTACAGACTCGATGTGCTAAATGGCAAATTTCTGCACCATAGTGATTCTATGCTATATACCCTGAAAAGCAATATTCCTAGTTTTATGGGCATTTTAAAGTTTCCCCCTCAATTGTACGAGTAGAATCGCCAAGCAGAAACTGATAGCTAAGTTCCGCACGCATGAAGACAGCCTCAATCAGGATCTTGGGTTCATGTCACACTATCTGTAACCCCCACGACTTGCCTGGGCTTGCAAAATCTCACTAACTGTCCTGGCTGGAGACATTTAATACCTCTTTAACCTGTGCTTAACCCTCTCTTCGCTCACATTGTCTGCACCTGTAAAGACTTGATTACCTGTTAAGACTCGCATTGAGTTTGTGTCCTGTTTGTGAAACAAATCCTGCACTCACCTGATGAAGGAGCGGTGCTCTGAAAGCTCGTGCTACCAAATAAACCTGTTGGACTTTAACCTGGTGTTGTGAGACAACTCACTAAAACTCGTACAGTAAGTTTCTAATCCCCCTCTCCTGTGTTATGTGTAGGAAGTGTGCTGTCCACTTGTTGACGCGCTCTCAATTCTTGCTTCAGGTGTATTACATTCTTTCTCGATGCAAGTACGCAACAGAAGAAGGGAAGAGGAAATTTGGGATCAAGAGGCTGCTCAACAATGGCACATACACGGCTGCTTTCCCACTTCATGATGTATGTATTCTGTTCATGGTATACCCTGTGCTTCTGTCTCAATCAAATTATTGGTGTTTAGGTTTGATTTGATTTATTATTGTCGCATGTATTAAAATACAATGAAAAGTATTGTTTTTTGCACGCTATACAGACAAAACATACCATTCATAAAGAAGGAAAGGAGAGAGTGCAGAATATCTTGTTACAGTCATAGCTAGGGTGTAGAGAAAGATCAAAATAATGCAAGGTAGGCCCATTCAAAAGTCTGACAGCAGCAGGGAAGAAGCTGTTCTTGAGTCGGTTGGTACGTGACCTCAGACTTTTGTATCTTTTTCCCGATGGAAGAAGGTGAAAGAGAGAATGTCCGGGGTGCGTGGGGTCCTTAGTTATGCTGGCTGCTTTGTCGAGGCAACGGGAAGTGTCGACAGTGTCAATGGATGGGAGGCTGGTTTGCGTGATGGACTGGGCTTCATTCATGACCTTTGTTTTAGAAGGGCTGCAGGGAAAAGCCTGGGAACTACAGGCCAGTGAGCCTCACATCTGTGGTGGGTAAGTTGCTGGAAGATATTTTGAGAGACAGGATCTACAGGCATTTAGAGACGCAAGGACTGATTAGGGACAGTCAGCATGGTTTTGTGAGTGGAAAATCATGTCTCACAAATTTGATTGAGTTTTTTGAAGGGGTAACCAAGAAGGTAGATGAGGGCAGTGCAGTTGATGTTGTCTACATGGACTTTAGCAAGGCCTTTGACAAGGTACCGCATGATAGGTTGTTGCATAAGGTTAAATCTCACGGGATCCAGGGTGAGGTAGCCAAATGGATACAAAATTGGCTTCTTATCAGAAGCCAGAGGGTGGCTGTAGAGGGTTGTTTTTCAAACTGGAGGCCTGTGACCAGCAGTATGCCTCAGGGATCAGTGCTGGGTCCACTCTTATTTGTCATTTATATTAATGATTTGGATGAGAATATCGGAGGCATGGTTAGTAAGTTTGCAGATGACACCAAGATTGGTGGCATAGTGGACAGTGAAGAAAGTTATTTTTGATTGCAACGGGACCTTGATCAATTGGGCCAGTGGGCTGATGAATGGCAGATGGAGTTTAATTTAGACAAATGCGAGGTGATGCATTTTGGTAGATTGAACCAGGATAGGACTTACTCAGTTAATGGTAGGGCATTGGGGAGAGTTACAGAACAAAGAGATCTAGGGGTACATGTTCATAGCTCCTTGAAAGTGGAGTCACAGGTGGACAAAGTGGTGAAGAAGGCACTCGGCATACTTGGCTTCATCGGACAGAACATTGAATACAGGAATTGGGACGTCTTGTTGAAGTTGTACAAGGCATTGGTAAGGCCACACTTGGAATACTGTGTGCATTCTGGTCACCCTATTATAGAAAGGATATTATTAAACTGGAAAGAGTGCAGAAAAGATTTACTAGGATGCTACCGGGACCTGATGGTTTGGGCTATAAGGAGAGGCTGGATAGACTGGGACTCTTTCTTCTGGAGCGTAGGAGGCTGAGGGGTGATCTTATAGGAGGTCTATAAAATAATGAGGGGCTCAGATCAGCTAGATAGTCAATATCTTTTCCCAAAAGTAGGGGAGTCTAAAACTAGAGGGCTTAGGTTTAAGGTGAGAGGGGAGAGATACAAAAGTGTCCAGAAGGGCAATGTTTTCACAGAGGGTGGTGAGTATCTGGAACAAGCTGCCAGAGGTAGTAGTAGAGGCGGGTACAATGTTGTCTTTTAAAAAGCATTTAGATGGTTACATGGGTACGATGGGGATAGAGGGATATGGGCCAAATGCGGGCAATTGGGATTAGCTTAGGGGTTTAAAAAAAAAGACGGTATGGACAAGTTGGGTCGAAGGGCCTGTTTCCATGCTGTAAACCTCTATGACTCAAAGAACAAAGAACAATACAGTACAGGAACAGGCCCTTCGGCCCTCCAAGCCCGCGCCGCTCCCTGGTCCAAACTAGACCATTCTTTTGTATCCCTCCATTCCCACTCCATTCATGTGGCTATCTAGATAAGTCTTAAATGTTCCCAGTGTGTCCGCCTCCACCACCTTGTCCGGCAGCGCATTCCAGGCCCGCACCACCCTCTGCGTAAAATACGTCCTTCTGATATCAGTGTTAAACCTCTCCCCTCCTCGCCCCCCCCCCCCTTCGTGAACGTCACCACCGATCTGGGAAAAAGCTTCTCACCGTTCACCCTATCTATGCCTTTCATAATTTTATACACCTCTATTAGGTCACCCCTCATCCTCTGTCTTTCCAGTGAGAACAACCCCAGTTTACCCAATCTCTCCTCATAACTAAGCCCCCCCATACCAGGCAACATCCTGGTAAACCTCCTCTGCACTCTCTCTAAAGCCTCCACGTCCTTCTGGTAGTGTGGCGACCAGAACTGGGTCCAAATGCAGCCGAACCAACGTTCTATACAACTGCAACATCAGACCCCAACTTTTATACTCTATGCCCCGTCCTATAAAGGCAAGCATGCCATATGCCTTATTCACTACCTTCTCCACCTGTGACGTCACCTTCAAGGATCTGTGGACTTGCACACCCAGGTCCCTCTGCGTATCGACACCCTTTATGGTTCTGCCATTTATCGTATAGCTCCCCCCTACGTTAGTTCTACCAAATTGCATCACTTCGCATTTATCTGGATTGAGCTCCATCTGCCATTTCTTTGCCCAAATTTCCAGCCTACCTATATCCTTCTGTAGCCTCTGACAATGTTCCTCACTTTCTGCAAGTCCAGCCATTTTCATGTCGTCCGCAAACTTACTGATCCCCCCAGTTACACCTTCTTCCAGATCGTTTATGTAAATCACAAACAGCAGAGGTCCCAACACAGAGCCCTGCGGAACACGACTAGTCACAGGCCTCCAGCCTGTGGACTCTGTGACCTTCTATTCTTAGTTGTTTTTCAGTGATTTAGAAATACATTTTATTGCATGCGTTTACGATAAAAATGTCTGACTTGTGGTTTTCTTCGATACCTAATGTTGCCCAGAAGGAAGGAAACACAGTAAAACAGGGAAGTAAGAATACTGGTCGGAACTGTTTTTTCTTTCTTCCCTTCTGGGTGAGACTGTAGGATGCTGGTGTGTTGCATACATGCATAGACACTGTTCTTCTGCCCTCCCCTTCGTCTGGAATTGCCACACATTCCTGGAAGACGATACCAACTAGTGTTCGTAAGCCACCCTCATATGCAGATTCTTGTTGCAATTGGGAGAGCTGTTAAGCAGAGTGCATGTTGACTAGCTAGGGCAGGGAAAGGGTGTTAGCGGTGACTGAGGAGTGGGCTGGTATGTCGAGGAGGGGATGATCCCTCCCGAATACTGAAAGGGGAGTTCAGCCTTCATTGTTCCCTATTCTTTTGCTTTTGTCTTCGCTCTCTCCTCTCCCCACGTCCGATGGCAATGGGATATTCAAACTTTTGTGTCAACTTATTTTGATCCCGGAGCAGAAATTTAGTTTTTGTGTCAGTAATATGAACATCCGCTCTAATAACTCACCAACTCAAGAACAGCTTCTTCCCTGCTGGCATCAGACTTTTGAATGGACCTATCTTGCATTAGATTGATCTTTCTCTACACACTAGCTATGACTGTAATACTACATTCTGCACTCTCTCCTTTCCTTCTCTATGAACAGTATGCTTTGTCTGCATAGTGCGCAAGAAACAATACTTTTCACACTATACTGATACATGTGACAATAATAAATCAAATCAGTTTTGTGCGTGGAGTTTGCATGTTCACCCTGTGTCTGTGTGGGTTTCCTCCGGGTGCTCCAGTTTCCTCCCACACTCCAAAGATGTGTGGGTTAGGTGGATTGACCATGATAGATTGCGTCTCAGTGTCAGGGGGATCAGCTGGGTAAATGTGTGGGGTTACGGAGATAGGGGCTGGGTGGGATTGTTGTTGGTGCAGGTTTGATGGGCCAAATGGCCTGTTCTGCACTGTAGTGATTCTATGAGTTTTGGAGTGAGTCTTTGTGTCTTTTTAGTCAACTGTGGAGTTTGTCTGCATTAGTTAAAATGACGCAAACATGTTAGTAACATTTTTTTTCAGCAGTGCAGGACTTTTCCCCCCTGCTGTTCTTGATCAAGAAGAAGTCTCACAACACCAGGTTAAAGTCCAACAGGTTTATTTGGTAGCAAATACCATAAGCTTTCGGAGCATTGCTCCTTCGTCAGATGGAGTGGAAATGTGCTCTCAAACAGTGCAAACAGACAATATTTTGCACTGTTTGAGAGCACATTTCCACTCCATCTGACGAAAGAACAGTGCTCCGAAAGCTTATGGTATTTGCTACCAAATAAACCTGTTGGACTTAAACCTGGTGTTGTGAGACTTCTTACTGTGTTCACCCCAGTCCAACGCCGGCATCTCCACATCTTGATCAAGAAGGCAGGCAATGAGACCTGTTCAGCGAGATGCTGGCACCTTTTAAAGCAGCTTCATTCATCATCGGTGCTGTGGGTTGGCTTAACTCTCTGACTTAACAGAGAAAATGTTTTTCCTGCATCCTTGGAGCAGGTTCAATATCACCACAGTCAGCCTCCTAGAGGTTAATCGCTGGCCAAGATGGGTGGTTAACTATACTCTGCTATGCCCCCCCGTTGCCTGCGCCACCGAAAATATTAACATTGATTTCCAGCCAGTTACCACATTTGGAATAATATTTGGCGTTTGCTTTTGAAGTCGGGTGTGTTTGTCTGGAGTTTTGAGACCTTTTGCAACGGCAAAACAGTTCTCGTAGCTGCACTTGAGCCTCGACAGAATCAGACTGACCCACTTAGAATCATAGAATCCTACAGCACAGAAGGAGGCCATTCAGCCCATCAAGTCTGCACTGACCACAATCCCACCTAACTCCTATCTCCATAACCCCCTAGCTAGTCCCCCTGACACTAAGGGGCAATTTAGCATGGCCAATCCACCTAACCCGCACGTCTTTGGACTTGAACCTTGAACTTGAACCACACTTCTCCAGTTAACCTGAATCCTTCATTATCACGTTAAAATGGCCTTCCTTGTCATCAAGCTGTGCTAATGTGTATTGTAACTGGAATGCTTTGAAAGACTAAAGGGGGTAACCTGGTATGTTTCGCCAAAAGCAAATGTATTGTATCAGCCCCACAGATTGCAGAAGCTGAGCTGAAGAATTCAACACTGTATTGCCATTACACGTAATTCGTGCGCAATTCAGCTGACTTGAGTTTCATTGAATGTTTGAGTGTCCAAGCCAAGTCACTGAGCAATCTATTCCACTGCTGTGGGTTTAGGGAACTGAAATATTGCCCTGTGAATCAGACACTTGATGGAAAGAGTAATTTTAGCTCAAGTCTGCACCAGCATCTATGAATTTTAATACATTGCAACACTTCTACTCGCATATAGCCAAAGGCCTGTCATCTTCGTTCTCTGCCCGAAGGTCGGTCCTTTGCGATTGTTCTACAGACTGTGGCAAAATGCCATGATTTTTATCACGGGTAGGGCAAGGAGACAGACCGAGCGTCTACTTCAGTCAGATTGGGGATCTTTGGCTGCTGACGTTAATTTGACCCACTCCCCAGTCGTCTAGCCACCTGCGCTCTCCAGCCTCTCCCCGCACTTCCGTATAGGAGTGAATAGCCGTGTAAATAACCCTGTAAATTGTAAGGGTAAGGAACCCCAAAACTTGAGCAACAGGTCAAGCTAGCTGTTTCACACCGCTACCTTGCGGTAACAACATGAATGGTGTTTTCCATGAACAGGATGCTGCCATCAGGCTAAAGATATGTGCTGCCTACCACACAATTCGGCAATATGGTTATATGAATTTCAGTGCCGGTACAATGATTTTATCTCGACTCAGGCTGATGACGGTTAAAGGAAAATAAAAATGCTTTTTCCTAATCGATGCTGACCTGTTTGTAATATGTTTCTCCTGGAAATCTATGTCCTGAACACGTTAGCAAGTGAAAATGACCTATCTCTCTCTCTCTCTCTCTCCCTCTGTCTTGTTGCTCCTATTGCTGCAGGCCACATTGCCTTTAAGAGCAGCTGCATGCATTCTGTGGTGATAAATGTTGCTATAACGCACTGGCAGCTTGCCAACGCAGGCAGCTTAGCATGTGTACCTAGACTAGTATTCTGGAACTGTCTTTAAAAATAGCACCATGCACAGTACAGTGTCACATATTGTGAGGTTCTTTTGTGCACTGGGTTCACTTATTTGTGCAGGTGTACAACATTCTGCAGAGTATCAGTGGAAAAATACATTGAGGATCACGCTCAAGCTGTGGTACTTTTGGAATTAATGTAGTCATTGAGAGGATGGGAGGGTACGTGGGCAGAAGTTCACGAGGATTATGCCAACATTTTGGGTGTGACATTGGGTTAAGAGGCTCCTTGTCTTGGGCAGGTGGTGATGCAGTCCTGCATTATTTACCTTTCCACAGCAGGGTGTTTTTCAGAGCTGCTGACAGACACCTCATTTGTTGGTCCTCCAAGCAACGTAATTTTGTTTAAGCTCCAGGTGGTACAACCTCCACTTTGACTGGAAAGTGTGCCAATGTGCATTATCGTGATGGCATTGAAAGGCTTTGCGTAATAGGGCAGTATGGTGGCACAGTGGTTGGCATTGCAGCCTCACAGCCCCAGGGACCCAGGTTCGATTCCTAGCTTGGGTGACTGTCTGTGTGGAGTTTACACATTCTCCCCGTGTCTGCGTGGGTTTCCTCCGGGTGCTCCGGTTTCCTCCCACAGTCCGAAAGACATGCTGGTTAGGTGGATTGGCCATGCTGAAATTCTTCCTCAGGGTACCCGAACAGGCGCCAGAGTGTGGCGACGAGGGGATTTTCACAGTAATTTCTTTGCGGTGTTAATGTAAGCCTACTTGCGACACTAATAAATAAACGTAGACTTTAAACTTAAAAACTAATGGGTGTTGTGCATTCGGGGGATTACTGCGGGTGGTGTGGCCCCTTTAAGATGATGGTCACATGATCACTTCGTGACATCACCAGGGCCTCCACAGCCTGCTGGCTGGGGAGCACCGTTTTAAAATTAGGGATTGCCCTTTTAGGATAGAGATGAGAAGAACTGGAGATTGGAGCCTGTACAGTGAACATCTAAAATAAACCTTACCTGCTGTTTATATTAAAACCTGTGTGGACATCCTGAATAGAACTGATCTCCGCACCCCCCACCCGAGCCACAGGCAACACAACAATGGGAAGATTGTTACCCTGGGTAGAATTGTGCGAGTGGGTGTGGGTCACAGGTGAGGAATCCCCCTGCTATTCTGAGCGAGGGGATCAGAGGAGATCTCAGTGCTGGCCACGAGACATTTGTTTCCTTGACTCAGTGTTTTGGGAGGACAAGGCAGCAGGTGTGTGTGCGCGGGAAAAATCATGTTGCCTTTTTTTCACAAATTGTCTGCAAAATGACCATGGTCCTTTAATAATGCTGTTCTGCGGGCCTTGTTTCCACAACTTTGAAATAATCACACTTAAAATGCTGGAACTTCATTGAATGTATTTCCCGCAGCTCTCCATTTGGCTGATGGACTGATGCATTGTTGCTCAGTGTCTAACTGCAGAGCGACAGCGAATGTGTCATTCTGAATCATGGAATCCCTACAGTGCCAAAGAGGCCATTCGACCCATCAAGTCTGCACTGACTCTCTGACAGACCATCTTACCCAGGCCCTCTGCCCCGCCCTATCCCTGTAACCCCACACATTTCCCACAGCTAATTCATCTAATCTACAAATCTTGGGGCGCTCAAAGATAATTTATCATGGCCAATCCTCCTAACCTACATATCTTTGGACTGTGGGAAGAAACTGGAGCACCTGGAGGAAATCTACCCAGCAGGCACGGGGTGAACATGAAGACTTCACACAGATACCCAAGGCCGCAATCAAACCCGGGTCCCTAGTGCTGTGAGGGGCAGTGCGAATCACTCTGCATTCTCATAACGATTAGTTCTGAGCTCTTTGCGAGTCACATAGCAGCATAACAAATGCTTAACACTACATTTCCGAGGTTGCTTTCTTTGCTAATGAGGAAGCCGGTTTGCATAGGGTAAGATTGTCTGGCCCTGCCCACTGGTGGGATCTTCCAGTCCCGCCAAAGTCACGGGGATTTAATCAGATCACCGCACTCCATGCAGAAACGTCTCAGCGATAGGGCCAGGGGCTGAGTCAATCGGAGAATCTGTCCAATAGTCAAGCTTCAGCTAGCAGCTGCAATGCAATGAAGCAAATTCAAGATTCATTGAAGCTTTTTATTGAGTACTTTCTGCGTGAGATGATCAGATATCTAAAGTAGCCAATGTACAGGACTGCACAGTGTCAAATGGTTAGCACTGCTGCCTCACAGCGCCGGGAGCCCAGGTTCGATTCCCGGTTTGGGTCCCTGTCTGTGTGGAGTTTGCACATTCTTCCCAGGTTTCCTCCGGGTGCTCTGGTTTCCTCCCACAGTCCAAAGATGTGTGAGTTAGGTGGATTGGCCATGCTAAATTGCCACTTAGTGTCAGGGGGACTAGCAGGATAAATGCATGGGGCTACAGGCGTACGGGCTGGGTGGGATTGTGGTCGGTGCACTCTAATGGGACGAATAGTCTCCTTCTGCGCTGTAGGAATTCTATGGAGGACAAAATAATGGCATCCTCCATTACCATAGATTAGGAAAGTCCACTTCAACTGCTGTCCATGTACAGAAGAAGGTATGCAGAGTGGGTGCTGACTCCTGTGTGTATCAGGAGTTGCCTTTTCACATCAGTGTGAAATTCATTCTAGAACAATTTTTATGTAGATGGACATATACGAACATCACAAGGTAGGAGCAGAAGTAGGCCATTCGGCCCTCGAGCCTGCTCTGCCATCCCATAAAATCATAGCTGATCTCTTGAGTTTCGAGCTCCACATTTTGATTTATCCCCTTAGATTCTTTCCCTCTCTATCTGACTCAAAAATATTCAATAACACCAACACCAGCTTCTAAGGCAGAGAGTTCCAAAGTCACGCAACTCTCTGAGAGAAAAAAAAAATTCTTCTCATCTTTATCCTAAAAGGGTGACCTTTAATTTTAAAACTCTGCCCCTTAGTTCTGGACTCACCCAAAGAGGAACCATCCTTCTGACATCCACTTTATTTGAGACCATTCAGGACCTTGCAAACTTCAATCAAGTCAATCATTTAAAAACCTTTCTCCTTCATCTCATTGTGGTTCTGTAATTTACGTGTTTGTTTGTTTGTTGCTACAGTGTCGATACTGGAAGAAATCACATGACCCTAAGAGTGAGAATGAGCGATACACGTTATATAAAGAGTGGGCACGATTTGGACGGTTCTACAAGGAGCAGCCTCTAAACCTCATCCGGTGAGAGACTTTGGGCCCGATCCTCCGAAAAAAATTCTAAGTGCTGAATTCGCGGGAGAAATGGTGTAAATCACGATTGTTTTTTCAGTGGGAGTTAAGACTCAAATCTCTGTCAATCGGGAATATCATTAAAAGCTCGGGTGGTGGGGCCTGTTCACATCAGAGTCCGACAGCTCGATCGCTGGCCAGCCCAGGACCTTCGCACTGCTGTCCCTCCAGTGCCTCTCTCCTCCCCCCCATCCCCCCTCCTCGCACTGCTGTCCCTCCAGTGCCTCTCTTCCCTCCCCCCCCCCCTTCGCACTGCTGTCCCTCCAGTGCCTCTCTCCTCCCCCCATCTCCCCTCCTCGCACTGCTGTCCCTCCAGTGCCTCTCTTCCCTCCCCCCCCCTTCGCACTGCTGTCCCTCCAGTGCCTCTCTCCTCCCCCCATCCCCCCTCCTCGCACTGCTGTCCCTCCAGTGCCTCTCTTTTCCCCCCCCCCCCCTTCGCACTGCTGTCCCTCCAGTGCCTCTCTCCTCCCCCCATCCCCCCTCCTCGCACTGCTGTCCCTCCAGTGCCTCTCTCCTCCCCCCCATCCCCCCTCCTCGCACTGCTGTCCCTCCAGTGCCTCTCTCCTCAAAAAACCCCAAACCAACCCCCCCCCCCCCCCCCCCCCCCCCCCCACATGGCCTGATTGCGATCCGATCGCAGCTCCCACAAGCACTCCCAATTGCGGACCTCCCTCCAGCCCCGAGCGGATTCCAATGCACAGGGGCAGCAGGACTCCCTGCCCCAATAGGCCATGCCCCCTTGGCACTGCCCCACACCCAGTGGGCAGTGCCAAGGTGCCCCCGGGAAGGGGAACTTTGCCTCTTGGACAGTGCTGGGGGCACAGGCTGGCACTGCCAGGATGCCCATGCCCAGGGGGCACCATCCACCCCCCCCCCCCCCCACTGCCCGACCCCCTGGGGGCCCCCGTTTGCCTCTCCCTTCACTCCAGTGGGGTCTCCCGCTAGTTCCCCTAAAGTAGGGAGCTACGCTAAACCCTACCAGAGTGAATTTGTAGGGGCGGGGTGGGAGATGTAATTGGGCCTGGAGAATTCAGTCCTGGGCCCGATGATCACATTTAAATAATATTAAAAATAGATGAAAATTACTTACCTGGTCATCCCGCCGGTTTCCTGTGTGGTCCCGGCCACGCCTGATTTCCGGCGGTGGGAGACGCGCATGCATCATGAACACATGCGCGAATCCCATGAGTCGGCGAATGCGCGCATCTCCCGACCCGACCCGCCAAATAATTAGCAGGTCAGAATGGCAGAATCGCACCCTTTGAATTGGCTCTCTCATATTGGGCTTGAGATTAAAACTGAAGGATGCCATGTGAGCAAACTAATCCCTGCCAGCAGGAATTCATCTCCCTGCCATTGAGGAGGCCTTGGACATTCCCTGTAAATAACATAAAAGGCTACAACTCCAAAGGGGGTGGAGGAGTAGAGAGACCTGGGTGTATGTGTGCATCAAGCACTGAAGGTGTTAGCACAGGTTGAGAGAGCAATTAATAAAGCATATCATATCCTGGGCTTTATTAATACAAATATAGAGTACAAGAGCGAGGAGTTTACGTTGAATTTGTGTAAGTCACTAGTTCAGCCTCAGCTGGGGTATTTTTTCCAGTTCTGGACACTTACTTTAGGAATGATGTGAAGGCATTGAAGAGGGTGCAGAGGAGTTTCCCGAGAATAATTCCAGAGATGAGGAACTTCAGTTCTGATGATAGATTGGAAAAGCAGCACTGCTGTCTCACAACGCTAGGCACCCAAATTCAATTCCGACCTGGGATGACTGTCTGTGTGGAGTTGGCATGTTCTTCCCATGTCTGTGCAGGTTTCCTCCGGGTGCTCCAGTTTCCTCCCACAAAAATGTGCAGGTCAGATGGATTAGCCATACTAAATTGCCCCTTGGTTTCAGGGGGATTAGTTGGGTAAACGTGTGGAGTTACTGGGATAGGGCCTGGGTGGGATTGTTGAGAGTGCTGGGTCGGTGGGCAGAATGGCATTCTTCTGCACGACAGGGATTCTATATTGTCGGGTCCATATTTTTCTATTATTCTTCCTTTTGTTCTTTGAATTCCTCAAAATAAAATCTTCTCCTCATGTGTATTGGCTCCAACGTGAAGAATGGCCATATTAATTGGTTATCTCTACTTGTAAGATTACTTTTAAAACTGAACATGGACCACTTCAGGAACCATGAAGAGTCAAACACGTCACTCTCTTGCTTACCACCATTTAGTTTTGACTGGATTTTTCCTGTGTTTAAACCTCAGTAAAGTCATCTAATTGAATTTTCTTTTATTCTTTTATGGGATATGGGCATCGCATTTATTGCCCATCCTTAATTGCCCTTGAACTGAGAGACTTGCTAGGGCTATTTCAGAATGTAGTTAAGAGTCAGTTACATTGCTGTGGGTCTGGAGTCACGTGTAGGCCAGACCGGTAAGGACGGCAGGTTTCCTTCCCTAAAGGGCATTAGTGAACCAGATGGGTCTTTATGACAATCCATGCTAGGTCACTCTAGAGTAAATTTCTATTCCAGATTTTTAAGTTGAATTTAAATTCCACCAGCTGCCATTGTGGGATTTGAACCTGTGTCCCCAGATCATTAACAAAGAGAGAATGCTGGGGGGGGGGAAAAAAGATCGGCAGGTCTGGCAGCATCTGTCGGGAGAGAGAAACAGAGTTAATGTTTCGAGTCTGTTTGGGTCTTCGTCAGGACTGAGAGAAGGAAAATCTCCCTACTGCAGCTGGAAGAGATTGCAACAAAAGTGTATCAAACCTAAGAAGAAGAGAAAAGCCTGACCTCCTGGGTTACTAGTCTAGCGACACCACTGTTATGCCACCATCTTGGCTATGGGCCATGTGCTGGCAGGTGGGATTAAGTGGGAGTTCAGGTGTTTCTAATGTGTCGGTGCAGACTCGATGGGCCAAAGGGCCTGTTCTGCGCTGTATGATTCTATGATCTCCAGAATTTGACCTCTAAGAAAGGGCCAATTTTCCAAATGTGCATTTTCAGCAGGAATCTTCATCTGGCTAATAACGGAAACAACATTTGGATTGTGACCACTCTAGAATATGCAGCACATGTTGGATTATTCTGCTTTACAGATGTGAGTTAGTGCTCTCTTTAACTTCTCTCTTTCTACCTTCCAGGAAGTACTATGGAGAGAAGATTGGGATATATTTTGCCTGGCTCGGATTTTACACGGAAATGTTGGGCATTGCTGGTGCCGTCGGCTTCATTTGCTTTTTGTACGGATGTATCACCAAGGATGGAAACGTATGGAGGTAAGCTCCCCCGCTCTTTTCGAGCAGCTAGCGCTTCAACAACTCTTGCGAAGGAATACAAAACAGGAAGCTGAACCCCTCCCTGACCATCTTACAAGTGAAATTCACGCCATTTTCTAACCTGCTTGCTGTGTTTAAATTTAACAACCTGTCTAAAAATATTTCATAGCCAGATATTGCCCCAAAATACCTGCGTTGTGACATTGTTAATGTTTGTAATTCAGACACAGTAAGACTGATGTTAAATTGGGGGCAGTAGCAGATAGTGAAATGTTGGGGTCCCCAGAGTATGAGGCCAGGGAGATTTTTACTCCTGGGCCTTATTTGCACACTCCAACTCTTGCCTCCTACCCGGAGCTGGTGGGAATGATGTTGATGCTGGCAGGTGGTAGTCCTAACTGTTTGGAACAGGGAGGATGGAGGCACATGACACCATTATCAGGGGCATATAGAATCAGCCCTTGGTAAGGCAAATACAGATTGATACAGTTGAAGACTAAATCCATGATTGGGAACTCATTTTGATTCTGCACCAGAATGATCCTTGATTAAAAAGGAATATGAAAATATAAAGTTAGATGACAAGCATATTTTTATTTCACTAATCAAATATTGCAGCACGGTGGTTCGCACTGTTGCCTCACAACGCCAGGGATCCAGGTTCAATTCTGGCCTTGGGTCACTGTCTGTGTTGAGTTTGCACATTCTCCCCATGTCTGCGTGGGTTTCCTCCGGGTGCTCCGGTTTCCTCCCACAGTCCAAAGATGTGCAGGTAAGTTTGATTGGCCATAGTATATTGCCTCTTAGTGTCCTAAGATGTTTAAAGTTTACTTAATAGTGTCACAAGTAGGCTTACATTAACACTGCAATGAAGTTACTATGAAAATCCCTTAGTCACCACATTCCAGCGCCTGTTCGGGTACATGGAGGGAGAATTTAGCACGGCCAATGCACCTAACCAGCACGTCTTTCGGACTGTGGGAGGAAACCGGAGCACCCGGAGAAAACCCATACACTGGGAGAATGTGCAGACTCCGCATAGAGAGTGGCCCAAGCCAGGAATCGAACCCGGGTCCCTGACGTTGTGAGGCAGCGGTGCTAACCACGGTGCCACTGTGTGTAGGTTAGATGGATTAGCCAAGGTAAAATGTGCAGGATTACGGGGATAGGGCAGGGGAGAGGGCTTGGGTAAGAGAGTCGGTGCAGACCCGATGGGCCAAATGGCCTCCTTCTGCAATGTAGGGTTTCTGTGAAATGTGTGTTAGATTACAAATGAGATCTGCCGGGAATTTAATGAATCAGTTTTCCCATCCCTCTCCTAGTGATGAGATTTGTGATGCTGAATTCGGAGGGAAGATCATCATGTGCCCCCTGTGCGACGGTTGTGACTTCTGGAGACTGAATACCACCTGCGAATCAACCAAGGTCAGTAGCTTTGAACAGAGAGAACTGCAATTCCAAACAGTATAGCTCTCCAGGGCACTTCCAGCTATACATACCAACATAGAAACTAGAGGCAGGAGTAGACCACTTACCCCCTCGAACCTGCTCTATCACTCAATGAGATCATGGCTGCTCTGATTGTAATCTCAACCCCACATTCCTGCCTACCCCCCTATAACCTTTCACCCCCTTGTTACTGTAAGATGGTGATTCAGGAATGTCGATGCCTAAGTTGGTTTGATATCTTATTTATGCGCTCTTTTGGAAATAAATTGGAAAATTTGGCATCCTGTTGCAACATTTTAGCTGGCTGTCCAGACTTTCTCCTTATCATTCTTTTCAAACCCTCTTTCTTGTATCACTCCATTATAACCATGTGATTGGCTCTTAACACCATTGAAAAATTACAGCACCGAAGGCCATTCGGCCCATCTTGCCCATGCCTGCCCGAGGGCACACAGGTGCCCTTTCTAGTCCCACCTTCCTGAACCCGGCCCAGTTTATAGCTGTCAACCGAGAATAATACAGATTGTCCAGATGTTCTTGTTTCTCTTGGTGTTGGAACGGTTTTTAAATTAATTTTGCGAGATGTGGGCGTTGCCAGCTGGGCCCAGCATTTTATTGCCCATTTCTAATTGCCCTCCCCTTCAGAGGGCAGTTGACGGTCAACCGCATGGCTGTGGGTCTGGAGTCACATGTAGGCCAGACCAGGTAAGGACGGCAGATTTCCTTCCCTAAAGGACATTAGTGAACGAGGTGGTTTTTTACGACAATCGACAATGGTTTCATGGTCATCAGTAGACTTTTAATTCCAGATTTTTACTCGATTCAAAATTCACCAGCTGCTGTGGTGGGATTTGAACCTGGGACCCCAGAGCATTACCCTGGGTCCCTGGATTCTAATCTAGTGACAATACCAGTACGCCACCGCCTCCCTCGATTGTTGTTGCAGCTAACAACCTAGCTTGGAGTGTCAAACCAATCGCTGATTGAGGCCAGCACGCACAGAGAAGGTGGCTTTGGATTAAACATTTCTTAGACAAAGGAACACATTTGCTCCACCACTGGGTTGAAGGAATTGGCACAGTTTTGTACAGATTAGCTTTACCTCATTGACCTTCTCATTTCCTTCCCTGTTCACTTAGTTTCTTGAAATTTATGTTTTGTTCTCTTTTGCTGACTCTATGGGCGGCACGGTGGCACAGTGGTTAGCACTGCTAGTAGTGCCAAAGAATAATCCACAAGTACCAAGCACTGCTTCCGTTCAACAACCAAGATAATATCAATATAAATGTGTGCTTATTGGCAACACGGTGGCACAGTGGTTGGGACTGCTGCCTCACAGCGCCAGGGATTCCCAGCTAGGGTTACTGTCTGTGCGGAGTCTGCACATTCTCCCCATGTCTGTGAGGGTTTCCTTCGGGTGCTCCGGTTTCCTCCCACAGTCCGAAAGATGTGCGGGTTAGGTGCATTGGCTATGTAAATTCTCCCTCCGTGTACCCAAACAGAGGAGGAGGAAGAGGGGGCGGAGGGGGGAGGGGAGGAGAGGCAGGAAGAGGAGGGAGGAGTGGGGCGGGGAGAGGAGCGGGGAGAGGACCGGGGAGAGGCGGGGAGGGGAGGAGAGAGGAGTCATTAATTCAAAGAAAAGAAACATTTCCCTTGCTATTTTACCCTTGATGTAGCCCCACTAAAAATTAAGCTGATAATTACTACTTTTTGTTTAAAAATTTATTTATTTTAGTCACAAGTAAGCTTATATTAACACTGCAATGAAGTTAATGTGAAAATCCCCTAGTTGCCACACTCCGGCACCTATTCGGGTACACTGGGAGAATTTAGCATGGCAAATGCACCTAACCAGCATGTCTCTTTTGGGCTGTGGGAGGAAACCAGAGCACCCGGAGGAACCCATGCAGACACTGGGAGAACGTGCACACACTGCACAGGCAGTGACCCAAGCCGTGAATCGAATCCGGATCCCTGGCGATGTGAGGCAGTAGTGCTAATCATTGTGCCACCATGTCGCTAATTCTGCGTATTTGATGGTCTGGGCCTTAGACTTAGGTTTTCCAAATGATACAAGTTCAGTGCTTCTTCATATGACATAAAGTGAGAGGCAGAGAGTAGAGGCCTGATGAGTGGCTTGGTGAGACCAAAGGAGAGATAGCCACACATTTATATTGCTGGTATTTTGGTTATCTTATATAGATGATGAACTGATGCAGTGCTTGGTACTTGTAGGTTATTCTTTGGCATTACTAGCAGAAGCCCTGCAGTGTAAATATTTGGCACAATTAGACTTTGTGGCTTCCAAACTTCACAACTTGATAAGTGAAGAAATAGTAACAATTCCGATCAAATGAAACTGTGCTGAGTGTTCTTAGGATTGGTTAAATTGAAAATACAATTCAATTTTAAACTTTGAACTATGAGTGCCATTTTTGAATTCAGCCCTAAAAGTCCTCTTTTATTGTAAACCTGTATACCAAGGTCTTGACCCACCCCCTCCAACAGAGCAAACATCCTTCCTGTACCTACCCTGCCAAGCCCTGTAAGAATTGTGTATGTTTCAATGAGCTCACCTCCCATTTTTCTAAATTCTGGAGAATGCAAGTCCAATCTCCTCAATCTTTCCTCGTATGACAATCTCCTCCCACCACACCCCCCCCACCCCGCCCCCCCCCCCCCACCCCGCCTCCCCCCTTTCCCTTCCTCCCCCCAGGGATGAGCCTTCATTGCACACCCTCTGGTAAGTATATCTTTCCTTGGATAAGAAGATGAAAACTGCACACAATAGACCACCAACTGCAATTTGCCCTCCAAAGCACTCACCGCCCTGGTTTGGAACTATAATCACGGTTTTGTCACTGTCGCAGAATCAAATTCCTGGAATTCCCTTCCTAATATCATGGTGTGTATGTCTACGCTAGATGGACTGCAGCGGTTCCAGAAGGCTCACCACCATCTTCTCAAGGGCAATTAGGGACGGGGAACAATTGTTGGCCTTATCGGTGACGCCCAGATCCCCTGAAAAAGCAGACAATTCTTAAGTGTGGATGCACCTCACCCTCGATCCTTAAACTTCACACCTTCCTCCTTCCCAAGTAAACCACTGGCGTACCTATGTGCCACTGGAGTGCACACATCGAGGGGATGATTGGAGTTTAAACTTGTAAAGGGTCTTTTATTTTTTTTGGTAAAGTGAGTGGGAAACTTTCCATTTCTGGTCTTGCTGTACCAACCCAGATAATCCACTCAACGTTGCATTGAGTTTGAACTTTGCTCAAAAGAGATTTTCAAACCTTCTTTCTTTTGCTGCAGAATTCGCACTTGTTTGACAATGCTGCCACTTTGTTCTTTGCGGTTTTTATGGGAATTTGGGGTGAGTGCCTTTTGTTGTTACATTTGGATAATGTAAAACCAACACAAACTGTGTGTCCATTTAACTTGTATTTGCCTAATACAGTCACAGCTGAAAGCACTGAATCTACCCACTGTGGCACAGTGGTTTGCACAGCTGCCTCACAGCACCAGGGACCTGGGTTCGATTCCCGGCTTGGGTCACTGTCTGTGCGGAGTCTGCACATTATCCACGTGTCTGCGTGGGTTTCCTTCCACAGTCCAAAAGACGTGCTGGTTAGATGCATTGGCCATGCTAAATTCTCCCTCAGTGTACCTGAACAGGCGCTGGAGTGTGGCGACTAAGGGATTTTCACAGTAACTTCATTGCAGTGTTAGTGTAAGCCTACTTGTGACACTAATGAATACATTTTTTTTAAATGATGAATAAAAATAAATCCACTGGTCTTTGTAGGGAAATCTGTGAACTGAAAGGTAATAGAAAATGCGGTTTTCAAAAGGATGAATGGTTGGGGCTTGGTTACAGAACTTCCTCTGTTTTTGTTTCTTGAGCAGTCACTCTTTTTCTGGAGCTGTGGAAGCGTCGACAGGCCAAGCTTGAGTACGAGTGGGACCTTGTGGACTTCGAAGAGGAACAGCAGCAACTCCAGATACGCCCAGAGTACGAGGCAAAGTGTACTCACTCCAAGAGAAACCCAGTCACTCAGGTGCGATTTAGCGGACTAAACCATGACATGCTCAGTTTAGCCACCTGGTGCGGGAGACTATGGCATGAAGCAGCTTCTGTAAGGGGCATTGGTTGGGAATTTAGGGGACCATGGTGGCTGATTTTGATTTTGATCACAAACAGGTATTTGATTTGATTTATTATTGTCATGTGTTAGCATACAGTGAAAAGTATTGTTTCATGAGTGTTATGCAGACAAAGCATGTCATTCATAGAGTACATAGGGGAGAAGGAAAGGAGAGGGTGCAGAATATAGTGTTACAGTCATAGATAGGGTGGAGAGAAAGATCATATGATAGGTCCATTCAAAAGTCTGATGGCAACAGGGAGGAAGCTGTTCTTGAGCTGGTTGGTGCGTGATCTCAGACTTTTGTATCTTTTTCCCGATGAAAGAAGGTGGAAGAGAGAATGTCTGGGGTGCGTGGGGTCCTTAATTATGCTGGCTGCTTTTCTGAGGCAGTGGGAAGAGTAGGCAGAGTTTGGGAGGCTGGTTTGCGTGATGGACTGGGCTACACTCACTATGTAATTTCTTGCGGTCTTGGGCAGGGCAGGAGCCGTACCAAGCTGTGATACATTCGGATGGACAGATGGGCAATGAAAAGAGGATAATCAGGGAGTCGTGATCAAATGTGAATCGGTTGTCTGGCCAGTTTGTTGAATAGTGTTCAAATCCAGCTCATCTTCTGGTATTTCTGGTCAAGCTGCCAGAGCAGGCGAGGCTGGGGATGCTCTGTTTTTACACTGTGTGAACTCATGTTAACCCCTTTCAGGAAATGGAGCCTTACATTCCAATATCAAACCAGGCAATGCGCTCATGTCTGTCGGGAGCTACAGTCTTGTTTTGGGTGAGTGTTGCTTTGAATTCTTTGATACAAAGTCCTTGTTAACCACACTGAGGGCCGGCAGTCCAGTTTCCATTCCAGATGTTGGTTAGCACTGCAGCCTCACAGCGCCAGGGGCCCGGGTTCAATTCCGGCCTCGGGTCACTGCCTGTGTGGAGTTTGCATGTCTGCATGGGTTTCCTCCGGGTGCTCCCATTTCTTCCCACACTCCAAAGGTGTGCAGGTTTGGTGGATTGGCCATGCTAAATTGTCCATTAGTGTCCCAAGATGTGTAGGTTAGATTGATTAGCCATGGTAAATGTGTAGAGTTACGGGGTTAGGGCTGGGGAGAGGGCTCAGATAAGATACCCTGTCTGGGAGTCGGTGCAAACTCGATGGGCTGAATGGCCTCTTCTGCACTGTAGGGATTCTATGATACTCATCATTTCCCCCTCCCATGGTAGATATATTATTGTTCGATTTTTAACTATTGTGGGGGTGGGGGCTGGGGGGGAACCTGGTCGCAAGAAGAAACGCAAAATGGGTAGAATTGCATTTTCCACCTGCTACACAAAAGTGCTCTCCCCCCCCCACTCCGTCCCCCCCTCTCCCCTCCATCCCCCAACCCAATATTCAGTCTTATTGGAGTCCAGGGAGTTGAATTTTAGGCAGACTGTATAACAGACGATCAGTGTGGTAATAAAAACAGAAAATGCTGGAAATATCAGCTGGTCTGATACATCCCAGGAGAGAGAACAGAGTTAATGTTTTGAGTCTGGATGACCCTTTATTAGAAGAGTCACCTTTATTCGAAACATTGGCTCTATTCCCTCTTGGCAGATGCTGTCAGACCTGCAGAGATTTTCCAACATTTTCTGTTTTTGTTTCTGATTCCAGCATCCGCAATATTTTGCTTTTATATCAGTGTGATAATGTCAGTATTTCATCTCCCCACATTTCCATTCTCACCCATCACCATTTCTATTTATTTAATTTGATTCAGTAATTCCTCCCAACCCCAGTTTATCAGGTGTCAGTGCTCATTACATAAAAGTACATTGCAGAGTTTTCAGTTCACGTACGCAGTATTGTTACTGCGCAGAAGGAGGCCATTCAGCCCATCGTATCACTGGACTATTAATCCAGAAACTCAGCTAATGTTCTTGGGACCTGGGTTCGAATCCCACCATGGCAGTCAGTGGTATTTGAATTCAATAAAAAAAAAATCTGGAATTAAAATCTACTGATGACCATGAAACAATTGTCGGAAAAACCCAATCATCCTTTAGGGAACCCTAATGTCCTTTAGGGAAGGAAATCTGCCATCCTTAGCTGGTCTGGCCTCTGTGTGACTCCAGACCCAAAGCAATGTTGTTGACTCACAACTGCCCTTGGCCAACTAGGGATGGGCAATAAATGCTGGCCAGCCAGCGACACCCATGTCCCATTAATGAATGAATAAAATTGTGGAGCGTGCAACACGCAGAAGTTGCTATCAGTGCAGTCGAGAAAGGGATTGCACAGGGAACGGCTGCTGTGATTCTCTCTTCTTTTCAGCGGCTTAAATTCTGCTTCTAATGTTTACCTTTTCACACAGATCTTTTTAATCCTGATCTGCATCATTGCGGTTATCGTGTACCGCCTCTCGATGTACGCCTCCTTTGCGAAGATTACTGTGAATATGAAGAAAGTGAAGTACATCGGTACTTTCTTCACTCCTCAGATGGTAACATCAGTCACAGCCTCCGTACTGAACTTCATCATCATCATGATTCTCAACTACTTCTACGAGAGAGTGGCAATCTGGATCACGGACCTGGGTAAAACTCTGCATTTACCATCTTTCTCACTAGAGCCCGTCTCTTACCAGGTTAAAGCTCACCTTTTAATGCTGTAGAATAATTGAATTGTTTTATTATTGTCACCTGTATTGGGATACAGTGAAAAGTATTGTTCCTTGCATGCTATACAGACAAAGCATACCATTCATAGAGTACATAGGGGAGAAGGAAAGGAGAGGGTGCAGAATATAATGCTGCCTATTCGTGTATCTATCCAGATGCCCCTTGAAGGTTGTTACAGAATCTGCTTCCACCACCTCCTCCGGCAGCGCGTTCCAGGCATTCACCACCCTCTGTGAAAAACTTGCCCCCTTACATCTCTTTTAAACTTTCCCCCCCTCTCACTCTCAACCTATGCTCCCGAGTAATTGACCCTTCGACCCTGGGAAAAAGACTCTGACTATCCACTCTATCCAAGCCTGTCAACATCTTGTAAACCTCTATCAGGTCCCCCCCCTCATCCTCCAACACTCCAATGAAAACAATCCAAGTTTGTTCAACCTTTCTTCATAGTCCATATCCTCCAAACCAGGCAACATTCTGGTGAATCTCTTCTGCACCCTTTCCAATGCATCAACATCCTCCCAGTATTGTGGTGACCAGAATTGTACACAATACTCCAGATGTGGCCTAACCAAAGCCTTATACAGCTTTTCGGACTTCATGGTCACAGAGGGATCGCGACATAAATTTATCTGGTTTCTAAAGACTAAATCGAATATGCAAACTAGAGTTGTATTTCCAGGAATTTATAGGAGGTTCAGAGATGATTTGATCAACGTTTTCAGGATATTAAGGGGAAAGGATAGGGTGGATAGAAACTATTTCCACTGATTGGGGGAGAATCTGTGACTCCGAGACACAGCCTTAAAAATTCAAGCCACACCTTTCAAGAGTGAAGTTAGGAAACGGGCAAAGTAGGCTGGGATTTTCCACTAAAGTTTTCAGATTCAGCGACGCGGGTGGAAAATCTTGCGAGATTTAAAAAATCGAGTAACATTATTGCCCCCTCTCCCCCCGCTAGTGACATAGCGTGGTTCTTGATGTTTGACATTGGTAAGATTGTTTCTATACACTAGTATACCATACACTACTTCAGGAAGCGTAGTGGAGAACATGCCCCTGTCTACATCAACGGGGACGAAGTAGAAAGGATCGAGAGCTTCAAGTTTTTAGGTGTCCAGATCACCAACAACCTGTCCTGGTCCCCCCCATGAAGAAATTATAGTTAAGAAAGCCCACCAATGCCTCTACTTTCTCAGAAGATGAAGGAAATTTGATATGTCTGCTACGACTCTCACCCTCTTTTTTTAGACGCACCATAGAAAGCATTCTTTCTGGTTGTATCACAGCTTGGTTTGGCTCCTGCTCTGTCAAGACCACAAGACCACAAGAAATGAAAAAGAGTTGTGAACAAAGCCCAGTCCATCACTCAAACCAGCCTCCCATCCATTGACTCTGTTTACACTTCCTGCTGCCTCGGAAAAGCAGTCAGCATAATTAAGGACCCCACGCACCCTGGACATTCTCTCTTCCACCTTCTTCTGTCGGGAAGAAGATACAAAAGTCTGAGGACACGTACCAACCAACTGAAGAACAGCTTCTTCCCTGCTGCCACCAGACTTTTGAATGAACTTCCCTTGCATTAAGTTGATCTTTCTCTATACCCTAGCTATGACTGCAACACTACATTCTGCACTCTCTCCTTTCCTTCTCTATGAATGGTATGCTTTGTCTGTATAATGCACAAGGAACAATACTTTTCACTGTATGTTAATATATGTGACAATAATAAATCAAATCGAAAGCATATCCTTATCAGGCCCTAAGCTTGAGTCATCCACCCCAGCCCCATAAGAAAGTCCATTCACCTCGGCGTGAGGGCGAAATGGCGTGAATCCTGGCGGGTCTCCCGAGGCGTGCACCTGACGAGCAGAGGAGATTGGGTGAGTGCATTCCCGGGGGGGAAGGGGGGAGAGGGTCATGCCGGATCCAGTAGGAAGTGCCCGGGCAGTGCACTTTCCTACACTGGGGCGGCCTTTCGAAATGATGCCCCCATCTTTAAAATCACAGTTGGTGTCTGAGCCCGCCCTGCCAGTGTGACGTCTGGGACCCACCCCTTGCTTTTCTTCCTCTTTGTCCCAAACAATAAGATGGAGAAAGTTGCCATCAGCGACATTTTTCTCGTCCGCTATCGGCCGTTGCTGATATTTGAAAAAGTTCCTCCCGCAGAATGCTTTCCCGTAAATCATAGTTAATTCTTGTGGACTATACAGACAAAGCATACCGTTCATAGAGAAGGAAAGGAGAGAGTGCAGAATGTAGTGTTACAGTCATAGTTAGGGTGTAGAGAAAGATCAACCTAATGCAAGGTAAGTCCATTCAAAAGTCTGACAGCAGCAGGGAAGAAGCTGTTCTTGAGTCAGTTGGTACGTGACCTCAGACTTTTGTAGTTAATTCCACGTCAGTTAATTTTAAAACTAAATTTGATAGATTTTTATGATCTAACGTGATTTTTTTAAAAATCTGGTGTGCCTGGCACGCAACCTGTTTTAACCCTTATTCGGTGGACAAAGAATTGCGAGTAGACTTCTTGTTAGTACAACCAATATTTATTTATCAATAATCACCCACCCAACCAACAATAAGGTATCTTACAGAAAATACTAAAGTTCAAGTCCAATACTCGACCTTGACTTGACTTTGCGTGACTGGCGAGTACCCGGGCAGATATTGGTCTTTATCTGTGCGCTGGTCTCGGTCATCCTCTGCGTGGTCTGGTCCTTTGATCTGGTCTGTCATTCTGCCTCTGGTCTTCCTTCCTCCTCGGGTGTGGTGGCTCTCCTCGTGCTCGGCCGTCGCTGGCGACGGTCACCGTTGTTGTAGCTCGTTCATGGGGTCGGAGAGAGAGAGAGAGATTCTTGGTTGTGCAGCACCCTTTCTATCCTGTTGGGATTTGCGCCCCTTTTGGCCATTGCCAATCAATCGATCAGGACTTGATCACCCTGATCGATAAAACCCAATCGGGTGCTGCCACACCAATCTCTGGGTGTGTCTCCAACGGCCATGCCCGTAGGTGCTGGGGGCACGGAGGACACACCCCCCCCTCCCCGCCCCAAATAAGGAGCTACGACGCTCCTATATCTGCTAAACAACCCAGTTTGACCAGAAAGTCCCGTTTGTCCTGGAGATGCCCCATATCCTGTGTATTCAGTCGTCTGAGCTGCAGCCTGTTTATCTCTGTCTTTTAGGCTGCAGCCTGCTGTTTTAGTTCTTGCCCACTTGTCCCAGAGTGCTTTATAAATCGCCATTTTAGGTGACCTGTTTGGCCACACTGGGGAAAGGTGAGTATACGGAGTTCGGTCACAAATCAGCCACAGCACACAGGATGGCAGAGCAGGTTTGAGGGGCTGAATGGTCTATGTTCCTGTATGTATAAGGACATTGAGGTGTCGTCACAACTACTCTGTTATGACCACTCTCTTTCTCACCTTCCAGAGATCCCCAAAACCCATTTAGAGTACGAGAATCGACTGACCATGAAAATGTTCCTCTTCCAATTTGTTAACTACTACTCCTCCTGCTTCTACGTGGCCTTCTTCAAGGGCAAGTTTATTGGTCGCCCAGGAGAATATAACTATCTGTTTGGCTCATGGAGAAACGAGGAGGTAAGCCACCTGAACAGACAGCAACAACTTGGATACATACCGGCCCTTTAACAAGGAAAAGATTCAGGCTGCTACATAGGCATCATAGAAACTTCACAGTGCAGTAGGAGGCCATTCAGCCCATTGAATCTGCACTGACTCTCTGAAAGATCATCTTGCCAGGCTCACACCCCCCAACCTATCCCTGTGCATTTCCCATCTAATCCACTAACCCACCTAACCTACATATCTTTGGACACTATAGGGCAATTTAGCATGGTTAATCCACCTAACCTACATATCTTTGGACTGTGGGAGGAAACCCACGCAGACACGGGGAGAATGTGCAAACTCCACACAGACCGTGACCGGAGGCTGTAATTGAACCCAGGTCGCTGGCGTTGTGAGGCAGTGTTGCTGATCACTGTGCCACCGTCCTGCCCAGGACAAATTTTAGCAAGTGTCTTAAAGTAGGATAGCAAGAAAGAGAAAGCAACATAGAGAGGCTGAAAGATTTAGGGCTTGAATTCCAATGCTTAGGCCCCAGGCAGCTGAAGATACCGTCACCAAAAACCTCTTCTTCAGGGAGGCAAAGCACCTGGAGCCAAGAGTGACAAAATATACTGTGGAAAATTCCCCTCTGATTCTCCCCTCAGTTGGCCACAACCCAATCCATGATTCTCTGACCTCTCCCGTGGCTGGGATTCTCCATTCCTGCTGCAGTGAATGGAGATTTGGCTGAGCGGCAGAATCTCCACTCTCGCTGGCAGCAGAACTGGGGCATGAACGGCCGGAGAATTCCGGCCATAGTATGAATCAAATGTTTTGCGTTCCGTGCAACGTGATCTCTGCCCCCAGCCAAGAGCTGGTCTGCCCTCTCTTGAAGATCCACAGAGAATAAGCACAGTGGCTGAACGTGTTAAAATGGTGGATGTGCTTGAGGCTAGAGTTGGAGGAGTGCAGCGATGGGGCTGGACAGGATTACAGAGATAGGGAGGGCAGGGCTGTGGGAGATTTGAAAACAAGGATGCGAATTTTAAACAGCCAGGACAGATCCAGGTGAAGTCGGCAACAGGTCAAGGACTCACTCAAACATAAATTTTTATCCCATTATTTTTGGGTGGCACAGTGGTTAGGACTGCTGTCTCATAGCGCCAGGGACCTGGGTTCAATTCCGGCCTCGGATCACTGTCTGTGCGGAGTCTGCACATTCTCCCCATGTCTACGTGGGTTTCCTCCCACAGTCCGAAAGACGTGCTGGTTAGGTGGATTCGCCATGCGAAATTGCTCATTAGTGTCCAAAGATGTGCAGGTTAGGGGGGATCAGTGGGGTAAATACAGGAGGGTATGGGGATAGGGTCTGGGCAAAATGCTCTGTTGGAGAGTCGATGCAGGCTTGATGGGCTGAATGGCCTGCTTCTGCACTGTGGGGATTCGATAATTCTATGCAATGCATAATATGAACCAATTAATTACATGATCCGTATGAATCACTGAGAAAAATATTATTCTAAAGATATTCGGTCGTAAATTATAATAAAATGCATTAAAATGGAAAGTTTGATGAAATGAAACCAAGGGTGGAATTTTCCTGTCCCGCCTACCACGGGAACCGTAACAGGCCGGGGTGTGGACTATGCAAAACTCCTTTGACATTGGGTGGGATTTTCCGGTTTTGGGGCGAGTGCGGCTGGAAAATCCCGCCCAAAATGTTTGTTGGTTCATTGTTGGTGTCGGTTTCTCTTAATGTTCTGCATTGGGTTTGGACCTTTGGGTCCTGCACCTGGCCAAGTGCACCCTCTGGTGGTTTGTCTTTGCTATTACACAAGTAGCAAGTCATTTTCAGCTTTTGATTTTAATGGAGATATAATTTGGGGAATAAAAAAAAGACTTGCATTTATATAGCCCTTACATGACCACCAGAGTTCCCCAAAGTGTAATCACTGCTGTAATGTGGTTGACTCTAAAAATGCTCTCCAAACAAGGGCCATTAGAGATGGGCAATAAATGCTGGCCTAGCCAATGACTCTCTCATCCCATGGACGAATAAAAAAAACCAGCAATGTAGCCAATATGCACACAGCAAACTCCCACAAACAGCAATATGATAATGTCAATCTTTTTGTTTGATTTGATTATTATCACATGTATTGGTATACAGTGAAAAGTATTGTTTCTTGCGCGCTATACGGACAAAGCATACCGTACATAGAGAAGGAAACGAGAGAGTGTAGAATGTAGTGTTACAATTATAGTTAGGGAGTAGAGAAAGATCAACTTAATGCGAGGTCGGTCCATTCAAAAGTCTGACAGCAGCAGGGAAGAAGCTGTTCTTGAGTCGGTTGGTACATGACCTCAGACTTTTGTATCTTTTTCCCGACGGAAGAAGATGGAAGAGAGTGGGTGGGATTTTACGCCCTCGCTCATCCCAAAGCCGTAAGTTCCCACCTGAGGTCAACAGACCGTCCCATTGTCTGCCCCTTGCCCGCTCCAATTCCCGTGGCAGGCGGGGCGGTACAATTCCAGCCAGTATGTCCAGGGCGTGTGGGGCCCTGTTCTTTTTTGGTGATTTCGATTGATTGGTAAATATAGACCAGGACACTGGGAATAACTCCCTTTTTTCTAAACAGATGATGCCTTGGTTTCACATTTCATCGGAAAGGTGGCACCTCTGACAGTGCAGCACACCCCTGGAGTGCAGCAGCACTCCCCCGCGGCGCAGCACTCCCCCGCAGTGCAGCAGCACTCACCTGCAGTGCTGAACTGTTAAGTGTCGGCCTTGATTGTTGCTCTCAAGCCCTGGAATGGGAGTTGAGTCCAGAACTTCGTGACTCAGAGCTACCAACTGAGCCATGGTGGACACGGGAGGATGTAAGAGGGGTTGACCCTTGGGATAATACCCATCTCTCTCAGTTGCAGTAAGTCATAGTGGCCCCAGCATTTTTGGAACGTTGATTTCTCATAATTCCTAGGACTGAGAGGCAACATTGATGACCTGCCTTGAGATGTCATGGGGAATAAACCACTCACAACGGCACCCATGTAAGATTCATTGTCATAAGACATAGTTTCACACATTGAGATAAAGAGACATTTGACTGATTGCAGATGTAAACTATTCTTGTACTTTGTTTTATCGTCATTGAATTTGACTTATCTGTGTCCCCATTCTCCCAGTGTGACCCAGGTGGCTGCCTCATTGAACTAACCACTCAGCTCACCATCATTATGGCAGGGAAGCAAATCTGGGGCAATATTCAGGAGTCGTTTTTGCCGTAAGTACATTTTTCAATTGCTGCTGCTTTTCATGTAGGGGTGACACGGTGGCACAGTGGTTAGCACTGCTGCCTCACGGCACCAGGGACCCAGGTTCAATTCTGGCCTTAGGTGATTGTCTGATTTGATTTGATTTATTATTGTCACATGTATTAGCGTACAGTGAAAAGTATTATTTCTTGCGCGCTATACAGACAAAACATACTGTTCATAGAGAAGGGAAGGAGAGGCTGCAGAATGTACTGTTGCAGTCTAGGGTGTAGAGAAAGATTAACTTAATATAAGGTAGGTCCATTCGAGGGTCTGATTGCAGCAGGGAAGAAGCTGTTTTTGAGTCTGTGTGGAATCTGCACATTCTCCATGTGTCTGCGTGGGTTTCCTCTGGGTGCTGCGGTTTCCTCCCAGATATGTAGGTTAGGTGGATTTGCCTTGGTAAATGCATGGGGTCGTGGGAATAAAGCAAGGAATGGGCCTGGGTGAGATGCTCTTTCGGAGAGTCTATGCAGACATGATGGGCTGAATGGCCTCCTTCTGCAATGTTGGGGGAGGATTCACTGTCCTCGTTAGGCAGCCGACAGGAATCCCAATGCCCCATTGAATGGGGAATCAGCCAAAAATTGGAATTCCCACCAGGCTTGAGGGCAGCTCTGAACAGCGGGGCTGGCTGGCGGGTTTCCCAGTTTGACCTCATATTTGCATCTTTCAGGTGGGTGAATCGTACCTGACAGACGCGGCCAGCACAAAACATTCCCGTTTTCCCGCAGCTCTGACGAATGGTCATCCAGACTCAAAACGTTGGCTCTGTTCTCTCTCCACAGATGCTGTCAGACCCACTGGGATTTTCCAGCATTTTCTGTTTTTGTTTCAGATTCCAGCATCCGCAATAATTTCCTTTTATCCAGTCTATTCCTGCTGTTTCCCAGTTTAAACCTGCTTCCCCAACCCCACCCCTTGGTCATCCAAACACAATCTGAGAAGGAGGGGAGGAGGGAGATTACAAAAGCAGGGAGGTCATGATGGAGTTGTATAGAACTTTGGTGAGGCCACAGCTGGAGCACTGTCTGCAGTTCTGGTCACCATATTATAGGAAGGATGTGATTGCACTGGAGGGGGTGCAGGGGCGATTCACCAGGATGCTGCCTGGAATGGAACATTTAAGTTATGAAGAGAATTTGGGGAGGTTTGAGTTGTTTTTATTGGAGCAGAGAAGACTGAGGGGCGACCTGATTGAGGTGTACAAGATTATGAGGGGCATGGACAGAGTGGATAAGGAGCAGCTGTTCCTCTTAGTTGAAGGGCCAGTCACAAGGGTACATAGATTCAAGGTGAGGGGCAGGAGGTTTAGGGGGGATGTGAAGAAAATCCTTTTTACCCAGAGGGTGGTGACGGTCTGGAATGCCCTGCCTGGGAGGGTGGTGGAGGCGGGATGCCTCACATCCTTTAAAAAGTACCTGGATGAGCACTTGGCACATCATAACATTCAGGGCCACGGACCAAGTGCTGGTAAATGGGATTAGGTGGGAGTTCAGGTGTTTCTCGCATGTCAGTGCAAACTTGATGGGCCGAAGGGCCTCACTGTATGATTCTATGAAATAACTGCGTGGGGGGAGGTTCTCTCACTTCAGCTCTGCACCAAGCAGTTGGAGCCTGGCAAATTTGCATCGACCTGCCTCTTGCATCCTGAATACCGATCACAGAATTGAGGCACAGAAGGAGGCCATTTGGCCCATCGCGTCTGCACCGGCTCTCCAAAAGGGCATCATGACTTAGTGCCAATCCTCTGCCTTGCCCTGTACCCCTAACATTGCTTCTATTCAAATAATCATCTAACGCTCTCTTAAATGCCTCGATTGAACCTGCCTCCATCACATTTCCATGATGTGGAGATGCCGGCGTTGGACTGGGGTGAACACAGTAAGAAGTCCCACAACACCAGGTTAAAGTCCAACAGGTTTATTTGGAATCGCGAGCTTTCGGAGCACTGCTCCTTGACTCACCTGATGTCGGAGCAATGTTCCAAAAGCTCGTAATACCAAATAAACCTGTTGGACTTTAACCTGGTGTTGTGAGACTTCTTACTGTGCCCCTCACACTTCCAGGCAGTGCATTCCAGACCCCAACCGCTCGCTGTGTGAAAAAGTACTTTCTCACGTCACATTTGCTTCTTTTGTAAATCACTTTATATCTCTCGTTCTTGATCCTTTTCAGAGCAGAATCGGTTTCTCCCTATCTACTCTGTCCAGCCCCTCATGATTTTAAACATCTCGATCAAATCTCTTCTTAGCCGCCTTCTCTCCCAGGAGAACAGTCCCAGCCTCTGACCTGACATTTGTTGAGTTCTGATGGTGAATAAGCAAACTCGAGACTCTGGCCATGCGGCACGGTGGCCCAGTGGTTAGCACTGCTGCCTCACAGCGCCAGGGACCCGGGTTCAATTCCGGCCTTGGGCGACTGTCTGTGTGGAGTTTGCACGTTCTCCCCATGTCCGCGTGGTTTTCCTCCGGGTGCTCCGGTTTCCTCCCACACTCCAAAGACGTGCGGATTAGGTTGATTGGCCCGGGGAAAAATTGACACTAGTGTCAGGGGGATTAGCGGGGTAAATATGTGGAGTTACAGGGATAGAGCCTGGGTGGGATTGCGGTCTGTGCAGACTCGATGGGCCGAATGGCCTGCTTCTGCACTGTAGGGATTCTATGATTCTCTATGAGTGACTTTGCGATGACAATACCTGACCTTCCGAGATGGCACTAGGTGATTTTAGGCTCTTTGATGCCGCTGACACATCCCTTCTGGCCATTTGACCATTTTGTCAAGAGTGCAGATCCACACTGCGACTCCCGTAAGAAGGCAGGATCTTGGGAACTTTCAGCACATGCGACGATTACCTTTTCATTTCCTTTTCTGCTATCTCTGCAGTTGGGTGAAAAACTGGTGGGTAAGTCGGAATGCCAGGCATCACCCGGAGAGGCTGTACTCCCGCTGGGAGCAGGACCATGACTTGCAGGACATGGGCCAGTTTGGCCTCTTCTACGAATATCTGGAAATGGGTGAGTGAAATAACTGATCAATATCACCTTTTGACAACAAGGTTCTGGTGTCCTGTTTTTTCTCTGCAATTCTGCCCTCAAAATTAGAAGCCATTTTGTTCCCTTTGTGTTGTAAGTGATAAAAGATGCCGATGAGTTGGAAGGGATTCAGTCGTGTTATCTGATGTCTGTTTTGCAGTCATCCAGTTTGGGTTTGTCACTCTGTTTGTGGCCTCGTTCCCCCTGGCTCCTGTTCTTGCTCTGCTCAACAACATCATCGAGGTCCGTGTGGACGCCTGGAAATTCATCACACAGTTCAGGAGGCCCATGGCCGCAAAGGCTCACAGTATAGGAATATGGCAGCAGATTCTGAATGGAGTCGCCATCTTCTCTGTGGTTACCAATGTAAGTACAACACCAAGTGTAGCACCATGAATTCCTCACGCAAAAGTATTCCTGGAAGAGTAGATTTTGACAATCGTCACTCGTATTAAGGCACGTGGCCTCCTCTGAATCTAGACCAGAAAACTGTGAGCACGGTAATTCCACATGGGCGAGGATTCAGGAGTTCCCATAGATTCTACACTCTTGCCCATTGGTAAGACTGGAGAATGCCATTCTGCGAGCCTCGCCTGCCACGGAATCGGGGCGGGCGTGCCGGTAAAATTCTGGCCTTGGTGTCAACCAGAGTCACAGAATACTACAGTGCAGAAGAGGCCCTTCAACCCGTTGAGTCTGCACCAACGCATGAACTGCCCACCTAATCCCACTTGCCAGCACTTGGCCCACAGCCTTGAATGTTATGGCGTGCCAAGTACTCATCCAGGTACTTTTTAAAGGATGTGAGGCATCCCATCTCCACCACCCTCCTAGAGTTTAGAAACTCATATTGGTGCACCACTCAGATTGTCTCCCACAGTCCGAAAGATGTGCTGGTTGGGTGCATTGGCCATGCTAAATTCTCCCTCAGTGTACCCGAACAGGCGCCAGAGTGTGGCGACTCGGGGATTTTTCGCAGTAACTTCATTGCAGTATTAATGTAAGCCTACTTGTGACTAATAAATACATTTTAAAACTCTTAGACCAGCATTCTCTGCATTAGAACATTCGAAGTAGGGACAGGAGTAGATGATGAGGCCCCTCATGTCTGCCTCACCTTTCCATGGCCAACCCACCTCACCTACACATCTTTGGACTCTCAAGGTGAAATTTAGCATGTCGAATCCACCCAACCCGCTGTCGGAGGAAACGGAGCACTCGGAGGAACCCCACACAGGCCCATAGAGAATTTGCAATCTCCGCGTAGACAATCGCCCAAGGCCGGAATCGAACCGGGGTCCCTGGTGCTGTGAGGCAGCAGTGCTAACCACTGTGCCACCATGCTGCCCCAATACAAATACAGTTGATGTTCTGCCTTAGCTGCATGTTCCCACCTTGTTCACTTCTGAACAATGTCAGGTACAAGGAGAAAGCACTCTGTTCCATCCAGCCTGTCCCACAATACTGTAATTACTGTGCACCACAATATAGACACTCCCCAGCTCATCTCAAACTGTGCAGTTCCTTGAGAGGTCAAAAACCATATATGTCAGGGAAAAAAGCACCATTTTCCTGAAATTTATTTAAGAAATATGCTACGACACTGGCTTCTGTTCATAACTAGGTGCTGGGAAAAATCCTAGGAGGACTGCACGTACAAACACCAGCCCCATTAGCTCTCTAAACGTTACACGTTTCTAGCTAAAATGAGTTATTAACCTACTTTCACAACCCTTGGGCTAAAGGTTTTCCAGACGCCCTGGCTGGCTGCAGAATAAACTGAATTTTAAAACATTCCCCTTAAACGTAAAATATATCAAGGGCATATTATCATCACACAAGGCAGGGGTGTGATGAAATACTCTCCACATGTCTGGATGAATGCAGCTGCAACAACACTCGAGAAGGTCAACACCATCCAGGACAAAGCATCCCGCTTCATTGGCAGCCTATCCACCAATCAACATCCACTTCCTCCATCACCGATGCACAATGATAGCAGTGTGTATCATCTTCAAGATGCACTGCAGAAACTCACCAAGCTTCCTTAGACAACAGTTTTCACCCCTGCAACCTCTACTACCACCTCTCTAGAAGGTCGAACGGCAGCAGATGCATGGGCATAACACCACCTGGAAGCTCCCCTCCAAGCCACTCACCAACCTGACTGAAAATTTACCCACCGTTCCTTCACTGTCGCTGGATCAAAATCCTGTAACTCTCTCCATAACAGCACTGTGGGTGTATCTACACCATTAGTACAGCACTGGTTTAAGAAGGCAGCTCATCATCACCTTCTCAAGGGTAATTACGGATGGGCAATAAATGCTGGCCTACCCACATCCCATGAATGAATGAAAACAAAAGTGCCATCAGTTTAAATAGACCAAGTTATTTATGGAGAAAAATAAAACTACCCTATCCTACAATTAATGATTTCTCCTTTCAAATTCTTTCAGGCTTTCATTGTGGCTTTTACCTCGGATATGATCCCCCGATTAGTTTACAAATACGCATATTCTCCCAATGATCAACTACCAATGAGAGGCTACATCAACAACAGTCTATCAATCGCCAATGCCTCACTTTTAAAATTTGGATCATTAGATAAAGAAATCACCACTTGCAGGTAAGAATTCCAACAAACATTTCCTTTCCAGGTGATCGGATCCCCGATGGTACATAATTTATAAGTGTATTTTTAAATGATATGAGAATATTTGATTCTGTTGCATGTTAACTGGGACAGCTACAGCTCAGATATATTGCACGTTGGACACTGGTTGTAGTTTGCAGGACAGAAGCTTGGGGGTGAATTGTGCTGCGCGAGCAATGGACAACACTGAGTTTCCAGTTCATGAAGGTGTTTCCAACAACCCAAAAGCAATGAGGAGATGACTCCCTTTGCACATGAGTTTCGGGAGATGAGAAGTAGAGCGTTAGAATCATATCATATAATAGAATCCCTACAGTGCAGAAGAAGGCCATTCGGCCCATCGAGTCTGCATGAACCACAATCCCACCCACCCCGTAACCCCACATATTTACCCTGTTGGTCTCCCTGACAGTAGAGTTAATTTAGCATGGCCAATCAACCTAACCTGCACATCTTTGGATGTCTTGGGTGTAGATAAGACCTTAGGGGTAGATAAAGTCCACAAGTGAATGTCACTTGCAAGCAAAGTGGGGTGTAATTTCTGGGCAGTTTGCCTAATGTAATCCTCCTTGTGTTTTGGCAACCTAAACACAACTGCAGCCCTCCTCCTGCATTCCTGGTGTAAGCAGAGAGGGCAGCCTGAAGAATTATTAGTCACCGTTCCAGTTACAATCACCTATCATCAGTGGTTAGCACTGCTGCCCCGCAGAGCCAGAGACCCAGGTTTAATTCCGGCCTCGGATCACTGTCTATGTGGAATTTGCACTTTCTCCCTGTATGTGCACGTGTTTCCTCCAGGTGCTCCGGTTTCATCCCACAGTCCAAAGATGTGCAGGTCAGGTTGATTGGCCATGCTAAATTGACCCTTAGTGTCAGGGGAATTGGCAGGGTAAATGGGTGGGGTTATGGGAATAGGGCCTGGGTGGGTTTGTCATTGGTACAGACTCGATGGGCCGAATGACCTCCTTCTGTACTGTAGGGACTCTGTGATCCACTTTATATACTGCAAACCTCATCTTGGAAAGTATTTAGCAGACTTTTATTGATGAGACGATTCACATTGTGAAAAGTCAGCTACAACGTGAGGCCCCCCAAGTACCAAAAGTTGCAGAGAAATCCCCCTAGCTTTGAAACAAGAGCCTCTTTCAGAGTTCCTGGGATTGTGGTGTTTAGATTCTTATTTTCCACGATTTAAGAAGTTTGTAAGATCGCCATAAATGGTGCCAGTCTGAATGGCACTTTCGACTTTGCATAAATGTTCACCATCAGATTCCTTTTCAATGTTACAGGTATAAGGACTATCGTTATCCGTTGGGGCACAGATTAGAATATCAGCACACCATGCAGTTCTGGCACATTTTGGCTGCGAAAATGGCATTCATTATCATCTTGGAGGTACCATCAAAAACCTGCTACCTTTACTTTAATGTCTGATTCTAAGATGCAGGTGACTGGGAGAAGGATGTGTCCTCAAAGTCCGCCAACCAACATTTTCTAATTTGGAAGGAATCTATCTCATTATAGCCTGTTAATACTCATTTATATTCCCACTGTGTTTACCAGCATTGGATTGGTGATGTTCAGCTATACAGCATAACCTAGCTAACCACCTCTGAGTCATAGAGTCATAGAATTGTACAGTGCAAAAAAGGCCTTTCAGCCCATCGAGTCTGCACCTACAATAACTACCACTAAAGGTGCACTGATCCCATTTTCCTGCACTTGTCCCATATCCTTGAATGCTCCAAATACTTTTTAAAGGTTGTAAGTTTTCCAGTTTCGACTGGGGAGGGCGGCACGGTGACACAGTGGTTAGCACTGCTGCCTCACAGCACCAGAGACCCAGGTTCAATTCCAGCCTTGGGTGACTGTGTGGAGTTTGCACGTTCTCCCCGTGTCTGCGTGGGTTTCCTTCGGGTGCACCGGTTTCCTCCCACAGTCCAAAGATGTGTGGGTTAGGTTGATTGGCCATGCTAAATTGTCCCTTAGTGTCAGGGGGCAGGGTAAATAAGTGGGATTACAGGGATAGGATTGTTGTCGGTGCAGACTCGATGGGCCGAATGGCCTCCTTCTGCACTGTAGGGATTGTATGTTTTATCTTCCCAGGCAGTGCATCTCAGATTCCCAGAACCTTCTGAGTGAAAATATATATTTTTTTCAAATCCTCTCTGAACCTCCTGCCCCTCATCCTAAAATATGCCCCCTCATGATTGACCCCTCAACCAAGGGGGAAACAGCTGTTTCCTATTCACCCTGTCCATACCCCACATAATCTTATACACCTCTATCATGTCCCCCCTCAGCCATCTCTGCTGTAAAGAAAACAATCCAAGCCTATCCAGCCTCTCATTATAGCTCAAATGCTCCATCCCAGGCAACATCCTGGTTTATCTCCTCTGTACCCTCTCTAGTGCAATCACATCCTTCCTATAATGAGATGACCAGAATTGCACACAGTACTCCAGCTGTGGCCTAACCAATGTTCTGTACAGCTGCAACATTATCTCCTTGCTCTTATGCTGTACGCCACGATTGATAAAAACGCGTGTCCCATATGCCTTCTGAAGGCCTTGAGAGGATTGACAAGTTTAAAGTTTCCACTTGCGTGGCAATAGTGCTAAATATCCACTAACACCTCCAGTGGGAATTCCAAATAGGGGAGCTGAGATCTGGCTGGAAGTGTGTTCCTATCCACAGCTACCTAGGATCGAGTGATAACTTATTTTTTATTCTTTCGTGGGATGTGGACATTATTGGCTGGGGCAGCAAATGATCCAATTGCTCTTGAACTGAGTGGCTTGTTCCGCGGTTTCAGAGAGCAGTTAAGAGTCAACCAAAGAGTCAAGGTTGTAAGTTTTCCTGGGCTAAACACCTCTAAGTAATAGAGTGATAGAGTCATACAGTGTAGAAAAGGCCCTTTGGCCCATCAAGTCTGCACCAACAGTAACTACCACTAAAGTCATGCTAATCCCAATTTCCTGCACTTGTACCATGTCCTTGAATGTTATATTTGAAGTCCTCATCCTAATACTTTTTAAAGGTTATAAGACTTCCAGCCTCCACTACCTTCCCAGGAAGTGCATTCCAGATTCCCACTACCCTCTGAGTGAAAAAATGTTTTCTCAAATCTGCTCTGAATCTCCAGCCCCTGACCCTAAAACTATTCTCCCCCCCCGCCCCCCCCCACCCACCCCCCCCCCCCACCCCCACCCCGCCCTCGTGAATGACCCCTCTATCTTGGATAAATCAGATATCGTTAACTATTACAGATTACAGAAACTTCATAGAATCATTGAATTCCTACAGTACTGAAGGAGGCCATTCAGTTCATCGAATCAGTACCAACCACAATCCCACCCAGGCCCTATTCCTGCAACCCCACACATTTACCCTGCTAATCCCCCTGATTCTAGGGTCAATTTAGCATGGGAACTCGACCGAACCCACACATCTTTGAACTGTGGGAGGAAACCGGAGTACCCGGAGGAAACCCACGCAGACACGGGGAGAATTATACCCCTGAGTGCCCAGATTAAATAACATTCTGTCAGGCTTCTGCCTTGACTCGCCAATGTTCTCTGTTCTAATCTGTAAGGTGATGTGATGATGAATCCTTTTTGCTCTTTAACCCCAGCACGTTGTCTTCCTGGTGAAGTTTGCAATCGCTGCACTGATTCCGGACGTCCCGAGCGAGGTGAAGGCTCGCATAAAACGGGAGAAGTATTTAACACAAAAGATTCTGCACGAGTACGAACTCAACAAACTCAAAGAGATGCTCGTTGGCACGGGGGGCAGTTCCGGGAACAAGGAGGTGTCGGTCCAGGCAGAGAAAGTGGAGCTGCTGAAGGGAGAGTTATAGTCCACGCAGTGGCAGGTTTCAAATGTGAGAAGAAAAGACATGTTTTTTTGTTCTTTGCAACAAAAGACAATTGTTTTGTTTCTTTAACAATGAGCAACCTGCCACGATGGCACGGGATTAGGCTGGCAGCAGTCTGGATGCTGAGACCACCAATTCAGATAATACGTCCTACCGTAGACCCAGTGAGCTCCTGCTTTCAGTGCGACCGCATATCGGGCTTCTATCAGAGCAGCTTTCTAAACTGGAATTAACGGTTCCTGTTGTCTTCTAACTTGCACGAGTGGATTAGCATCTACCATGTTGGTGCCACGGGGTGAGGAAAAATGTCTTGTTGTAAGAACCTGACTGTTAAACCTCCCAAAATGTAACCACACTAGGTGTGTTGAAGAGCTAGCAAATAGGATCAGGAAGAAAGTTGTCAATATGATTGTTAAAGACGTATCTATCTCCTTACTTCGTCGGGAATAAGAAGCAACGCAGTCCTCTGATCATAGAATCGTAGAATCCCTATAGTGCAAAAAGAGGCCATTTGGCCCATCGAGCCTGCACCGACAACAATCCCACCCAGGGTCTATCCCCATAATCTCATATATTTGCCCCACTAGTCCTCCAGACACTTGGGGTCAATTTAGCATGGCCAATTAACCTAAGTGCTCATCTTTGAACTGTGGGAGGAAACCAGAGCACCCGAGGAAACCCACGCAGACTCCGGGAGAACGTGCAAACTCCAGACGTTCACCCAAGCCGGATTTGAACCCGGGTCCCTGGCGCTGTGAGGCAGCAGTGCTAACCACTGTGCCACCGTGCTGCCCCACAAACATCTTTCCATTTCTTGGTTTCACTCCTGTGGTCATTGACTCGTTCCTGTCTCCTACATTTTTTTCTCAGCCACTTCCCTTTTCCCGGCCACCGCCCTGTCTCTTTCTTTCCTTTTGAACGTCTCTTCTGTATCTCTCTTTCCTTTATTCTTATCCCTTTTGTCCGCACACCACAGAAATTCACCAGCGTAGCTTGTGATAACACGGCAAAATTGAAAAGCAAACTTGCACAATGTAACACGTGGGGCAGGATTTTCTGGCTGGGCTCACCCCAAGGCAAGAAATTCCATCCGAGGTCAACAAACCTTTGCATGGACCCCCAACCCTCTCCAATTCCCATGGTGGGTTAGATGGGCAAATTCCACCCATGAAGTAAGATCTTGCCCCCCCATAACCACATCCTCCAGACCCAAAGTGGAAACTAACTGGTAGATGCTAATCCACAAGTGGAAGCACTGATCTCTCAGTAACCATATCACATGTATCTTCCGGATGAGATGACTGCAAAAGAAAGGCCCGAGATACAGCTCCTCTCAATTCATGCGATCTTTCTACATGTGCTGGATGCAAAATCCATCAGTTTCCTAAAAATAGTACTATGGTTAGAGCCAAACACTTTCCAACTCTTTATTCTTAACCAACACCTCCACATTGGAGGTGTTAGTTTCAGCTGACAAGGAAGGAAATGTACTATTTATTTAAAATCAAAATGTGCTCTTGGAAGTTGCAATCAACCCTTCAGAATGGTGGCACAGTGATTAGCACTGCTACCTCACAGCGCCAGGGACCCGGGTTCAATTCCGGCCTCGGGTCACTGTCTATGCAAGTCTGCACGTTCTCCCCGTGTCTGCATGGGTTTCCTCCGGGTGCTCCGGTTTCCTCCCACAAAGATGTGCGCATTAGATTGACTGGCCATGCTAAATTGACCCTAGTGTCAGGGAATTAGCAGGGTAAACGTGGGGTTATGGGGATAGGTCCTGGGCGGGATTGTGGTCGGTGTAAACCCGATGGGCCAAATGGCCTCCTTTTCCGCAGTGTCGGGATTCTATGAGTCTTGATGATTTTTAAACCGGTGGGTGTATAAGGTGCAGAGGGAGTATATTTTGTTCCAATCACACATGTCCTGAGCGGGCGCCTGGGCCACCATTTTATGTTTCCCTGCCGGCGGGTTTGTAGGCAATGGGGCGCATGGTGTGATTATAAAATTTTTCAGATGGCATTCCCACCAGGTTCCCGCCCTCCCCGACTTCTCCACTATGTTATGCTTGGACAGGTGAGGCCGGAGCCAGCCCGCCCGCCATTGCATCAGTTGAGGCCCTTTGACTGCTTGTTAGCTATTTCCCACCTCGCCTCTCCTCCCCACCCTGAGACTCCCACCCTTACTCCCAGAACCTAGACTCTGGTGGAGAAGGTAGATTCAGAAAGAATGTTCCCAGTGGTGGGGGTGTCCGAAACTGGGGGTCATAGTTTGAGGATAATCGATAAACCTTTTAGGACTGAGGTGAGGAGAAATTTCTTCACCCAGAGGGTGGTGAATGTGTGGAATTCACTACCACAGCATGAAGTTGAGGCTAAAATGTTGTCTGATTTCAAGAAGAAATTAGATATAGCTCTCTGAGCTAAAAGGATCAAGGGAGATGGGGTGGGGGGGGAAGATGTTTAAAGTTTTATTTATTAGTGTCACAAGTAGGCTTACATTAACACTGCAATGAAGTTACTTTAAAAATCCCCTTGTCGCCACACTCCTGGCGCCTGTTCGGGTACACTGAGGGGCAATTGAGCATGGCCAATGCACCTAACTAGCACTTTTGGACTGTGGGAGGAAACATGAGCACCTGGAGGAAACCCACGCAGACACTGGGAGAACATGCGGACTCCACACAAACAGTGACCCAAGCTGGGATTCGAACTCAGGTCCCTAGCGCAGTGAGGCAGCAGTGCTGACCACCGTGCCGCCCTTACCTTCCAGGAGGCAAGGTGTACTCCAGGAACACGTATTAATACAGTCACATTGCTAGTTTCCTCCGTGTCTGATACAATGACTTAATGGGAATATATGTTTGTTTAATTCCCATTTTCAACTTTAAAAAAAAATTCCAATGTGTTTTATCTCCTCTTAGGTCATTGCCACATATATATATTCTATTGAAAAAAATACAGTTTTAATTTTAAAACGTTTTGATTGCAGTGATGTTCGTATTAGTGGAAAATGCCTGTTACAGGAAGCTAAAGAGCCAGTCTAACGCAAACCCAGCTGTCTGCTAAACAAACCAGGCTGGGGGATTTCAATGAGGAGGATTGGCTGTGAGGTGGTGGACTGGGCCTCTCCATTGGGGCATAAGGTCCAGCCACCACTGCGATGCCTTGTGACGAGAAGGTTTATTTCCCCGTCGAGGAACTTTGCCAAGGAATTGTGTCAAAATTAAGACCGAGGTCAGACGTGACCAGCTGCAACATGGCCTCCTCAATGCCTCTGGTTAAGGCATGGTATTTGTAGCCCATTATCCAGCAGGACAAGTGGCAGAGAGTCGAGCCGAGGACGTTTGCCATTTCCGGCATTGTTCACATGGGGGACATGTTCATTGGCAAAATAGCAGATCAAACAGTGGATTGTGTCCCCACGCAAGTTTGCACCCACTCCATATTCACTGCAAAATTCACAGATACGAGGGGGGGATATTCGGTCTGGCCTCATTTGCAATAATAAGTTTCCTCTTACCATCACAAACGGGCAATGAAATTGTCACTTGCCCCTCATTTGAACAGATTATTGGTTTGTTCTAGTATAGGCCTAGATGTATATTGGACCTCATGTACAAAGAATACATTGATTGAAGTCTTCTCCACCCACTAAAACCAGGATGTTTTTTTTTCTCTCTGCTGAGTTTTGAAATCCAGAGGATTAATAAAGGTTGACATAAAGCTAGGCTCCACTCGGCTGTTGAACTGATGGAATTGGATGTCGTTCTGGCCTGGGATACCAAAAACAGTCGCAGTTGTCAGTAGCAGACACCCGGATCTCACTCAGCTGCGTATTGTCTACTCCGGATTTTTCTTCCTCTTTACTGATGCCCATTTAGAAAATGATTCCAGCACCAGTTCATTCTCACCTCTGAAGATTCATTGATCTCACTTGCTTCTGTCCAACTTTTGTTTTCGCAATGATTAGATTTAATTATTTTATAAACTGTCGCAAAAGCTTAAGGGTCCTCATGTATATAATTTTACAAAAGGAAACCGTTAGGTTGCACGGTAGAGCAGGAACACGGTACTGTGAAAAAGGACTGAAAGTTGGTCTCTGTAATTAAAGCTGCGGTTATTCTTGTCCAAGCTACATTAACGAATGAAGGTTATATTCTAAACATCAGAGAGGGATCTGTGCTGGTAGCATCGTTGCACTTGAAGATACCCCATTAAGAGTTGAGCTCAGAAATGCGAAACATAATAGGACATTATCAAGATTTGCAAAGGTTGCTTCACTTGGTTGCCCTCTTAACTGTGGATCTTCTGGTTAACTTGTCTCCATACTTATTTTTAGACTTTCAGCTATTTTAGTGTCTGCTCTAGGTGCCCGCACTCTCGCTCTCATTATCTCTAAAGCCTAGAGGTTCTGAAGCTGTGGCTTTACCTGGTCACTGTAAGCTGCTGGACATTCATTTGGAAGAACAGATTTTGATCTGACTAGGACGTTAGTGTGAAAGAATCGTGTATTTCCTTATTTAAAGTGGCTCAATTTGATTAAAATAGCGCAATATTGTGACTTGTGAATGAAAGCTCTGAAAGAGACTTTTGTATACCCATCTGTAGAATACCTAAAAAAACATTTCTGTTTGAAGTTAATAAGTGTTTTTTGTAAATTATATTTCAATGTACGTTATCATTAATAATGTACTCAAAGCCAAAGAAATGGTGCAAATTGAGAAATTATAATGTGCAGGAATCCAGATGTTCAGCAGCAGCGCTAGAATGTTTTGCTGTTAAATTGAGAACTCCAGTTGTTGTCTGATAAAAATTCAGTGCAGCGAAACCAAGCCCAAAGGGGATTTGATTAGAAAGCTGCCACTTGCCTCATGGCTGTTATATTTCAGCTCAGCATCGTTCTATTGTACTGGCACCTGTTTTGGACACACCTGAACAGCAATCTGCCATTGAAAGAGAGATATGTACGCTCTGCCAATGCAGTTACAGACCATGGGCTCCCTACAGTGCAGAAGAAGGCCACTCGGCCCATCAAGTTTGCACCAACTCTCCAAAAGAGCATCTTACCCAGGTCCCAGCGCATTTACTGTGAATATTCCACTTAACCTGCACATCTTGGGACACTAAGGTGCAAATTAGCATGGCCAATCCACCTAACCCGCCCATCTTTGGACTGTGGAAGGAAACCGGAGCACCCAGAAGAAACTCGCGCAGACACAGGGAGAATGTGCAAGCTCCACAGTCAGTGGCCCAAGGCCGGAAGCTAACCCGGGTGTCTGGCGCAGTGAGGCAGCAGTGCTAACCACTGTGCCACCATGCCTGCCCTGGGATACTAAAGTTAGAGCAAATATCAGGAAGTTTCCTCATCAATCTGTGCTTTCTTTACTGTGTGAAAGGTCCGCATTAGCTTCACACAACACAATAGTTAACAGGACTGAGAAATTGGTGCTGCAACTAGCTATTGATGAGGTGTGGAGGGGGAAGTAAGTCCCATACAATATGGTAAGGAGTAAAGTCGAACTAAAAGTGGTTCCTCTATGCAAGTGCTTTCCCTTGTATCTCTCATGCATCATTAGGGAAGGGAGTGAAGATTCTTTAATCTACAAACATTATCCAACATTTCAACCACAGAAAAGTATTGATGCATGTTCAGAACTGCAGAATTAGAATAGAAAATTAAAAATCCATTGAAGCCAAGAGATTCCAAGGGAGCTTAACTGTTGGCTGTTGTTTTAATGGAGATAGAAGCATGCATTTCATATAACACATTCATAACTGCTGTAAATATTTAATATGCCTGTATTTAATCTGCAAAAAAAAATAATAGTCCAAGCCAGGACACTGAAATGAAGTCAGCAGTAACTTGCTACCAACGCAACTTTAAATAAATCTTTTCAAATAAACACGGTGCCTTCGAAGGAGACCTCACAAAACAGATATATTTACATGGATGCAACACGCTGTGTCACAATCTTTCCCATCTCGACCATTGCAGATACACACCAAGCCTTTTCCCTGACTCATTTGTTTTCTGAAGATGTCGTCATGTATTTGCCCCTCTTCGCATAAGAGTAAACAGCAATTATTTCACCAAAATCTGTCGCTGCTCTCTAACAGTGGAGTATAAGCTTCACACAGGGGGAAGGTAAGCCTTATGCCAAGAATTCAATAAGCCATATATGTTTACAGTACCTGTATCGAGCAGTATTGCCCTACATTGTGAATCCGGTTGGGTTAAGGTGTTTTTATTTAACCCAAGCAGACACCCCGAGCATTTTTTACTTTGGCAGCTAAAAATGCCTGGGGGAAAAAAACCAGAAAGAGTCCAAATATTTACTGAGTATTGGCTACTGTTACATGTATATTTTAAAAAAAAACTATTTTGTTTCAATGAAGGAAAGTTGAAAAATATAACATGCTAGTTAGTAACAGTTTTTTTTAATTATTTGTATAGTGTATTTTTGTAAACCCTTCTTTGCTCTCGTTCTGGCTTTCCCTCTCCTGCTCCAGAATGATGGCTTCATTGCAGATGTTTTACTGATACTGAATGTTTCTGGTCTCCAGTTCCAGATGATTGTTTCTTGTAAGACCATATTTGCCTTTTAAATGATACAACTATGTTTATTCAGGATAACACATTTGCTTTGTACCCGACTTGAATGAAATAAAACACTTTACAACGTCAAGGCAACCCGTTCAGTGTTTTCCATGTGTTTTACCAGCATTTACAATGCGAACAATTTTCATTTTTTGGGCGGGGCTATGATGAGTGTTTGATTTTTCACTTAAGGTTTTAGGATGGGGCGTGAGGGGACATGGCACAGGCAAAGATCTAAGACTGGGGACTCATGGAAGATGTCTCACAAGGGAAACGTACAGAACTGTTGGCTTGGGGATCAGCTGTCATTGCACGCACTACGGTGGGGAGGCAGTGTCATAATGGTACTGTCACTGAACTATTAATCCAGAGACCCGGGGTAACGCTCTGAAAACCTGCGTTCAAAACCCACCATGGCAGAGGGTGAAATTTGAATTCAATAAAAATCTCGAATTAAAAGTCTAATGACCATGAAACCATTGTCGATTGTCGTAAAAGCCCATCTGGTTCACTAATGTCCTTTAGGGAAGGAAATCTGTCATCTTTTACCTGGCCTGACCTACATGTGACTCCAGAGCCACAGCAATGTGGTTGACTCTCAACCGCCCTCTAAAATTGAGGGCAGTTGGGGATGGGTAATAAATGCTGGCCTAACCAGCGACGCCCATATCTTGTAAATGAATTTTTTAAAATTTCAGTTCTCTGCCACAACCACAATCTCCAGTGTGCATAGGACAAGATTGTCCCCAATCAGTATGAATATGAGATGAGCACCAATCTAACCCACACAGCCAAACCAGAAGATCCATTTGATCTGTTATGTCTTGACAACTCTTTGAAAGAATCATCCAATTAGTCTCGTTTACGCCCCTATAAAAGAAATGTAGTTGCTGTTTGAATCCTTAACAGGGAATATATTGACAAAATTTAAAATGCATTAAATACTAGCTGCATCAAAATTAAAAGGTCAATATATGGGACAAAAAGCCAAAACAGGTTAAATGTACATAGAGGCGGGAAATGTAGACAACAGCATGTAATGGAATGCCCCAGCTCCTGAACCTCGACAGCTGCACTTGAAGAATGTATTGTTGCCTGAGATGTGTCTCAAGAGGTGTGTCCATTTTGCCAAGCCATGGCGATCTCCCCAAGAGACTGTACACACCCCTCCCCCATGCCCCACCACCGAGCAAGCATTGGGGGCTCTCCACACTCTTTCCCCCCCCCCTTCCCCATTGCCCAAGCATCAAGAGTTCCCCTCCCCAGCAAACAGAATGGGAACCCTACCCCCATGTGGCTCATCAGAGGGTCCTACCCTAGCACTGCCCCCTTTCACTGGTTGGTAATGCACTGCCAACCTGTATCAGGAGGCAGTGCCCGAGCATGACCCTCTTCCCCCTGGGGGTTATATTTAACTTTGCGCCCCCAGAGGGAATCTCTTCCACTGATACTTTTGTGCACCTGTTCTAAACCTTGCTGACGGGATGAATATTAAGTGAGCAGGGATCATGTGTCGTGGGGGGAGGGGGTGCTCATTAACTATATTACAATGTATTTAGTGTATTACAATGAGGTTCTAGCCCTTTGTGGACAAAACCTTCTTACATCACCAGAGAGGAGCGAGAAAACCGAGAAACAAGACCTTACTGGCAAGAATCACGTTTCCTGAATCTCGCTGGATTTTGCGCTTGCGGCAGACATGGGCACAAAATTGATCCCATTATTAATGAGTGACTGACTGTTCCCAGAAGAAATCCTCAGAAACTGAGAAGTATGCCTGAAATTTCCCGATAACTATTTATATTTATTTATTAGTGCCACAAGTAGCTTACGTTAACACTGCAATGAAGTTACTGTGAAAATCCCCAAGTCGCCACACTCCGGTGCCTGTTCGGATACACTGAGGGAGAATTTAGCATAGCCAATGCACCCAACCGGCACGTCTTTCAGACTGTGGGAGGAAACCGGAGCAGCCGGAGGACACCCACGTAGACACAGGGAGAACGTGCAGACTCCGCACAGACAGTGACCCAAGCCGGGAATCAAATCCGGGTCCCTGGCACTGAGGCAGCAGTGCTGACCACTGTGCCATCGTGCAGCCCTATTCCTGGCAGAGCTCCATGTTGGGGCTGTGCACTCTGGAATTTGGCCCTGAATGTTGTCAATAATTAGCTGGGAAAGAATAGCAAATTAAGAAACAGATCATTGGTGATGAAAGTTGAATTAAGGCTCCAACCGTCAGCTGATTTGACAGAGAAAGCCAAAACATTTCCTCAGCCCTTTTAAAGTTGAGATTTGAAGGACCTTCCCTTTAATGTGTGTCTGTAATGAACAGAAGTATGCTGGAAATGTGAGTGAGCTTGTTAAATGCCCTCATTACTAAGCTGGGTGCATGCGTGATTAGTCTCCTGCCTGGTACAGACAGATACAAAAGCCTTCCGTTCAATGGAATGTCTCACAGCCCTGACTCCTATTGCCAGAGGCAGAAAATTAGTGCTTGAGTTGAACAACACGGAGCATCTATAGGGCTGCAGCCTGGAATGTTTTCACATACTTACCGTGCCTTTGGACCTTTCATAGCCGCAGGTGGGAAAAGAATTTCTGGTGGTCTGTACATTAGGTCAGCTCTCCAAGTAACCTTCCATCCACCCAGCACAGCAGGCTTTCTGTTTCAGTGCGATTTGTGTAGTTTGGAGCTGAATAATTTGATCGGCTTTGATAAACAAACCAAAAACACTTTCTACCTCAAAAGATAAAATACTGCGGATGCCAGAGGTCTTAAAATAAAAGTGGAGAATGATGAAAATTCTCAGCAAGAGGAGGTGATGGCCTAGTGGTATTATTAGATTAATAATTAACTATTAATCCAGAAGCTAAGCTAATGCTCTTGGGACCTGGGTTTGAATCCCGTCACGGCAGATGGTGGAATTTGAATTCAATAAAAAAAAATCTGGAATTAAGCATCTACTGAGGACCATTGTCGATTGTCAGAAAAACCCATCTGATTCACTAATGTCCTTTAGGGAAAAAAAAATTCCGTCCTTACCCGGTCTGGCCTACATGTGACTCCAGAGCCACAGCAATGTGGTTGACTCTCAACTGCCCTGTGAATAAGGGCAACTAGGGATGGGCAATAAATGCTGGCCCAGCCAGCGACGCCCATGTCCCATGAGTGAATAAAAAGGAAATCTGACAACATCTTTGGAGAGAGAATCTAAGTGAACATTGCAGACCTGTGACATTTGATCGGAACTGGGGAAAGTTAGATAATGTGATAGGTTCTGAGCAAGTGGAAGGGCAGGGGGACGAGGATTAATAGTCTAGTGATAATATCGCTAGACCATCTCCTCTCCTCTGTGGGATTCTGTACTGGAAGTAGAAATCCAACACAGAGCTGTACCTCAACAGGGACCTAGAACCTGCATAAACAAGACAATGCCCTTAATTAATCAGCTTGAAGGATCTTTTCTGAAACACACACAAAATTCAAGCAGGAAATGGCAGTTAAGGTTCATGTACAGAAAATGAAATAAAGTGATTGAAAGAAAGATGGGATTACAATTAAGGGATAAAGGATACAGAAAGAAAAATCTCCTATGAAGGAATGAGATTCTACACTTGTTCTGGTAAATTTTCCGTACCGGAGCAATAGTTTGGTGGTAATTATAATTTATCACTAATGTTCCTTCTACCTGAAAGTTGAGAGCAAGTTAATTATGTTTATGAATCAGCGAATGCATGGCTACACAAAATAATGTAAAGGCCCTGCACGGAATAATAGCGGCATGGTGGTACAGTGGTTAGCACTGCTGCCTTACAACGCCAGGGACCTGGGTTCGATTCCCAGCTTGGGTCACTGTCTGTGTGGAGTCTGCATGTTGTCTGCATGGGTTTCCTCCAGATGCTCCAGTTTCCTCCCACAGTCCAAAAGATGTGCTGGTTAGGTGCATTGGCCATGCTAAATTCTCCCTCAGTGTACCCGAACAGGCACCAGAGTGTGGCAACTAGGGGATTTTCATAGTAACTTCATTGCAGTGTTAATGTAAGCCTACTTGTGACATGAATAAATAAAAAAAAGGTTGCACCCAGCTAAAGGAAATAGAAGAGTTGTTGTTTATCACACCAATAAATATTTCATTGTAATGGAATATACGAGCCCTAACTTTTACTGGCATATTTAATGGGTAAATATGACAAATCAAATAACAATTCCCTGTCTTTCACATTTACCTGCACATGTGCAGATGCTTGAAGTTGCCGTGAGATTTACTGCTTATGATGGTAAGTGCTGATAGCTTAACAGTTATTGTTATTTTAAAACCCAGTCCATTTCCATTGGAGCAAAACTGGAGTGAATGATCAACATTAACAGGGATCTAAGATGTGTTGACTCACCCAGACATGCTGTGCAGTCCTATTCTTCAATTATGTGGGAAGATGGAGACATTCTGAGTTATTGTGCACCACTTCGTTGACATGCACCTTTTCTTTTGTCAGCGCTGAATGGTACGAATGTCTGCAGCTTCATCAAGACCTAACACATCATTTCAAATGCTGTGACAGTCACAGTTTGAGCACTCTCCCAAATCTGTTTATGTTCACAGCGGAAGGCAGTTTCCTTACCTGACCTACATATCCTTGGACATTGGTATTTTCAATAGCATGTCAGTGAATTGACAATAACTCTTCTTTTGCAGTTTTTCTCATTGAGAATTGCATGAACTCTGTGCACAATATTTTACAAGCCACAAATGGTTTTCTGATCGTGTTAATCAAGGTCAATCTAAAAATCAAACTCACTTTCAAGAACAAAAGTTGAAAGTACATTTATATATACCTTTCGTGACCTTTGGCTTTCTCAAATGCTTCACAACCAATTAAGTACTTTTGAAGTGCGGTCACTTCTATAGTAAGAGTTCTAATGTAGATAACCAGAATACTATAGCAAGGGACCAGTGGTGCAAACCAGAAACTACCCAGGTCCCTAGCTCTGTGAGGCAGCAGTGCTAACTACTGTGCCATTGTGCTGCCCATACTCCTGCATCTTAATCCTCCTACCAACTAACATAGCCTCCTTTCCACACTATTCATAGCAGGCAAACAATAGAAATTGTACCTGCTGCTGGGCAGGAGAAGGGAGGTCTTGTGGTGCAGTGTGGTCAAATTGCTATCCTTCCAATACGTCTGTGCCAGGTGGTAAACATGAGTGGAGATGCCGGTGTTGGACTGGGGTGAGCACAGTAAGAAGTCTCACAACACCAGGTTAAAGTTCAACAGGTTTATTTTTTTTTATACTTTTCCAATTCAATCAAATCAAATCCAATTCAGAGTCTCAACAAGTTGAGACATTTCAGATCCAGGCTGACAAGACAGGGCGAGCGACCAAACCAACCTGTCCTGGGCCTGATCTACATGAGCCAAGCTGATTGGAGAAGGGGGAGGTTCCTCCTCCAAGACTTGAGCTCATTTGCATCTTAGCCAAAAGGCCGAGATGCCGCTTTTAAAATTGCTTCATATGAAACATATGAAGCTTCAGTATAACCTAATGACCTTGACCAAGTGCGGCCGACCATGGGGTGCCGACCATACTACACTTGATCTTAGCCAACAGGCCGAGAAGCGTCAATAGGTTTATTTGATAGCACGAGCTTTCGGAGTGCTGCCCCTTCATCAGGTGAGTGGAGAATTGTATTCACAAGCAGAGCATATATAGACACAGACTCAATTGCAAGATAATGGTTGGAATGCGAGTCTTAACAGGTAATCAAGTCTTTACAGGTGCAGACAATGTGAGTGGAGAGAGGGTTAAGCACAGGTTGAAGAGATGTGAATTGTCTCCAGCCAGGACAGTTAGTGAGATATTTCAAGCCCAGGCAAGTCGTGGGGGTTACAGATAGTGTGACATGACTCAAGATCCCGGCTGAGGCCGTCCTCGTGTGTGCGGAACTTGGCTATCAGTTTTTGCTCGGTGATTCTGCATTGTCGTGTGTCGTGAAGGCCGCCTTGAGAACACTTACCCGAAGATCAGAGGCCAATGCATCTGTACTGCCGACAGGAAGGGAACACTCCTGCTTGGTGATTGCCGAGTGGTGCCCATTCATCCGTTGTCATAGCGTCTGCATGGCCTTGCCAATGTACCTGCCTCAGGACATCCTTTCCTGCAGCGTATCAGGTAGACAACGTTGACCGAGTCACAAGAGTATGTACCGTGTACCTGGTGGATGGTGTTCTCACGTGAGATGATGGCATCCGTGTCGATGATCCGGCACGTCTTGCAGAGGTTGCTGTGGCAGGGTTGTGTGGTGTCATGGTCACTGTTCTCCTGAAGGCTGGGTAGTTTGCTGCGAGCAATGGTATGTTTGAGGTTGCGCAGTTGTTTGAAGGCAAGTAGTGGGGGTATATGGATGGCCTTGGCGAGATTTCCATCTTCATCGATGACCGTATTGAAGGCTCCGAAGAAGATGATGCAACTTCTCCGCTCCGGGGAAGTACTGGGCGACGAAGATTACTCTGTCTGCCGTGTCCCGTGTTTGTCTTCTGAGGAGGTCAGTGCGGTTTTACGCTGTGGTGCGTTGGAACTGTCGATCGATGAGTCGAGCGCCATATCCTGTTCTTTTGAGGGTGTCTTTCAGCATCTGTAGGTGCCTGTTGCATTCCTCCTCATCTGAGCAGATCCTGAGTATACGGAGGGCTTGTCCATAGGGAATGGCTTCTTTAATGTGTTTAGGGTGGAAGGTGGAGAAGTGGAGAATCAGGAGGTTATCCATGGGCTTGCGGTACAGTGAAGTGCTGAGGTGACCATCCTTGATGGAGATGCATGTGTCCAAGAATGCAACCGATTCCGGAGAGTAGTCCATGGTGAGTCTAATGGTGGGATGGAACTTGTTGATGTCATTATATAGTTGTTTCAGTGATTGTTCACCGCGAGTCCAAAGGAAGAAAATGTCATCGATGTATCTAGTGTATAGCATCGGTTGAAGGTCCTGTGCGGTGAAGAGGTCTTGTTCGAACCTGTGCATAAAGATGTTGGCATAGTGAGGTGCGAATTTGGTCCCCATGGCTGCTCCGTGTGTCTGGATGAAGAACTGGTTGCTGAAGGTGAAGATGTTGTGGTCCAGGATGAAGTGAATGAGTTGTAGAATTGCCTTGAGAAGGGCAAGAGATTGGCAGCTGTTGGCCTTGAGTACTGAGGCAGTTGCAGCAATGCCATCATCGTCGGGGATGCTGGTGTTGAGTGCCAAGACATCCATTGTGATGAGGAATGTTCCTGGTTCAACTGCTCCATGGGTGCTGAGTTTCTGTAAGAAATCTGTAGTATCGCGACAGAAGCTGGGGGTTCTTTGTATGATGGGTTTCAGGATGCCCTCAACATAGCCGGAGAGGTTCTCACACAGGGTCCCATTGCCTGATACGATGGGATGGCCGGGTGTGTTGGCCTTGCTTTAAATCCTGCCTCAATCGTATTTGGAATTGTGCTGGTGTTCCTTGTTAAAACCTTGTTATTTACTGAGCAAAATAAATCCCAGAGAGAAACTTAACAGATCATAATCATAACCCTATTTGTTGTATTCTAAATTGAGAAGAATCTTATTGGTCTTAATAGCATAGAATGCCAGGAACACCTTTGGGATTTTAAAATAAAATTAAAAGGTTTATTAACAAAAGGACAAGAAAACTTCAGCACGCGTGACTACAGTTACACAGCAAAAAATAGTCTTACAAAACATCTTTCACAAAAACCCCCACTTGGTCCGAAACCATAGTACACATCATTATGCCAACACGTCTTTATAGATTTTGACTCTAAAAATCCAGTAATCTTACCCAAAGCAAAACCACTGTCACTTCAATATTGGTATCCTACATGACTTTCCTCTCAGCTGTGGAAATTCAAGAATATTCTGAATCAAGACTGCTTTCTGCAACAGTCTTTACTGGTTTGAATAATGCCTGATTCCACCTTCACACCTTGTCCCAACATAAAGCTGTTCCCAGGAGATCTTCTCCACAAAACCAATACATCTCAGCTCAACATTCAGAGAGCTTGTCGAAGATAGGGATCTAGAGGAGTATACGGCTTGTAGGAAGGAACTAAAGAAGGAAATTAGGAGAGCCAGAAGGGGTCACGAGAAGGCCTTGGTGAGTAGAATTAGGGAAAACTCTAAGGCGTTCTATAAATATGTGAAGAGTAAAAGGATGAGACGTAAAGGAATAGGGCTTATAAAAGGTGAAGGCAGGAAAATCTGTACGGAACCAGTAGAAATGGCAGAGGTGCTTAATGAGTATTTTGCCTCGGTTTTCACAGAGGAGAAGGATATGGGTGGATGTACTGTGGGCATGCGGTGGACTGAAAAGATTGAGTATGTGGACTTTAACAAAGAGGTTGTGCTGGAATCTTTGAATGGCATCAAGATAGATAAGTCGCCGGGTCTGGATGGGATGTACCCCAGGTTACTGTGGGAGGCGAGGGAAGAGATTGCAGAGCCTCTGGCGATGATCTTTGCGTCGTCGATGGAGACGGGAGAGGATGAAGCGAATGAGTTGTAGAATTGAGTGCAGATTCAATCATTGCTTTCCAAAGGCGATTGGATATGCACCTGAAGATTTGGTTTAGGTTTAGTGGGAATTTGAGGAAAACCTTTTTTACCCAGAGGGTGGTGACTGTCTGGAATGCGCTGCCTGGGTGGGCGGTGGAGGCGGGATGCCTCACATCCTTTAAAAAGTCCCTGGCATGCCATAACATTCAAGGCCATGGGCAAAGTGTTGGCAAGTGGGATTAGGAGGGCAGGTCAGGTTGTGCCTTTCATGCAATGGGTGCAGACTCGATGGGCTGAAGGGCCTCTTCTGCACTGTAGTATTCTGTGATTCTGTGAAGATGAAAGACTGTGCAGGGTAATGAGGAAAGACGTGGGAATGAGATTCACTGAGTTGATCCTGCAGAGATCTGGCAAGGACAGGGCAGTCTAAATGGTCTGACTCTATGCTGTAACCATTCTCAGATTCCATGAAGCATCAGAGCTCTAGTAGTGACGGGGGAAAGGACAGACTGGAGCTTGGATGGTGGTTTCCAGACCATACAGTGCCAGCCCATGCTGTTGTCTCTTAGTGTTTTCGGAATCTGACAGCAGGCGCAAAGCTGGTGACTGGTGGAGATATGATAGTTGGAGTCCATCTGCTTCAAGATGCTGAGTTTGAGGACAATAACATTTAATGTGGGCAGTGGACTTCCCTCTCTGACTTTCACATCAATGGACCATGGGAAGATGCATCATGCTGCCCAATCACCAGCTCCTGAAATGCAATTAGGATAGAGGTTGCTGGCCAAGGGCAAGCTGTTATGAGTGTAACTCAACCCCCAGAACCCCTCCATATACATACTCAAACATACTCTCTTCCACCTTTTACCATCAGGAAAAAGATACAAAAGTCTGAGGACATGTACCAATCGACTGAAGAACAGCTTCTTCCCTACTGCCATTGGTCTTTTGAATGGACCTACCTCACATTAAGTTGATCTTTCTCTACACCTTAGCGATGACTGTAACACTACATTCTGCACTCTCTCCTTTCCTTCTCTATGAATGGTATGCTTTGTCTGTATAGCGCGCAAGGAACAATACTTTTCACTGTATGCTAATACATGTGACGATAATAAATCAAATCAAATCAAAAATATCAGACCCTAAATTTACATCTCCAAGGTAGTGGAAATCTGGGCAGGAGGAGATACAGAAGCACCCTTAGCTACCATGGCACAGACGTGCCTCTGGTGCACAGAACAATGTTAAAAATGTTTTCTAGACTCCAGCTCGGACTGGGTTGTGAAGGTGCTGGTCATTGCGTGAAAACATCAATTAATCTGAATCAGTTCACACCATCGATAGCGAGTCCCCCTCCCCTCTTTTTTGAGATACAGCATCCAAAACCATGTTTGTCAACATAGATGTAATTAAGATTGATAAGGTAACAAGTTAGATAACAGAATCACACTTTGCTCCGGATCGCATAGTCGCGTTACCCTGGTGAAATGCGATAAACTGCTAAAAGCTCCGCAGCTGCTTACAGACAGGTCAGAAAGTCCAGGGATCTAAACCCATGCGCTTGGCAGAGCAGGAAAGCTGGAGTTATGATTCACCCAACTGCACAAGTAAGTGGGGCATTTCAATTAGTTTACTGGATGCGGAGTGAATTCGACACGGCATAATTCTACTCTTCCCCCAGAGAACAGAGGCTAAAGATGTTGTTTCAAGACTAACTTCAATGTGAAAAGTTGAATCCTGTTTTTGGCAATTACCACCAGGAATTAGCTTTAACTTGGTAAGAGGTAGTTTGCAGCCAGGTAATCACACTTTCTCAGAGATGAGACATTCCTAAATAGTTATTTGGTTAAAAAGTAAAAACATTTAAACATATGAATATTCATTATTTCTGAAATTAAGATTGGTGATGGTCTCTCTCAGTTGTGAGAATTTGAGAGCAGAATTCAGCATTTGCATGTTCACTGAGGCTGGATTTAGAGAGGTCGTTTATGGTAGGGTTGCCTTGTAGAATGAATTATATTTTGTTGAGAGATGATGAGCTGATTGTAAACTGGGCTGGAAAATAACCATTTAGGAAACTGCTCCCCCTCCACCCCTCCAGCTTTGACCAGTCAGATGTTTGGGTTACGGAAAGTGAATTTGTGAAATGAAATCCGAAGACCATTCGGCCCAGCCATTGCCTTCCATCCCAAGGCCATGGCTAATTATTTGTCCCCAAAATCATCTGCTTTCACAGGAGGCCATGTTTGATTTGATTTGATTTGATTTATTATTGTCACATGTATTAACATACAGTGAAAAGTATTGTTTCTTGCGCGCTATACAGACAAAGCATACCGTTCATAGAGAAGGAAAGGAGAGAGTGCAGAAGGTAGTGTTACAATCATAGCTAGGGTGTGGAGAAAGATCAACTTAATGCAAGGTGGGTCCATTCAAAAGTCTAACAGCAGCAGCAGGGAAGAAACAGTTCTTGAGTCGGTTGGTACTTGACCTCAGACTTGTATCTTTTTCCCGATGGAAGAAGGTAGAAGAGAGAATGTCCGGGGTGCGTGGGGTCCTTAATTATGCTGCCGAGGCAGTAGGAAGTGTAGACAGAGTCAATGGATGGGAGGCTGGTTTGCATGATAGATTGGGCTACATTCACGACCTTTTGTAGTTTCTTGCACCCACTACACCCACTACGCCCGCTACAATACAGACTCGATGGGCTGAATGGCCTCCTTCTTCAGTGTAGGGATTCAGTAAGGCACTTTCAACCATAGCATGAATGGGGCTAGAGGAGTGGAGAGGCGAGACTGCACAAAGTACTGGTCGATAGGCAATTTGAAAACATCAAATATAAGGATGTACTGACAAACACAGCAGGATGAAAAACATCCACAAATACAGCAATTAAAATGATAGGCAACCTCTGTAGAAATAAAAGCAAGCATGGTGGCACAGTCGATAGCACTGCTGTCTCACAGCGTCAGGGACTCGGGTTCAACTATGGCCTTGGATCACTGTCTGTGTGGAGTTTGCACATTCTCTCCGTGTCTGCATGGGTTTCCTCCGAGTGCTCCAGTTTCCTTCCACAGTCCAAAAATGTGCAGGTTAGGTTGATTGGCCATGTTAAACTGACTCTAGTGTCAGGGGGATTAGCAGGGTATATATATGGGGTTACGGAATAGGGCCTGGGTGGGATTGTGGTCGGTGCAGACTCGATGGGTCGAATGGCCTCCTTCTGCACTGTAGGGATTCTATGATTCAAATAACTGCGGATGTTAACCTGAAACAAAACCAGAAAGTGCAGGGTAAACTCAGCAGCTTTGACAGCATCACTGGAGAGAGAATTGGAGTTCGCCTGACTCCAATATGACACGTCTGTTTCTCTCTCCATAGATGCTGCCTGACCTGCTGAGGTTTTCCAAAACTTTCACGCCGGAATTCTACCACCCCGACCGCCACGGAATCGGAGCGGGCGAGGGGCGGATAATGGAAATGTCCGTTGACCTCGGGCGGGATTTTCTGCTCTCGCTCGAGCGAATTCCACCTGTTTCAGATTTCCAGTACTGCAGTAGTTTGCTTTTATTTCAATGTTGCTAACTGTAGAATCACCAGTCACTTAAACAATAGCTGTCTTAACCTTTCGAGCACTTGGGAAAGAAAGTAATCTTTCTTTGAGTTAAGATCTAATCATTTTAAAATAGCCCCGTCGATAAGCAAGGTTTTTAAAAATTTAACACTATAAATTGAAAGTTAAGTACCGGGGTCTATTAATACAACATGGTGGCATAGTGGTTAACACTGCTGCCTCACAGCTCCAGGGACCTGAGTTCAATTCCGGTCTTGAGTGACTGTCTGTGCAGAGTCTGCATGTTCTCCCCATGTCTGCGTAGCTTTCCTCTCTGTGCTCCGGTTTCCTCCCACACTCCAAAAATATGCAGGTTAGGTGGAATGGCCATGCTAAATTGTCCCTTAATGTCCCAAGGTTAGGGGAATTAGCGGGGAAAATATGTGGGGCTACGGGGATAGGGCTTGAGTGGGATGCTCTTTTGGGGAGTCGATGCAGACTTGATGGGCCGAATGGCTCCTTCTGCACTGTTGGGATTCTGTGTTTCTGTGTCTCTCTGAAACAGCATCTTACACGGTCCCACTCCCTACCTTATCCCTGTAACCCCACACATTTACCATGGCTAATCTCCCTAAACTACACAATTTGTGAGACTGAGGGGCAATTTAGCATGGCCAATCCACCTAATCCCTACAGCTTTGGACCAAGGGAGGAAACCCACACAGACAAGAGAGAATGTGTGAACTCTAAACAGACAGTTACCCAATGCCAGAATCGAACCAGGGTCCCTGGCGCTGTGAGTCAGTAATGCTAACCATTGTGCCACCTTACCGCACAGGAACAGTAGGTCATTCAACCCCTTCAACCTCTCCTTTCATATGAAAGCTGAGCTCTGCCTCAACACCATCCTTGCTGCACATAGTACCCTCAGCCAAAAAACTCGATTGAACTCAGTTCCAGATCTTTCCATTTTTAAGCAATTATTTCATGGGATGTGGGCATCACGGACCAGGCCAGTATTTTTTATTGCCCTTCCCTCATTGTCCTTGGAAAGCTGTGGTGAGTCACCTTCTTCCTTTATTCTTTCATGGGATGTGTGTGTCTCTGGCAAGGCCAGCATTTGTTGCCCATCCCTAATTGCCCTTGATCTGAGTGGCAGTTAAGAGTCAACACATTATTGTGGGTCTGGAGTCACATGTAGGCCAGACCTGGTAAGGACGGCAGATTTCCTTCACTAAAAGGCATCAGTGAACCAGATGAGATTTTTTGACAATTGGCAATGATTTGATTTGAGTTGATTTGAAAAATCGAGGGAAAGAGGGGAACCAGGAGAGCAATAGTAGTGGGGGATGAAATGGTTAGAGGCACAGACAGACAGGCGTGAACGAGACTCCAAGATGGTAGTCTGCCTCCCTGGTGCCGGGGTCCTGGATGTCTCTGAGCGGGTAGGAAGCATCCTAAAAAAGGCGGGTTACCAGACAGACGTCATTGTCCACATTGGTGCAAATGGCGTAGGCAGAAAGAGCAGGGAGGTCCTGCGAGAGCAATTCAGGGAGTTGGGTAGTAGGCTAAAAAGCAGGGTAGCGATCTCTGGACTACTCCCAGTGCCACAAGCTAGCGAGGCTAGGAACAGGGAGACTGCACAGCTGAACGAGTGGCTAAAGGACTGGTGCAGGAGGGAGGGTTTCGAATTCGTGGATCACTGGGAAGTCTTCAAGAGAGGACGGCACCTGTACAAGAAGGATGGGTTGCACCTAAACTGGAGGGGTACGAATATCCCAGCTGGGAGTTTGCTAGTGTAGTTCGGGTGGGTTTAAACTAATGTGGCAGGGGGATGGGGATCAGAACAATAGGTCAATAAGCATGGAGGTTGGGGACGAGGTTGGGGCCAAGACAAGGCTATCTAAGAGGAAGGGCATTCTGGGGGAGGATGACCTCAGTGGGCCTGGAGGTCTGGAATGTATCTGCTTCAATGCAAGGAGCGTCACGAGCAAGACAGACGAGCTTAGAGCATTAATGTTTGCGTGGAACTTGGATGTGGTTGCAGTGATGGAGACTTGGTTAAAAGAAGGACAGGGCTGGCAGCTGAATATTTCAGGGTACAAGTGTTTTAGGCGAGACAGAGGAGGGGCGAGGAGAGGTGGGGGAGTAGCAATGCTGGTTAGGGAGTATATTACAGTGGTACAGAGGGTGGACAATATGGAAGGGTCAGGTAACGAGTCACTGTGGGTGGAGCTCAGAAACAGGAAGGGTGCAGTCACTATGCTGGGGGTATACTACAGGCCTCCCAACAGCCCACGGGAAGTTGAGGAATGGATATGTAAGGAGATTGTGGACAGGTGCAGAAAAAATAGGGTTGTTGTAGTGGGAGATTTTAATTTCCCTCACATAGACTGGAAATCGCTTAGGGCTGGGGGCGGGGAAGAATTTATAAAATGCGTACAGGAAGGTTCTTTGGAACAATATGTTGACAGTCCAACTTGAGAGGGGGCTATACTGGACCTAGTACTGGGGAATGAGCCCGGTCAGGTCATCAAAGTTGCAGTAGGGGAACATGTGGCAAATAGTGACCACAATTCTGTAAACTTTAGGATAGTAATGGAAAAAGATGAATGTTGTCCTATGGGTAAGGTACTGAATTGGGGGAAGGCTAACTACAGCCGGATTAGGCAGGATTTGGTGGCTGTTGATTGGGAGAGGCTGTTCGAGGGTAAATCCACATCTGGCATGTGGGAGTCTTTTAAGGAGCAGTTGATAGGACTGCAGGACAGGCATGTGCCTGGAAAGAGGAAGGATAGGAAAGGTAGGATTCGAGAGCCGTGGATAACCAGTGAAATTGTGGGTCTAATCAAAAAGAAAAAAGAGGCATACATGAGGTCCAGGCAGCTAAAAACAGATGGAGCACTGGAGGAATACAGAGAAAGTAGAAAAGAACTCAAACAGGGACTTAGAAGAGCAAAAAGGGGTAATGAAATGTCCTAAGCAGACAGGATTAAGGAGAATCCTAAGGCATTTTATACATACGTTAGGAACAAGAGGGTTGTTAGGGAAAGAATCGGACCTCTCAGGGACAAAGGAGGGGAATTATGCTTGGAACCAAAGGAAGTAGATGAGATGCTAAACGAATACTTTGCATCAGTATTCACAAAGGAGAGGGTCATGTTGACTGGTATTGTCTCAGAGAGATGTGTTGACCCATTAGAAAAAATCTCAATTACAAGGGAGGAAGTGTTAGGTTTTTTAGGAAACATTAAGACAGACAAATCCCCAGGGCCGGATGGCATCTATCCTAGACTCCTCAGGGAGGCAAGAGATGCAATTGCTGGGCCTCTTAACAGAAATCTTTGTCTCTTCACTGGACACAGGTGAGGTCCCAGAGGATTGGAGGAGAGCAAATGTGGTCCCGTTATTTAAGAAGGGTAGCAAGGATAACCCGGGTAATTATAGGCCGGTGAGCTTGACGTCCGTGGTAGGGAAGTTGTTGGAGAAGATTCTTAGAGATAGGATATATGCGCATTTAGAACTGAATAATCTCATTAGCGATAGACAGCATGGTTTTGTATGAGGGAGGTCATGCCTCACAAATTTGGTTGAGTTTTTTGAAGAGGTGACAAAAACGATTGACGTGGGAAAGGCCGTGGATGATGTCTATATGGATTTTAGTAAAGCGTTTGACAAGGTCCCTCATGGCAGGCTAGTGCAAAAGGTTAAATCTCACGGGATAAAAGGTGAGCTAGCTAGATTGGTGGAGAACTGGCTTACCCATAGAAGACAGAGGGTAGCAGTGGAGAGGTCTTTTTCCGGTTGGAGGTCTGTGACTAGTGGTGTTCCGCAGGGCTCTGGACTGGAACCTCTGCTGTTTGTGATATATATAAATGATTTGGAGGAAGATGTAACTAGTGTGATCAGTAAGTTTGCGGACGACACAAAGATTGCTGGAGTTGCGGATAGTGATGAACATTGTCAGAGAATACAGCAGGATATAGATAGACTGGAACATTGGGCGGAGAAATGGCAGATGGAATTTAATCCAGATAAATGCGAAGTGATGCATTTCAGTAGATCTAATGTAAGGGGGAGCTATTCAATAAATGCCAGAACCATCAGGAGTATAGACACACAGAGGGATCTGGGTGTACAAGTCCACAGATCCTTAAAGGTGGCAGCACAGGTGGAGAGAGTGGTGAAGAAGGCATATGGCATGCTTGCCTTTATTGGACGGGGCATAGAATATAAAAGTTGGCATATGATATTGCAGCTGTATAGAACGATGGTTAGGCCACATTTGGAATACTGCGTCCAGTTCTGGTCGCCACACTACCAGAAGGACGTGGAGGCTTTGGAGAGAGTACAGAGAAGGTTTACCAGGATGTTGCCTGGTATGAAGGGTCTTGGCTACGAGGAGAGATTGGGTAAACTGGGGTTGTTCTCCCTGGAAAGACGGAGGGGCGACCTAATAGAGGTGTGTAAAATTATGAAGGGCATAGATAGGGTGAACAGTGGAAAGCTTTTTCCCAGGTCGGAGGTGACGAACACAAGGGGTCACGGGTTCAAGGTGAGGGGGGCAAGGTTCAACACAGATGTCAGGAGGACTTATTTTACACAGAGGGTGGTGGGGCCTGGAATGCACTGCCAAGCAAGGTGATTGAGGCGGACACGCTGGGATCGTTTAAGACTTATCTAGATAGCCACATGAACAGACTGGGAATAGAGGGATACAAAAGAATGGTCTAGTTGGGCACATGAGCGGCGCGGGCTTGGAGGGCCGAAGGGCCTGTTCCTGTGCTGTATTGTTCTTTGTTCTTTTGTTCTTTGATTTGAGTTATTCTTGTCACATGTATTAGTATACAGTGAAAAGTATTGTTTCTTGCACGCTGTACGGACAAAGCATACCATTCATAGAGAAGGAAACGAGAGAGTGCAGAATGTAGTGTTACAGTCATAGCTAGGTTGTAGAGAAATATCAACTTAATGCGAGGTAGGTCCATTGAAAAGTCTGACAGCAGCAACAATGGTTTCGTGGTCATCAGTAGATTCTTAATTCCATTATTTTTCATTCAAATTTCACCATCTGCTGTGGCAGGATTTGAACCCGGGTCCCCCAAAGCTTTAGCTGAGTTTCTGGATTAATAGTCTGGCGATATTACCAGTAGGCTGTCACGTTCTTGCTAACCTTACAGTTGAATCTGACACATGTGGAGACTAAGGACAGAATTTTCCGGCTGCACTCACCCCAAGACCAGAAAATCCCACTCAAGGTCAATAGATCTTTGCATGGCCCATGTCCCATTCGCTACGATATCTGTAGCGGGTGGGATGGGAAAATTCCGCCCTAATTCTTTCTTTGAAATGTGTCAACAGCTTTCGAGATGTGAAAGGCACATTCTGCAATTGGCATGACTCTAAACAGTAAAGCTGAGGTGGCCAGGAGGTGTAAGCACTCAGCAGTCTGAGTGAGGGCAATGCCTCATTGAACACATTATGAATTGCCGTGTTGCCAGTTAGCAGTGCAGTGCTGTGACAGAGAAAAGTTATCATTTTAAACATACATTCAGCTCTTAGAGGAACAGTCATGTGTTTTCTCCAAAAACAAATTCTCCGGTGACATGGAAAGAACCATAGAAGTGAGCACCGCTCTCCCTGTGTAAAAGGAAAGCAGGAGAATGGCATTAATCTCTCAGGTGTAGATTGTTATCCGGTCTCCGTGCTGGTAAAAATACACTGTAACTTGATAGGACCATTTCAGGAGCTTGCGATAACACATAAAGGGAAGAATTAAGTGTGAATAAAGTGACACTGAATCAGGGAGGTGGTGGCCTAGTAGTATTAACACTAGGTTGTTAATCCAGAAACTAGGGGCCCAATTTTACCATCAGGCTGTGTCCATTTTCGGGCGTGAAAAGTTCAGGCGTGAGGCGAGAAGTGCGATCCACGTCCACCTCCGTGCTGGTTCCCCCTTTACCAAGGCCTGAAAATGGCCACAATCGTGACAGCGCCTGAAATGGGTGCGACGGCCATTTAAATGCATTGGCATGCATTTAAATTGACTTAATGGGCTGCACGCCCAACGTCACCAGCACTTCCCTCTTTACCACTGATCCAGAATCGGCGCGAAACAGACATGCTCCATGTAAGTCCAATTTGGGCGCTCCAGTTAGTGAGGGGTAAGTGCCGAGCATTTGACGGCTCTCTGCTTGAGATCAGTGAGGAGGAATGGGGGGGGCGGTCTGCTGCCACTCTGTCTGAGATCAGTGAGGGGGAAGGGGAGGGTTTTCTGCCACTCTGTCTGAGATCAAAGGGGGTCCACTGCCACTCTGTCTGAGATCATTGAGGGGGAAGAGGGGTCCGCTGCCACTCTGCCTGAGACCATTGAGGGGGAAGGGGGGTCTGCTGCCACTCTGCCTAAGATCGGTGGGGGGAATGGGGGGAGGGGCCCACGATCAGTCTGGGTGGTGGGAGGGGGTGGGGGGATAAGAGGGTCAGTAATGTTGTGGGGATGAGGCAATGTCTGTGTGGGGTGGGGGGGGGGGGGGGGGGGGGGCAGGGGGAGGCATTATCCGGCCCGGGAGCAATGTGGCAGGGGAGCAGCATTCTATCATTTTTTTTCTGCGCATGCGCAGTTGGAGGCACCGATCGGAGTTGCAGGGTTTTGGGCACGTTAAGCCCCGCCCACAGGCTTCTGCAGCGCGATTTGAAATCGCTGATATTTTTACAGGCAGGGTGCGTATGGGGGCGCCTCAGAACGGGTCTAAAAGTCGGATCTGAAATACTCCCAGTTTCAAGTCCGCCCCACACTTCGAATCAAAATGGTAAAATAGGGCCCGAGGCTAATGTTCTGGGCACCCAGATTCAAATCCCGCCACGGCAGGTGGTGGAACTTGAGTTCAGTTTAAAAAATCTGGAATGAGGAATCTACTGATGACTAATTGTCAATTGTCAGAAAAACCCATCTGGGTCACTAATGTTCTTTGGGGAAGGAAATCTGCCATCCTTACCTGGTCTGGCCTACATATGACTCCAGACTCACAGCAATGTGGCTGACTCTCAACTGCCCCTGGGCAACTGGGGATGGACAATAAATGCTGGCCAGCCAGCGACGTCCATGCCTCATGAATGAATAAAGAAAAAAAATTACTGGTTAATATTAGATGTAAAACTGCACTGTGATCTATTTTTTGCAACTAGTTCCAGACCATTTGGGAAATACATGTAACCTGTCAGGAATTCTTTTTTTGCAGGGAGTTGAATCTATTTTCTGCAACTTGGAACAGGACCAGACACTGTTCTTCATTCAGGTCTATGTGATCCCAGTGGCATTTCTGCTGGTTTTAGTCATTGGGCTGACAATGAACTGCCTGGCTCTATGGGTTATGATCCGTAAGACCAAGCCCTGGAACCGCAGCACCCTCTTCCTCTGCAATCTGACGATGGCCGACACCACGTGGATGCTCACCCTCCCGTTCCTCATACACTACCACTTTGCCAGACTGCAGTGGGTTTTCGGAGACTTTGCCTGCAAGATGGTGCGGTGCATGTACCACGCCTGCTTCTACTCCAGCATCTACTTTGTGACTTGCATCAGCCTGGACCGTTACCTGGCTGTCGTGCACCCTTTGCAGTCATTCCTCTTGCTCAGCAGGCGACAGTCCTTGTATGTGTGCGTGGGGATCTGGGTGCTGACATCTATCCTTAGCATTCCCTCCGCCCTCATGACCTTCATCACCCCTTGTTCCCAAAACCGAACCGTTTGCACCCTCTACATCTTCTCCTACAACACTGACAAGACCTTGCCCTACTCGTCTGTCAGCACAGTGACCGGCTTTGTGTTGCCCTTCGTTGCCATCTGCTACAGTTACTGGAGCTGCACCAAGGAGCTCAAAAAGCACAGCATCCAAAAGAAGAAGAAACTCTTCAGGTTGATGTATTCGGTGCTGATCATTTTTGGGCTCATGTACCTGCCCTACCACCTGGTGAGGAATACCTGCATTGTACTGAGAGCCTTCTGGAGCAACCAGACCAGGCTGGTCTACAACTCGGACATAGCTTTCTCAGTGGAGATGGCCATCTGCAGCTTCAACACCTGCGTCAACCCTTTCTTTTATTTTATAACAAGTAGCAACGGCAAGAATTCTCTAAAAGAGACCCTTTCCACTTGTTGCGGGGAGACCAAGCAGCAGGTTAGGTTCAAGGTCGCTGCAGTTCACCCAGTCTAGAGGGTTTGGTATTCAGGCTGATTTTAACACCCCTTATATTGCACACTGACCATTTATCACTATGGATTCCAAACCTTCCATGGGACTGCATGGTACCACTGTGTCCATAAGGATATTTGTGCACTTTCCACTGTTGACTTATCTTGAGTACTTTAAATATTTAACATCTCTCGCGCAGTTAAAAAAAACATTGCTGCTAATTAATCTTTTCCGTTCCAATTTAAAAAAATATTTAAAATTGGTTTTTCAAATCATTTTTTATTTTAGTTGGTTTCATTGTGCAAGATGACAAAATGTTTTTTTTACAGTGTACCTTTCAATCGCAGCAACAGGAAATCTACAAAGATCGTTTGCTATTATTCTTTGGATTTCTGTCTATCTGTAATATATTAAAGATCTTTATGCTGCCACATACTTCCTTTCTGCCAAACCTTTTTCTTTCAGAATCTCATTCACCGCACTCCCCTGCAATCCCTGTAGTGAGGGGTGGTGGTGGCATAGAGTGGTATTGTCACTGGACAAGTAATCCAGAGATCCAAGGTAATGCTCTGAGGATCCAGGGTTCAAATCCCACCATGGCAGATGTTGAGATTTGAATTTAATAAAAATCTGGAGTTAAAAGCCAGATGATGACCATGAAACCATTGTTCATCTGGTTCATTAATGTCCTTTAGGGAAGGAAATTTGCTGTCCTTATCTGGTACATACAATTCCGAAATGGCCTAGCAAGTCACTTAGTTCAGGGGTGGGTAGTAAATGCTGGTGCCAGTGATGTCCACATCCCATGAACAAATTTTTAAAAGTGTTGCTATGGGACTTCTATTTCATCTCTCCCAACTCCTGTGAACATAGGACTAAGAATAGGCCATTCTGCCTGTTACGTCTGTTTGACCCATCTTGTTTGTATTAATCATTCACAGCATCTGAGCATCACTGGGTTGGCCAGCTTTATTACCCATCCCTAATTGCTCTTAAGAAGGTGCTGGTGAGCTGCCTTCTTGATCCACGTGCTGCAGTCTCCATGTGGTGTTGGCACATCCATAGTGATGTTTGGAAGATTTATTTAAATCTTGGTTGGCCTGTGTCTCCAACCTTAGTTACATATCACTTTAACACCCTTTCAAACAAAAAACTATTCAGTCCATCCTGATATCTTCCTGAAATGGCCAAGCTTCCCACGCACCCCAGACATTCCCTCTTCCACCCTCTTCCATCGGGAAAATTATACAAACGTCGGAGGTCGCATACCAACCAACTCAAGAACAGCTTCTTCCCTGCTGCCATCAGACTTTTGAATGGACCTACCTCTTTTGATTTGATTTGATTTATTATTGTCACATGTATTAACATACAGTGAAAAGTATTGTTTCTTGCGCGCTATACAGACAAAGCATACTGTTCATAGAGAAGGAAACAAGAGAGTGCAGAATGTAGTGTTACAGTCGTAGTTCGGGTGTAGCAAAAGATCAACTTAATGCAAGGTAGGCCCATTCAAAAGTCTGACAGCAGCATGGAAGAAGCTGTTCTTGAGCCGGTTGGTACGTGACCTCACACTTTTGTATCTTTTTCCTGAAGGAAGAAGGTGAAAGAGAGAATGTCGGGAGTGCATGGGGTCCTTAATTATGCTGGCTGCTTTGCTGAGGCAGTGGGAAGTGTAGACAGAGTCAATGGTTGGGAGGCTAGTTTGCGTGATCAATTGGGCTACATTCACGACCTTTTATAGTTCCTTGCAGTCTTGGGCAGAGGAGGAGCTATACCAAGTTGTGATACAACCAGAAAGAATGCTTTCTATGGTACATCTGTAAAGGTTGGTGAGAGTCGCAACTGACGTGCCAAATTTCCTTAGTCTTCTGAGAAAGTAGAGGCGTTGGTGGGCTTTCTTAACTAGAGTGTCAGCATAAGGGGACAAGGACAGGTTGATGGTGATCTGGACACCTAAAAACTTGAAGCTCTCGACCCTTTCTACTTTGTCCCCATTCATGTAGACAGGGGCATGTTCTCCTTTATGCTTCCTGAAGTCGATGACAGTCTCCTTCGTTTTGTTGACATTGAGAGAGGGATTATTGTCGCTGCACCAGTTCACCAGATTCTCTATCTCATTCCTGTACTCTGTCTCGTCATTGTTTGAGATCCGACCCACTACGGTGGTGTCGTCAGCAAACATGAAAATCGAATTGGAGGGGAATTTGGCTGCACAGTCATAGGTGTATAAAGAATATAGTAGGGAGGTGAGAACACAGCCTTGTGGGACACCAGTGTTGAGGATGATCGTGGAGGAGGTGTTGTTGCCTATCCTTACTGATTGTGGTCAGTGAGTTAGGAAGTTCAGGATCCAGTTGCAGAGGGAAGTGACCATGGAGTCATATTAAGCTGACCTTTCTCTACACCCTAGCTATGACTGTAACACTACATTCTGCACCCTCACCTTTCCTTCTCTATGAACAGTTTGTTTTGTCCGTTTAGTGCGCAAGAAACAATACTTTTCACTGTTTACTAATGCATGTGACATTAATAAATCAAATCAAATCAAAGAGCTCTACTTTTAATGTTACACCTTATTCTCGACTCCTCCACCAGAGAAAATACTTTCCCTCTATCTACTCCACCAAATTATCTTAAACATTTCCATTGCACCAACCCCTGGTTTTCTTTACTCAAGGGATATAAGTCTAGTATATACAGCCTCTTCTCATTATTTAACATTCTGAGTGATGGTATTATTAAAATACATTGCCACAATACCATCTCCAAGGCCTATATGTTGCTCCTTAGGCCCAGAATAGAGTGCAGTTGTCAGGATGGGATTGTGGTGAACCATAGATGGTTACCACTATGGGTACTTGTATATATGTTACTCTCGTTGCTGTTGGGGTTAGGGTTTGGGTGTTCCACCTGTTATTACTGTTTATGTGGTACACTCCGTTCGGCTCCGCCCAGGACTCCGCCTTCTTACAGGAGTATAAAGGTCACTGCTACTTTCTAGTAGTCTTTAGTCTGGGATAATATTGTTGAGTAGTGTGCTCCTATTTGTAGTGAATAAAAGCCTTTATTCCTGGGTACGTTCTAGCCTCCCGTGTGAATCAATCGCGCATCAGGGATATAACTAGATCTTCCAACAACCATTGAAAAATTTCCACCCCTCTGTAACCTGGTTTATATCAGCAAAAACTAGCATCAGTTAGCCCTTTTTAAAAAATTCATTCACGAGACATGGGTGTCGCTGGCTGGCCAACATTTATTGCCCATCCCTAGTTGCCCTTGAGAAGATGGTGGTGAGTCAGCTTCTTGAAACACTGCAGTCCACATGCTGTGGGTTGACCCACAATGCCATTAGGAAGGGAATTGTAGAATTTTGACCTAGTGACTGCGAAGGAACACTGTTATATTTTATTTCTAAGTCAGGATGGTAAGTGGCTTGGAAGGAAACTTGCAGGTGGTGGTGTTCCCATGTACCTGCTGCCTTTGTCCTTGTAGATGAAAGTGGTCATGGGTTTGGAAGGTGCTGTCTAAGGATCTTTGGTGAATTGCTGCAGTGCATCTTATAGATAGTACACACTGCTGCTACTCAGCGTCGGTGGTGGAGGGAGCGGATGTTTGTAGATATGGTGCCAATCAAGAGGGCTGCTTTGTCCTGGATGGTGTCAAGCTTCTTGAGTGTTGTTGAAGCTGCACCCATCCAGGTAAGTGGGGAGCATCCCATTACTTGACTTGTGCCTTGTGAATGGTGGACAAGCTTTGGGGAGTCAGGACTCCCCCACCATTCTTTCTGAATCTACCCTGTCTAACTCTGTTAGAATTTTATACGTTTCTATGAGATCCCATCTCACTCTTTTAAACTCCAGTGAATATAATCCTAACTGACTTACTCTCTTCTCATATGACAGACCTGCCATCCCAGGAATCAGCCTAGTAAACCTTGGCTGTACTCCCTCCATAGCAAGGACATCCTTCCTCGATAAGGATACCAAAACTGTACACAATACTCCAGATGTGGCCTAACCAACGCCCATTTTGCAATTGCAGCAAAACATCCCAATCCCTATACCAAAGTCCTCTCGCTATGAAGGCCAACATACCATTTACCATCTTTACTGCCTGCTGTACCTGTGCGCTTACTTTCAGTGACTGATGCACGAGAACTCCAAAGTCTCGTTGTGTATCCACCTCTCTCAATTTACATCCAATCAAGTAATGATCTGTCTTCCTATTATTGCTACCAAAGTGGATAATCTCTCACTTATCCACATTATGCTGCATCTACCATGCAGGTGCCCACACACTCAGCCTGTCCAAATCACGCTGAAGCATCTCTGTACCTTCCTCACAGCTCACCCTCCCACCCCACTTTGCGGCACGGTGGCACAGTGGTTAGCACTGCTACCTCACAGCACCAGGGACCCAGGTTCAATTCTGGCCTCAGGTCACCGTCTGTGTGGAGTTTGCACATTCTCCCCGTGTCTGCGTGGGTTTCCTCCGGGTGCTCCAGTTTCCTTTCACAATCCAAAGGTGTGCGGGTTAGGTGGATTGGCCACAATAAATTACCCCTTGGTGTCAGGGGTGATTAATAGGGTATCATCTGCAAATTTGGAGATAATACATTCAATTTCCTCTTCCAAATCATTAATATATAATGTGAACAGTTGGGGTCCTAGCACAGATCCCTGCGGAATCCCAGTAGTCACTGTCTGCCAATCAGAAAAAGACCCATTTATGCCAATTCTTTGCTTCTTATCTGCTAACCAGCTTTCTCTCCATCTCAAGGCATTACCTGCAATCCCATGTGCTTTATCTTTACATAGTAGTAGTCTGTTATGTGATATCTTATCGAAACCCTTCTGAAAGTCTAAATAAATCACATCCACTGGCTCTCCTTGGGCAACTCCACTAGTTACATCCTCAAAGAATTTCTCATCAAGCATGATTTCCCTTTTGTAAATCCATATTGACTTTGTCTGATTATACCATTGCCTTCCAAATGTCGAGTTATGAAATCCTCGATAATAGACTCTAGCAACTTCCCTAGTACTGACGTCAGGCTCACTGGTCTATAGTTCCCTGTTTTCTCTCTACCTCCCTTTATGAAGACCAGGCTTACATTAGCTACCCCCCAATCTGTAGGAACTATTCCAGGATCTAAAGAATTTTGGAAAATATCCACCAATGGATCTACTATTTCCAGGGTCACTTCCTTAAGTACTCTGGGATGAAGATTATCAGGACTTGGAGATTTATCCACCTTCAATCCCATCAATTTCCCCAAAAACCATTTCTCTATAATGCTGATTTCCTACAACTCCTCACTAAAACATGTTTCTCTCAGAACTTCGAGTACATTATTCATGTCTTCCTTTGTGAAGACTGAAGCAAAGTACAAATTTAATTCCTCAGCTATTTATTTATCCCCCATTATGAATTCTCCCATTTCTGACTGTAAGGGCCTACATTTGTTTTTGTCAATCTTTTTTTCTTTACATATCTATAGAAATTTTTACAGTCAGTTTTTAAGTTCCCTGATAGCTTAAGTTTATATTCCATTTGTCCCTTCTTAATCAATCTCTTGGTCTTCCTTTGCTGAATTTTAAACTGCTCCCAATCCTCAGGCTTATTGCTTTTTCTTGCCAATTTATATGCTTCTTCCTTGAATCTGATACTGTCTCTAATTTCCCTTGTAAGCCATGGTCTGGCCACAATTCCCTTACCACTCCTGTGCCGATCAGGAATAAACAACATCTGGAGTTCACCTATTTGTTCTTTAAATGCCTGCCATTGCCTGTCCACTGTTTTTCCTTTCAATAATGTTTCCCAGTCCATCATGGCCAATTCATGCTTCATGCCATCATAGTTACCTTTATTGAGATTCAGGACCCTGGTCTCAGAATCAACTACATCACTATCCACCTTGACAAAGAATTCTACCATATTATGGTAACTTGTCCCCAAGGGGTTCTCTCACAACTATGTAACTTAGTGTTATCAACACGTTTCAATATACACTCTCTACTCCTTTACCTGAGTAATTGATAAATGTAGAGTAAAGCCAAAGCTCAAGTACAGATCCCCAAGGGAACACCACTCTTCACACCCTGCCAAATGGAGTAGAAGTCCATTATTCTGTTTGTTTCCAAACCAATTCCCACCCCATATCAATAGGTTTCCTCCAATTCCATGTACTTTCGTTGCTAACAGCCTCCTGTCCAAAACTTCTAGAAGTCCATGTAAAGCAGATATTTCCCTGTCTACCATATTAGGAAGCACCTCTTAAAATTCACTAAGTTTAATTCATCATGATTTACCTTTTACAAAACTAGGTTAGTTTGACATGATTTACCCTTTACAAAGCCGTGCTGGCTCTCCCTAACTAGTTCATAATTGTCCAAATGCTCTGTCACTAATCATTTCCACAAAACAAATTCAATTGTAATTTTCAAAAGGGGATTGAATATATTGTCAAAAATACACCTGCAGATCTGTGGGGAAATCAGAAGCTGCAGGTCTTGATAGAAAGCTGTTACAAAGAAGAAAATTACAGCACAGGAACAGGCCGTGCACCGACCATGCTGCCTGTCTTAACTAACACCCTCTAGCCTTCTGGGGACCGTATCCCTCTATTCCCATCCTATTCATGCAGTTGTCCAGACATGCCTTAAAAGTCACTATAGTATCTACTTCCACTACCTCCCCCGGCACCCACCACCATCTGTGTAAAAAACTTGCCTCATACATAGAATCATAGAATCCTACAGTGCAGAAGGAGGCCATTCGGCCCATCGAGTCTGCACCGACCACAATCCCACCCAGGCCCTATCCCCATAACTCCATACATTTACCCTAGCTAGTCCCCCTGGCACTAAGGGGCAATTTACCATTGCCAATCCACCTAACTCGCACATCTTTGGACTGTGGGAGGAAACCGGAGCACCCGGAGGAAACACACACAGACACGGGGAGAATGTGTAAACTCCATACAGGCAGTGACCCAAGCCGGAAATCGAACGCTGGTCCCTGATACTGTGAGCTAGCGATGCTAACCACTGTGCTACCATGCCGGCCCAAGAACAGTAACAGCTTTTAAATAATTGCCCAGCATAGCCAATCCACCTAACCTACACATTTTTGGACTGTGGGAGGAAACCGGGACACCCGGAGGAAAATCCTTTTTCCTTTACTAATCCTTTACTAACCTTCTCCTTTAAACCTTGCCCCTTGCACCTTAAACTTATGCCCCCTAGTAATTGACTCTTCCACATTGGGAGAAAGCTTCTGACTATCTTTTAGTGACCATCACAGGCATGACTTCTTCCTGTGCTATATGATGTGGATTCTAGCTAATTTACAACACCCTTCTTTCCTGCTGTTCTGCCTCCTCTTTGTCCTGTCCTAGTGTCTGCACTATTGCTTACTTTAACCCTTTCCAAAACTTCCAACGTTCTTTCCTTTCCCAATAACATCCATTCTCAGGGCACCCCCCTGCTCCCAGGTCCATTCCTCATCATTGCTACTCTCGCAACTTTATCATACTAATTTCCCTGAAATTCTATTCTTGTCTCTACCCTGGTGCCAAAACTCCCTCTGGACTCTTTGTTATGTTTTCCAAGCCTTTACTGCCAGAGTAGCAAGTCATCCGCATCTCTTTTGCTTCCTCTCTCCATCCTACATCCCAAACCCACTTCTTCCTCATTTACCATCCTCGTATCTCTGGGCTGTGAATAGCGTACATAGCCGTTCCTCCCCATCCTTCTCGCCAGCTCACTGTGCATGATGCTCGCTAATCAGTCTTTGGATCGAACTTCCTCTTTCTTTCTCAATGGGTCTTCCAGCACAACGGTGGACCCCAATGTCCCTCCCCTGATTCCCGGGTCCAAATATTCTTGGTATCTATCGGGTCGGAAAATGTTTAAATCTGATTCTGCCAGTTGTGGGAAGACAAAATGCTTTGGGGAGACAAATCTCATTCAAAGAATGTGACAAAACTTTGTAAGTACACAGATGAATATTGAATGATAGTTAACACAAAGAATGTTGAATACTGTATATTAATATTAAAATCATTCACTATGATTGCACAATAAAGTTACATCAATAAATGAATTAAAGTAGAAAATGATCTGATTATGCTGCTTCCTGAGTAGTTTAAAAGGTCCCCTCATTTTATGTTTAAGGATTGTCAAACTAAACAGGAAATTATTGTAATTATATACAGTGTGAAGTTCTGGGAGATTATATGGATACTCTTATAAAGCAGATCAGTTTTGGTCACGATACGTAGCACAACACAGAAAGGTAACAAAAAAGGTTCAAGGGAATGCACCAAAGTTTAAAGTTTTTTTATTTATTAGTGTCACAAGTAGACTTACATACACACTGCAATGAAGTTACTGTGAAAATCCCCTGCTCACCACACTCCAGCGCCTGTTCGGGTACACTGAGGGAGAATTTAGCTTGGCCAATTCACCTAACCTGCACTGTGGGAGGAAACTGGAGCACCCAGAGGAAACCCACTCAAACACAGGGAGAATGTGCAAACTCCATACAGACAGTGACCCAAGCCGGAAATCGAATCCTGGTCCCTGGCGCTGTGAGCGAGCGATGCTAACCATTGTGTCACCGTGCCGGCCCAAGAACAGTAACAGCTTTTAAATAATTGATGGAGAGATCAAAGAGATTAAATTTGTTACCAGAAGTAACAAGAGGCATTAAAGACAAATATAATCCAAATGTTTAAAATCATGACAATTTCATTGAGTCTGAGGCCAGATGCTCTTCACAAATAATAAATATTGAATGAGAGGAGGTGTATTATTGATGGATTTTAGTACGATATTAGAATGCAAAAAGCGCAAGCATAAAAAAAACAAAGCACAAAAATATGTACCGCTTGAAGAAACCAATCATTGCTCACACCTAACCATCCAATCAGGATACCAACTGAGCATTTTGCTCACCACAAACAGAATGACAACTGGAGAATACACCCTCTCAACCAAACGTTTACTAATCACGAAAAGCAACTGTTTCTTCAGAGTGGGTGCACAGAATTGACATAAATGGTGTTTGATTTGATTCATTATTGTCACATGTATTGTGGTAGAGTGAAAAGTATTGTTTCTTGCATGCTATACAGACAACGCATACCATTCATAGAGTACATTGGGGAGAAGGAAAGGAGAGCACAGAGTAAAGTGTTACAGTCATAGCTAGGGTGTAGAGTAAGAGCAACTTAATATAAGTTAGGTCCATTCAAAGTCTGATGGCAGCAGGGAAGAAGTTGTTCTTGAGTCGGTTGGTTCGTGATCTCAGACTTTGTATCTTTTTCCCAATAGAAGAAGGTGGAAGAGGGTATGTCTGGGGTGCGTGGGGTCCTTGATTATGCTGGCTGCTCTTCTGCTGAAGTGGGAAGTATAGGCAGAGTCAATGGATGGCAGGCTGGTTTGTGTGATGGACTGGGCTATGTTAACGGCCCTTTGTAGTTTCTTGCGGCCTTGGACAGAGCAGGAGCCATACCCAGCTATGATACAACCAGAAAGGATGTTTTCTATGGTGCATCTGTAAAAGTTGGTGAGAGCCGTAGCAGACATTCTGAATTTCCTTAGCCTCCTGAGAAAGTAGTGCATAGTAAACAGAGTGTAAACTTTAATGAAAGGATAAAACAACATTATAATGAGCAGGGCTGTTCCACAGTTAACTGGCACTTCAGGGGACCAGTCAGGAGATAACAGGAAGTGAAACCTGGAGATGAAACTCTTAGGGAACCAAACAGACAGATCACACACACCCTACTGTAACTAAACCAATCAGAGACTGACTATGGATAGCCATGCCCAGTCAGAGTCCAGGTGCACCACTGCCCGTGAAGATGGGCTAGGTACCAGAAAGAATTAAACAGCAATCGATGAAAAATTCAATTCAATTCAATTCAAATTGGAAGTTAAGTTCTGCCAGATGTCTTTTGAAGCCAGGTCCCTGGGGATTACTAGTGCAATGGCATTAGCATTGCAGCACAGACTCCCCAATGATCTCAACTCCCCACAAGATACTTGCTCAGTTTGAGTCACCGGTGTCACCAACAGGAAAGTTATATTGGATGTCATTGTAGTAATCAGTTTTGCTAATTTTGATCACTTTAGGGGCGGCCCAGTGGCACAGTGGTTAGCACTGCTGCCTCACAGCGCCAGGAACCTGGGTTCAATTCCCAGCTTGGGTCACTGTCTGTGCGGAGTCTGCACGTTCTCCCCGTGTCTGTGTGGGTTTCTTCTGGGTGTTCTGATTTCCTCTCACAGAGTGAAAGGGGAGGGTTTAAATTGATATGCCAGAGGGATGGGAACCTATGTAAGGAGTCCGAGAAGGAGGGAGCAAGGACAAAATGTGGGGAGAAGATTCCAACTACATCAAAAATCAGGAAAAAAGTTAAAAGGAAGGAGAGCTCAGGAGATGTTATTGATGGAAGTGTTAGAATTCAAAAAGAAGGTACAAAAACTGGCATAAGGGCACTTTATCTGAATGCTTGTAGCATTCGAAACAAGGTAAATGAGTTGACAGCACAAATCATTGCGAACGAGTATGATTTGGTTGCCATTATAGAGACATGGTTGCAGGATGGTCACGACTGGGATTTAAATATTCAGGGGTATCAGACTGTTCGGAGGGACTGACAGGAAGGTAAGGGAGGTGGTGTAGCTCTGATATTTAAGGATGACATCAGGGAGGTAGTGCGAGATGATATAGGTTCTATGGAAAAAAAGGTTGAATCCATTTGGGTGGAAAGTAGAAATAGTAAGGAGAAAAAATCACTGATAGGCGTAGTATACAGGCCACCAAATAATAACATCATGGTGGGGCGAGAACTAAACAAAGAAATAACTGATGCATGTAAAAATGGTACAGCAATTATCATGGGGGATTTATATCAATTGGTATCAATTGATCAAACCAGGTCGGTCAAGGCAGCCTTGAGGAGGAGTTCATAGAATGTATCAGCGATAGCTTCCTTGAACAGTATGTAATGGAACCTACAAGGGAGCAAGCTATCCTAGATCTGGTCCTGTGTAATGAGACAGGAATAATTAATGATCTTGCAGTTAGGGATCCTCTTGGAAGAAGCGATCACAGTATGATTGAATTTAAGATGGAGCATGAGAAGGTAAAATCCAATACCAGTGTCTTGTGCTTAAACAAAGGAGACTACAAAGGGATGAGGGAGGAGTTGGCTAAGGTAGACTGGGAGCAAACATTTTATGGTGGGACAATTGAGCAACAGTGGAGGACTTTCAAAGCGATCTTTCACAGTGCTCAGCAAAAGTATATACCAGTGATAAGGAAGGATTGTAGAAAAAGAGATAATCAGCCATGGATATCTAAGGAAAGAAAATGCATACAAAGTGGCAAAGATTAGTGGGAACTTGGAGGATTGGGAAATCTTTAAAGGTCAGCAGAAAGCCACGAAAAAAGCTATAAAGAAAAGTAAGATGGATTATGAGGGTAAACGAGCTCAGAATATAAAAACAGATAGCAAAGGTTTCTACAAATATATAAAATGAAAAAGATGGCTAAAGTAAACATTGGTCCTTTAGAGGACGAGAAGGGGGATATAATAACTGGAAATGAGAAAACGGCTGAGGCATTGAACAGGTATTTTGTGTCGGTCTTCACAGTGGAAGACACAAATAACATGCCAAAAATTGATGACAGGAAGGCTATGGCAGGTGAGAACCTAGAAACTATCATTATCACGAAAGAGGTAGTGTTGGGCAAGTTAATGGGGCTAAAGGTGGACAAGTCTCCTGGTCCTGATGGAATTCATCCCAGGGCACTAAAAGAGATGGCGTGAGAAATAGCAAATGCACTAGTGGTAATTTACCAAAATTCACTGGACTCTGGGCTGCTTCCGCAGATTGGAAAACAGCAAATGGGAGGTAGACAAAAGGCGAGTAACTATAGGCCGGTTAGCTTAACTTCTATAGTAGGGAAAATGCTTGAATCTATCAACAAGGAAGAAATAGCGAGACATCTGGATATAAATTGTCCCATTGGAAAGACGCAGCATGGGTTAATGAAGGGAAGGTCATGTTTGACTAATTTGGTGGAATTCTTTGAGAACATTACACATGCAGTGGACAATGGGGAACCTGTGGATGTGGTGTATCTGGATTTCCACAAGGCATTTGACAAGGTGCCGCACCGAAGACTGCTGCATAAGATAGAGGTGCACGGTGTTATGGGTAATGTATTAGCATGGATAGAGGATTGGTTAACTAACAGAAAGCAAAGAGTGGGGGTAAATGGGTGTTTTTCTGGTTGATGATCAGTGACTAGTGGTGTGCCTCAGGGATCAGCGTTGGGACCGCAATTGTTTATGATTTACATAGATGATTTGGAGTTGGGGACCAAGTGTAGTGTGTCAAAATTCGCAGATGACACTAAGATGGGTGGAAGAACAAAATGTGCAAAGGGATACAGATAGTCTAAGTGAGTGGGCGAGGATCTGGCAGATGGAGTACAATGTTGGTAAATGTGAGGTCATCCATTTAGATAGGAATAACAGCAAAATGGACTATTATTTAAATGATAAAAGATTGCAGCATGCTGCTGTGCAGAGGGACCTGGCTGTCCTTGTGCAGGAATCCCAAGGAGTTGGTTTGCAGGTGCAGCAGGTAATTAAGAAGGCAAATGGAATTTAGTCCTTCATTGCCAGACAGATGGAGTTAAAAAACAGTGAGGTTATGTTGCAGCTGTATAAGGTGCTGGTGAGGCCACACGTGGAGTATTGTGTTTGGTCTCCTTTTGGTCTCCTTACTTGAGAAAGGATATATTGGCACTGGAGGGGGTGCAAAGGAGATTCACTAGGTTGATTTCGGAGTTGAGAGGGTTGGCTTATGAGGAGAGACTGAGTAGACTGGGGCCAAACTCATTGGAATTCAGAAGAATGAGGGGAGATCTCATAGAAACATATAAGATTATGAAGGGAATAGATAATATAGAAGCAGGGAAGTTGTTTCCACTGGCGGGTGAAACTAGAACTAGAGGGCATGGCCTCAAAATAAGGGGAAGCAGATTTACGACTGAGTTGAGGAGGAACTTCTTCACACAAAGGGTTGTGAATCTGTGGAATTCCCTGTCCAGTGAAGCAGTTGAGGCTACCTCATTGAATGTTTTTAAGGCAAGGGTAGATACATTTTTGAACAGTAAAGGAATTAAGGGTTATGGTGAGTGGGCGGATAAGTGAAGCTGAGTCCACAAAAAGATCAGCCATGATCTTATTGAATGGCGGAGCAGGCTCGAGGGGCCAGATGGCCTACTCCTGCTCCTAGTTCTTATGTTCTTATGAAAGACGTGCTGGTTAGGTGCATTAGCCATGCTAAATTCTCCCTCAGTGTACCCACACAGGTGCCAGAGTGTGGTGGCTAAGGGATTTTCACAGTAACTTCATTCCAGTGTTAATGTAAGCCTACTTGTGACACTAATAAATAAACTAAACTTTATTTTTTATTCATTTGTGGGGCATGGGCATCGCTGGCTGGCCAGCATTTATTGGCCATCCCTAGTTGCCCTTGAACCGAGTGGTTTGCTGGGCCATTTCAGAGGACAGTTAAGAGTCACCCACATTGCTGCAGATCTGGAGTCACATGTAGGCCAGACCGGGTAAGGACAGCTCATTGTGTTTCATTGAGAAAGATAAAGGGTTACACTGAAACGACTAGAAATACGGAACAGCTTCAAATAGAAAGTGAGCCAGCAAACAGCAGAAATAAGTACCATATTCCTGTGAGGGCGGGGGAGGGGAATTATCAATATTGGATGAAAATTTGAAAAATATCCAACTTAGATCATAGAACCCTACAGTGCAGAAAGAGGCCATTCGGCCCATCGAGTCTGCACCGACCACAATCCCACCCAGGCCCTACATATTTCACCCGCTAATCCCTCTAACCTACTCATCTCAGGACACTAAGGGGCAATTTTAGCACAGCCAATCAACCTAACCCGCACATCTTTGGACTGTGGGAGGAAACCGGAGCACCCGGAGGAAACCCACGCAGACACGAGGAGAATGTGCAAACTCCACACAGACAGTGACCCGAGCGGGAATCGAACCCAGGTCCCTGGAGCTGTGAAGCCGCAGTGCTAACCACTGTGCTACCGTGCCGCCCAAATGCACTTGGGAACAAATTCAGGTCAAAGCTCGATTTGAAGATCAGAGTATTTTGACCCAGATATTAACAAGGGTGGATTATGAAGCCAAGTTTCAGATGTGAAACCTGGAATTTTGGGTCGTCCGCAGTGTGCATCTTTTGTCCTTGACAGGTTCCCCATTTGGAACATAGCCTGGTTTCCAGGTCCAGATCCAATCAGCTGCAGGGGACTCTGGAGCAGGCCAGAGGAGGAGGTAGGTCTGGTTCCGGGGATGGGTGCATCTCAGGGGCTATTCCACGACACCGACTGTGGGGACTCTGATTGACGGGCAGGTGATGGGAGGGTGCTGGGGGGGTGGTCCTCTGGAGGGCTGTTCTGCTGGAAAGGGGTGTCTGATCCTAAGGAGATCTGGGGTGGAGATACCTGATGGGAGGGGAGATTGAGTCACTTGGAGGAATCATGGCCGGAATTCTCCCAAAAAATTCTGAATGTTGAATTCGCGGGAACACTAGGGTAATTCACGCTGGTTTTTTCAGTGGGAGTTCAGAGAAGAATCTCCCACATTCTGTGCACTGCAGAGGCCACCAGTGTGAATAACATGAAATTTCAAGGAGTGGGGCCGATTCTCACTGGAGCGGCTGGTAGCATAGCGCGAAGTGAGCCACTGCGCATGTGCCAATCTGTCAGTGCCAAGATCAGCGCGTGCGCAGTGGCCCTTGTCTGCCAGTCTCCCAATTGCTGGCCAGCCGTGCGACTCCCCACCACTCCATGGCCCGACCACTGGCCCCCACGACCATTCCCGGGTCAACCCCAAATACCCCTCCTCCCACCCTGCCCCAATCTCCAGCTGCCCCACACTGATACCCCCTGACAGTAACCACCCGGCATGGGTTGCACGGTGGCACTGTGGTTAGCACTGCTGCCTCACAGCGTCAGGGTCACGGGTTCGATTCCCGGCTTGGGTAACTCTCTGTGCGGAGTCTGCACGTTCTCCCCGTGTCTGCATGGGTTTCCTCCAGGTGCTCCGTTTCCTCCTACAGTCCAAACGACGTGCTGGTTAGCTGCATTGGCCACGCTAAATTCTCCCTCAGTGTACCCGAACAGGCACCGGAGTGTGGCGACTAAGGGATTTTCACAGTAACTCCAATGTAATGTAAGCCTACTTGTGGGACTAATAAATAAACTAAACCCCCCCTTCCCCTGCAAAGTCTGGTCACCCTCCCCCCCGCAGTGCTGACTCCCCGCAGCCCGCCCTTATCGCTGGCCTCCCTCCTTCTCCCACCAATCCCTATACAGAGTGGCAGCAGCACCACCCCCCATCCCCACCAATCACCCCTAGGCCCTGCCCCATCAGACCCTGTCCCCTCAGCCCTGTCCCCATATGCCCACCCCCTAGACAATGCCCCATGCCTGATGGGCAGTGCCAAGGTGTCCCCTGGGCATAGGCACCTTGTCCCTTGGGCAGAGCCAGATAGCACAGGCTGGCCCAGGTGCCAATGTCCAGGGGACACCACACCCCAGCCACCTGATTGCTGGGGGCCCAGATTGCCCACCTTCAGTCCAGCGGGGTTAGGCCACTGGCTCCCCGAAAGTGTGGAGTTACTCTAAAGCTTGCTAATACCATTTAAATTATATTAAAATTAGGATTTAAATACTTATATAAGAACATAAGAACTAGGAGCAGGAGCAGGAGTAGGCTATCTGGCCCCTCGAGCCTGCTCCGCCATTCAATAAGAACATGGCTGATCTTTTCGTGGACTCAGCTCCACTTACCTGCCCGCTCACTGTTAATTCCTTTACTATTCAAAAATTTATCTATCCTTGCCTTAAAAACATTCAGTGAGGTAGCCTCAACTGCTTCACTGGGCAGGGAATTCCACAGATTCACAACGCTTTGTGTGAAGAAGTTCCTCCTCAACTCAGTCGTAAATCTGCTTCCTCTTATTTTGAGGCCATGCCCTCTAGTTCTAGTTTCACCCGCCAGTGGAAACAACTTCCCTGCTTCTATATTATCTATTCCCTTCATAATCTTATATGTTTCTATGAGATCTCCCCTCATTCTTCTGAATTCCAATGAGTATAGTCCCAGTCTACTCAGTCTCTCCTCATAAGCCAACCCTCTCAACTCCAGAATCAACCTAGTGAATCTCCTCTACACCCCCTCCAGTGCCAGTATATCCTTCTCAAGTAAGGAGACCAAAACTGTACACAGGACTCCAGGTGTGGCCTCACCAGCACCTTATACAGCTGCAACATAATCTCACTGTTTTTAAACTCCATCCCTCTGACAATGAAGGACAAAATTCCATTTGCCTTCTTATTTATCTGCTGTACCTGCAAACCAACTCCTTGAGATTCTTGCACAAGGACACCCAGGTCCCTCTGCACAGCAGCATGCTGCAATTTTTTGCCATTTAAATAATAGTCCATTTTGCTGTTATTCCTACTAAAATGGATGACCTCGCATTTACCAACATTGTACTCCATCTGCCAGACCCTGGCCCACTCACTTAGACTATCTATATCCCTTTGCAGACTTTCAGGATCCTCTGCACACTTTGCTCTGCCACCCATCTTAGTGTCATCTGCGAATTGTGACACACTACACTTGGTCCCCAACTCCAAATCATCTATGTAAATCGTAAACAATTGCGGTCCCAACGCTGATCCCTGAGGCACACCACTAGTCACTGATCATCAACCAGAAAAACATCCATTAACCCCACTCCTTTCTTTCTGTTAGTTCACCAATCTTCAATCCATGCTAATACCATGCACCTTTATCCTATGTAGCAGTCTTTGGCGCGGCACCTTGTCAAATGCCTTCTGGAAATCCAGCTACACCACATCTACAGGTTCCCCATTGTCCACCGCACATGTAATGTTCTCAAAGAATTCCACCAAATTAGTCAAACATGACCTGCCCTTCATGAACCCATGCTGCGTCTTACCAATGGGACAATTTATATCCAGATGTCTCACTATTTCTTCCTTGATGATAGATTCAAGCATTTCCCCCACTACAGAAGTTAAGCTAACTGGCCTCTAGTTACCCGCTTTTTGTCTCCCTCCTTTTTTAAACAGTGGGGTCACATTTGCCCACATTGTCACATTACCCTGCCTCCCCACCGATTTCCGGCACTGGGAGACGCTATCGTGGCGGGAAAGCATGCGTGAATCCCATGCATCGCCCACCACAGGATTCTCCCGGCCTGCTGTGCTAAACATTACAGCAGCAGGATGGGAGAATTGCCCCCATCATCTACTTCCCCTGCCCTATAAACAGTGCTGGAAGAGGGCCTCACTCTCCTTCAACTTCTAGGTTTCCCTCGGCCTGGACAATCTCACAGGTCACAGTTAAACCTATAAAACAGGTTAACTAAGAGCCTGCAAGTCTCATTAGAATTATAGAATCCCTACAGTGCAGGGTGGATTTGCGGAGTAAATTCGTGAGGTTACAGGGATAGGGCCTGGGAGGCATTGTTGTCAGTGCAGGTTCGATGGGCCAAATGGCCTCCTTCTGCACTGACAACAATGCCTCCCAGGCCCTATCCCTGTAACCTCACGTATTTGCCCCACTAATCCCCCCGACACTAAGGGACAATTTAGCATGGCCAGTCAACCTAACCACACATCTTTGGAGTGTGGGAGAAAACTGGAGCACCTGGAGGGAACCCACGCAGACACGGGGAGAAAATGCAAACTCCACCCAGACATTAAAATATTTAAGTTGCCAAGCTGCTTTCTGAGAGCAGAGTAGCTACCTGTGTTAACCCGAAAGTGAGGGTGGTTTGGGGCTTGGTTTGAGATTTTTATTTGCAAATGCCTTTGCAGCCTCAAGAACTGCAGCTAACTTTCACGATACAGAATTAGAGAGAAACATCCATTTCACACCAGGTGGCACTGTTCCACTGATGTATGTTTGAGACAGTTGTTAGCTGCTTGAATGGAACATTTAACACTGGATGTCGGTCACTTGGACCCGGCCATGGGACAGGTTTGGACTCAAGCCTCACACATTGTTCAGACACTCACTAGGGGAGACTAGGTGAAGTGGCTTCCTCATGTTATTTTTATCCTGAAGTACCTTCTCCTTAACGGCCTGCAGCCAAGGGTGTAGGATCCCATTTCCACATTACAGTGGGGGAGAGGTGCACCCCTCACCCACTCACATTGGATGTTGACTCAGTAGTCAGGGTTGGAGGGTCATAACTCACTCAACAAGGCTGCCTGGAGAGTAGCCTCACATGTGGTTAGCACTGCTGCCTCACAGCGCCAGGGACCCAGGTTCGATTCCCAGCTTGGGTGGGTCAACGACTTGCGTGGAGTCTGCACGTTCTCCCCGTGTCTGCGTGGGTTTCCTTCAGGTGCTCCGGTTTCCTCCCACAGTCCGAAAGACGTGCTGGTTAGGTACATCGGCCATGCTAAATTCTCCCTCAGTGCACCCGAACAGGAGTGTAGCGACTGGGGGATTTTCACAGTAACTTCATTGCAGTGTTAATGTCAGCCTACTTATGACACTAATAAATAAATAGCCTGAGCCTAAACTAACACTGAGACTAGAAACCTCCGGGTACTCCGGTTTCCTCCCACAGTCCAAAGATGTGTGGGTTAGGTGGATTGGCCATGCTAAAAAAAATTGCCCCTAGTGACCCGGGATGTGTAGGTTAGAGGGATTAGTGGGTAAATATATGGGGGTATGGCCTGGGTGGGATTTGGTCGGTGCAGACTCAATGGGCCGAATGGCCTCTTTCTGTACTGTAGGGTTTCTAAGATTCTAAGATTCTAAGAATGTTACCATTGAGCCAGCAATCTGACCATGAGTACCATGCTGTACATCAATCCGGTATTTAGATTCTAACTCTTGCTAAGGTTTACAGAATGCAACATTTTAAATATTTTCCGAATTATTTGTATCGCTACACCTCATATGGCCAAGAGCTGAGTAATCTGAAACCAATTATATCGATCCTGAGTAGATGGGGGTCACTCATGTAAAAGCAACCAGGGGTTTGACATGCCAGGAATTTAGCGTCATGGATTGTAGTTCCTTGAAATGCATTATGGTCTTTTCCTAATTGCAACAAGTATGGACAATTTCAGCAAGAGGGATGATAATGCCAATGTTGATGGCAATATTTCATGAGGAAAAATATTCAACCATCAACTAAATTTTGAAATGATTGGAACCGGAATTGAATAGTGTGTTGCACTTTCAGTAAATGAAGAGAATTCCAAAAGGGTTAACTCTTAAACAGGTTTTTAGTTTCCGAAGGAATGCCCCATCATCGGAAAAACAAGTTGATTTATATAAGCATTGCCATCAAACTTCATGTAGTCACTGCCCTCTGGTGGCCCATTCTGCTGCTTGCAGTTGTATTTTTTTTAAACTTCGCAATAAAACGTACACATTGAATCATAGAAATCATAGAAACCCTACAGTGCAGAAGGAGGCCATTCGGCCCATCGAGTCTGCACCGACCACAATCCCACCCAGGCCCTACCCCCACATATTTACCTGCTAATCCCTCTAACCTACACATCTCAGGACTCTCAGGGGCAATTTTTTTTTTAAACCTGGCCAATCAACCTAACCCGCACATCTTTGGACTGTGGGAGGAAACCGGAGCACCTGGAGGAAACCCACGCAGACACGAGGAGAATGTGCAAACTCCACACAGACAGTGACCCGAGCCGAGCACAGTGACTAAGTTGCCTCAGAGCAATGATTCGCAAGTCATTAATGAGCATTGGCTAATTACATTCAGCACAATATTCCGAAGTCCTAAAGTTTATTGCGCTAAACCAGGGATCTGCAATCTGCCACTGTGGTGCCACCTGCGAAACATTCCCAACCTTGATCGACTGAACCCATTTTGATGGTAAGCGCATGGCTTATTTCACTTCTATTTAAATTTTCATCATTAACATTGTACTGAGGAGAATCAACAACCATTTTGTAACAACCGTGAAAATGTTGTTGAATTATGCCTCTGTCCTGTTTTCCATTATTATTTGTGTTTGGGTAAACAGCAGACCGGATTCTCCGGCCTCGCCCGCGGATGGGATTCTCCGGTCCCACTGCAGTGAACGGAGATTTGGCTGAGCACCAAATTCCCCATTCTTGCTGGCAGTGGTGGTGGGACATTAAAGGCCGGAGAATTCCGGCCAGCATTTCAGTTCTTAAAATATTGCATTTTTGACTAAATCTAAGAAATAGTTCTTTGTGTTTTTAAGGTTTCTGCACTTTGTTTTAAGTGCAAGGGCAATAATCTGGTGAACTGGTGCGACGTTAATAATCTCTCCCTCAATGTCAGCAAAATGAAGGAGATTGTCATCAACCTCAGGAAACATAGTGGAGCACATGCCCCAGTCTACATCAACGGGGATGAAGTGGAAATGGTCGGAAGCTTCAGGTTTCTAGGTGTCCAGATCACCAATAACCTGTCCTGGTCCCTCCCCACTGACTCTATAGTTAAGAAAGCCCACAAACGCCTCTACTTTCTCAGGAGGCGAGGGAGATTCAACATGTCCATTACGGCTCTCACCAATTTTTACAGATGCATCATAGAAAGCATCCTTTGTGGTTGTATCACAGCTTGGTCTGGCTCCTGCTCTGACCAAGACAACAAGAAGCTACAAAGGGTTGCGAATGTAGCCCACTCCATCACACAAACCAGCCTGCCGTCCATTTACTCTGTCTACATTTCCCGCTGCCTTGGGAAAGCAGCCAGCATAATCAAGAACCCCACACACCCCGGACATTCTCTCTTCCACCTTCTTCCATTGGGAAAAAGATGCAAAAGTCTGAGATCACCAACCGACTCAAGAACAGCTTCTTCCCTGATGCCATCAGACTTTTGAATGAACCTACCTTATATTAATTTGATCTTTCTCTGCACCCCAGTTATGACATTATATTCTGTACCCTCTCCTTTCCTTCTCCCCTATGTACTCTATCAATGGTATGTTTTGTCTGTATAGCATGCAAGAAATAATACTTTTCAATATATCTCAATACATGTGACAATAATAAATCAAATCAAATCAAATAAAACAATGATTCAACCTGAAATGTAGGGCAGAATAATCTGCTCTTTGATTGCAAGCATGGGTCTGGGCCATTTCCAGCTGAACATTATAAGGAAACAGCAAATGCTGCAAACAGTCAGCAGGCCAGGCAGCATCTGAGGAAAGAAACAGAGCTAATGTTTCATGTTTATGGCCCTTCATTTTCGAGTAGCAGACTTACCTTGATCAGCAGCTGGGAACCGGAGCCAGAGAGGCCGCGGGGGAGGGGGGTGGGGGTGGGGTGGGGGAGGCGGGGGGAGGGGGGGGGGAGGTGGTGGTGACAGTGACTGGAGAAGGTAAAAACTCGAGTGCAGGGCATTTCGGGCCTAGTTTCAAGTCACAGCCTTACCTTGATCCATTAGACGGGGCATATCGTGGGATCTGTACTTCGCGAAATCCCAAGTTCAAAAGTAACATTTTAGTCAGAAGGACTCTGGATAATTTTCATTCCCACAAGGTTTTAGATTGTGGGATTTAGGCTAGTCGTAGAGTCATACAGTGCTGGGATTAGGAGTAGTACCGAGACTGTTGTTTATGGAATTGTGCGTTTAGTATTTTGTAGTGAGAATCTAACACTAGGGACCATCTAGTTAGCTGTAAATTAATTTAATAGAAATTTATTTTTAATTAATTAGTTGCTAGAGGGTAAAAACAGCAGTCAGTGGGATAGTAGGCTTCTCCTGCAGAATGTGAGAAATCGGAGTCAGTTCAAACATCCCTGATGACTATATCTACAGGAAGTGGGTTGAATTGGCAGCTTCTGTCAGCCCCCATGGATCAGTTGGAGCAGCAGTTGAACATACTCAGGAGCATATAGGATGTAGAATGAATTATAAACAGGAGACTTAGAGACGTGGTCATACCCAAGGTTCAGGCAGATAGAGGGTGACCACTAGAAGGTGCAGACACACAGTGCATGTGTCCCCGGTGGCTACCCCCCTCTCTAACAAGTATACTGTTTTGGCTACTGTGGCACGGGGGGGGGGGGGGGGGGGGGTGGTGGGGAGGAATTGCCTATCAGGGGATGGCAATAGCAGCAGCCAGTATTGGCACCACAGCTGGCTCTGTTGTACAGCAGGGAGGGTCAAAGTGCAGTAGAGCAGTAGTAATAGGGGACACTATAGTCAGGGGCACAGATAGGCATTTCTGTAGCCGCAAAAGAGACTCCAGGATGGTATGTTGTCTCCCTGGTGCAAGTGTCAAGGATGTCTCTGAGTGGGCATGGAATATTCTCAAAAGGGAGGATGCGCACCCAGAGGTCGTGTTACACATTGGTGCGAACGACATAGTCAGGAAGAGTGACGAGGTACAGCAAAGAAAGTTCAGGGAGTCCGGCAGCAAATTAAAAGGCAGGAAGTCTAGGATTATAATCATGGGATTACTCACTGTGTCACATGCCGGTGAGGCTAAGAATAAAAAGTTAAATACACAGCTAAAGAACGGGTGTAGGAGGGTAGGCTTCAGATATGTGGATCAGTGGGATGTCTTCTCGAGAAGGTGGAATCTGTACAAGGGTTGCACCTAAACTGGAGGAGCAGGGTGGTTTGCTAGTGTCACTCGGGAGGGTTTAAACTAATGTAGCAGGGGATGGGAACCAGAGCAGTAGGTCAGCAATTGAAATGACCACGGAGGAGTTAGAGACTAAGGCCAGTAAGACTAAGAGGAAGAAGAAACAGGGAGAGGTTAATGAACACGGTGGGTCTGGCGGTCTGAAGTGTATTTGTTTTAACCCAATGAGTATGACAGGTAAGGCAGATAAACTTAGAGTTTGGATTAGTACATATACCTATGATATTGTAGCTACTACAGAGACGTGGTTGAGAGAGGGACAAGACAAGCAGCTCAATGTTCCAGGATCTAGATGTTTCAGGCATGATAGAGAAGGATATAAAAGAGGTGGGGGAGGTTGCATTACTGATTAGAGAGAATATCACAGCTGTACTGAGGGAGGACATCTGGGAGGGTTCATCCAACGAGGCCATATGGGGAGAACTCAGGAATAGGAAGGATGTGGTCACAACTGCCAACGTGAGATAGTGGAACAGATATGTGAACAGATTATGGAAAAATGTAAAAACAACAGGATTGTTGTGGTGGGTGATTTTAACTTCTCTTATATTGACTGGGACTCCCTTAGTGCCAGGAGCTTGGATGGGGGATGGGGGAGTTTGTTGGGTGCCTCCAAGAGGGTTTCTTGAAGCAATATGTAAAAGTTCAAGTGGGGAAGGGGCCATACTAGACCTGCTATTGGGGAATGAGCCTGGCCAGGTGATCCAAGTTTCAGTGGGAGAGCCTTTCGGGAATAGTGACCATAACTTTGTAAGTTTTAAGTTTCTTATGGATAAGGATAAGGTCTTTGGGTACAAAATATCAAATTGGGGGAAGGCTAATTACAACAAGGTTAGGCAGGAACTGGGGAAAGTTGATTGGGGATGGATGTTTGAAGATAAATCCACATCTGTCATGTGGGAATCTTTTAAAGGCCAGTTGATTAGAGTTCAGGACCAGCATCTTCCTGTGAAAATGAAGGATAAGGATGGCTAGATTCCAGAACCTTGGATTTCGAGAGAAATTAGGGTTAGGGTTAACCCTAATGAGCTAAGTCAAAACGAAAAAGGAGGCAAGCGTAAGGTTTAGGAAACTGGAGACAGACAAAGCCGTTGAAGAATATAAAGAAAGCAAGAAAGAACTTAGGCAAGGAGTTAGGAGGGTTAAAAGGGGTCATGAAATATCCTTGACAAACAAGAATGAGGAAAATCCCAAGGCATTTCATATGTATATCAGGAGTAAGAAGGTAGCTCGGAAAAGGATAGATCCACTCAAGTACAATGGAAGGAATTTATGCATGGAGCCAGAGAAAGTGGGTGAGGCTATTAACAAATACTTTGCATCAGTATTCACAAAGGAGAAGGACATGGTGGATGGTGAGTCTAGAGAAGGGTATGTTGATATTCTAGGGCATGTCGATATAAAAAAGGAGATGTTGGGTGTTTTGAAAAGCATTAAGGTGAACAAATCCCGAGGATCTGATGGGATCTATGCAGAGGATTTTGCCAAGGTTCATCCCGAGTAGCTCCATGATGCTGGAGTATCTGATGGATGGGCTGTTCCCAGGTACATAGACTGAGACAAACACCAACTGCTGCTGGAGGATCATCAATTGGGTGAAAGATGCTTTTTGACCTGCCTGGAACTTGCCAGTCTTACAGTGCAAAGACTTGTCAATGGCTGCATGTTGTAGACTGGCACATTTCACAGCCCAGAACTCCATGCTGAGGGACGCACTAAAGCGTGGGGCAACCACCACAAAGATTCAATTCCACGGTCTAAGGCCCTGAGTACACTGAGGGGTTGGAAAGCATGTAAAAGCCCCTGGCATGTATGTTTGAAATGAATATTGTAAATGTAAGCAGTGAGGCACCTCAGAGTGTCACAGGCTGTATTGAAGGAACTGAAGTGCTTTGCACTAATATTTAAAGTTAACTTTGAAATGTTAGGTAACACACTTCGATAAATTTTATTCATTTTTTGGGGGGGGAACACTTTGCAATCTCTGGTGGTCGTGTAAAACGCCATTTAACTGCAAATGCACATCTTCTCTACAATGTCGAGAGACTTGAACAAGTTAAGCAAGGACAATCTCAATTGGCTGGCCAGCTGATTTGTGATGCAGAGCGATGCCAACAGCATGGGTTCAATTCCCGTGTTGGCTGAGTTTATTCATGAAGGCCCCACCTTCTCAGCCTTGCCCCTTGCCTGAGGTGTGGTGACCCTCGGGTTAAATCACCACCAGTCAAAACGGGAGAGCAGCCTATGGTCATCTAGGACTAAAGTATAAAGTTTATTTATTGGTGTTACAAGTAGGCTTACATTCACACTGCAATAAAGTTACTGTGAAAATCCCCTCTTTACTTCAAGTTAGAAAGTTGTGAATACTACCATTTGTGCTTCTTTTGGGCATAATACCATTTGTGAGTATGCTTTGACTCAGATCACTTTTGTACCCACAAGATTTTAATCGATTTATTATTGTCACACGTATTGGGATACAGTGAAAAGTATTGCTTCTTGCGCAGTATACAGACAAAGCATCCCGTTCAAAGAGTACATAGGGGAGAAGGAGAGACTGCAGAATGTAGGGGGAATTTTCCTATCCAGTCCACCACAGGAATCGTAGCGGGTGAGAGGCGGACCATGGAAAGGTCCGTTGACCTCGGGCGGGATTATCCGGTTTCGGGGCAAGCGTGGCTGGAAAATCCTGCCCACGACTGTAGTGTTACAGTCATAGTTACAGTAAGAAGTCTCACAACACCAGGTTAAAGTCCAACAGGTTTATTTGGTATCACGAGCTTTCAGAGCGCTGCTCCTACGTCAGGTGAGTCATTTTTCTTGGGGATCTCTTCACTTTGAGCCGGCGGTTTGCGGTGTCGGTGGTAGCCATAATGTGGAGATGCGAGAGTTGGACTGGGGTAGGGACAGTAAGAAGTCTCATAACACCAGGTTAAAGTCCAATTGGTTTACTTGGTATCACAAGCTTTCGGAGCACCTGATGAAGGGGCAGCACTCCGAAAGCTCGTGATACCAAAATAACTGTTGGACTTTAACCTGTGTTGTGAGACTTCTTACTGTGCCCAACACAGTCATAGTTAGGGTGTAGAGAAAGATCACCTTAATATATGGTTAGTCCATTAACCGGTCAAATAACTTAGGTTAACAATAATGCTAAAGACAGGAATAAGAAATAACATGGTCACGTCAGGAACAGGCTTGTAAATTCCAGGATGTGACGTGCTTTGGGCTGTGGGAGTGGTTTAATGGGAGCGGTGGGTGACAGATTGCTTGCGAGTTGAAGGCTAGCGGGTGGAGAGTGAAGGATGTGGGTGCACTGTGTGGCTGCGCTGCTGCTGGCTTTGAGCGGAGTCTCGGCTGCCCAGAGCCGCAGCGACAGCAGCGCTTGGACCCAGGCTCACAGTGCCGCTGTAGGTGAGCATGTTGAAGGCTACAGTGGGTGGATTGCAGTTCTTTCTGGGCATCTCTTCCGCTTTGGTTGGCGTACAGCTTCCCCCTCGCCACCAACTCCTCCTCCTTAACTGCTCAAATTTGTTTTGTATTTTAAGTCGAGTCAAAAGGGATACCACTTTGTCAGCCCTCTTTATATCTGCCCCCCAATTAATTATTGATAAGTTTGTCAACTTTTTAACTTGGGGTTTGAACTTTTTGTGACTTGTTGTTTACTTTATGTAGTCTTCGTTGTTTACTTTCCACTTTATTCTTTAATCGACTGTCGTGCCTTTTGCTACACTTTTTTAAAAAGAACATGTCAGGGACTCGAGAAGAAATAACTTCTGAGCTAATTTGTAGTGAGTTTTACAACACCTGCTTTGGTAAATCTGCCCGAAGCTCAAACCTGGCAAGTTCCCATCAGGTTTTTTTTTTGTGTTAATGCCGTCAGTTCAGTCTCTGTGAACTTCCTGGGCTGGTGTAGCACACGAAGGCGAGTAATTTTGAATGTAAATTACGTGGGACGTGAATTGAATTTTTTTTTGTGAGCTCTCCTGCTTGTTTTAAAAAAGAATTGACCCTAAGCTGGTCCTACTGACAAATGTGGCTGTGATTGAAATAATGGGGAGTTGGTGGGACTTTTTTTTTTGCCGACTACTTTTGTATATCAATAGTTGCACCATTTCAGTTTTTGCATATTAAATGTTTAATAAAATAGAGTCTTGGGCACCAGTGTAACCATTCAATGGTTCATTTAGTTTAAGCCATTTTCTGCAATTAAAATTAGGCTGCAGGTGGCAGCTTATTTTTTAATGTGAACCCTGTTTTCAGGTGGATTAACAAAACTATGCTACTTTGCACAGTGCAGTGAGATCATTTGCCTGAGAGGGCAGAAGTGGCTTAGCTCAATGTGATACTGCTTCTTTGATTTGATTTATTATTGTCACATGTATTGGGTTACAGTTAAAAGTATTGTTTCTTTCAAAGTATTTTTTAAACTTTGTTTATTAGTCACAAGTAAGGCTTACATTAACATTGCAATGAAGTTATTGTGAAATTTCCCTAGTGAGCTCTTGCGCGCCATACAGACAAAACATCCTGTGCATTGATGAAAGGAGAGGGTGCAGAATGTAGTGTTACAGTCACAGCTGGGGTGTAGAGAAAGATCAACTTGATATATGGTAGGCCCATTCAAAAGTCTGATGGCAGCAGGGAAGAAGTTGTTCTTGAGTTGGTTGGTACGTGATCTCAGACTTTTGTATCTTTTTCCCAACGGAAGAAGGTGGAAGAGATTGGGTGGGATTTTATAGCCTCGCTTATCCCAAAACCGTACAATCCTGCCGGAAGTCAATGGACCTTTCCATGTTCCGCCCCTCTCCTGCTCCGATTCCTGTGGTGGGCGGGCTGGTAAAATTCCAGCTGGGATGCCTGGGGTCCCTGTTTTTCCGAGGCAGCAGGAAACAGAGATGGAGTCAATGGATGGGAGGCTGGTTTGCATGATGGACTGGGTTACGTTCACAACCTTTTGTAGTTTTTTGCGGTCTTGGACAGAGCAGGAGCCATTCCAAGCTGTGATACATCTGGAAAGGATGCTTTCTATGGTGTTTCTGTAAAAATTGGTGAGAGTCGTAGTGGATGTGCCAAATCTTCTAAGCCTCCTGAGCAAGTAAAAGCATTGCTGGGCTTTCTTAACTATAGTGTCAGCGTAGAGGAACCAGTATAATTGAGGAGTTAACCTAGATTGTGTGCTGAAATTTGGGGAGTAGTGTTTGAACCCATGGTCTTTGTCTTTGCGAGTGCTACTAATAAACCTTCCAGATTGTGAAAAGTACTTCTGCAGCCATTCTTATGAATGTAATACTGTTTAAAGCTTTGCTGTTGTCTATTTTTGTTTACTTGTGTTGGGATTTGAGATGAGAATTCCAAATTGCATTATGAAGCCAGACTAGACCATAGCAATTTTTCTATTTTAGCACAAATGTGAGGAAAGGGTGCTTCGCTCCAGGGGTGATTCCACTGACTAACTAGGGATCTTTTATCAAAACAAGCTTTTTATTCTTAACACAGTTCATGTATAACTCTAACAACATGAAGCAGCTTAACTTTTAACTGTTGTTATGGTCCAAGTCAGAAACTGCAAACTATTGTATGGAGCCCACCTGGATCATAAGTTTTGCATCTTGAATTTGGCGAGGATAGGCATGATAGGTTTCACTTCAGGTATGATTTCAAATAACGGCACTTGGGAGCATTTATCAAAGAAAGTTTATTTAAGAATATAGTTAACATGCGTAGTAAGAAAATTAGCAAGAACTTTTATCAATTACAAACAATCATAATGTATAACCTTTAACAAAGGTATCTACGATGTTCCAATCAAACCAATCCCATAGGCATAAGACCATTTTCACAGGTTTAACACAGCATAGACTTGTGCTCAAGTGATACTGGAAACTCAGAACTTTGGTTGAAGTCTGTAGTTCTCTGGATTCACTCCGAACAGTTTGAAGACAAGACAGCTTCCCAAAACACCAGAGACACTCTGGTTCTGCCCCCAACAACAGCAGATTTTCACCCTTCAGGAAAACAAGATCTAGCTAACCAACAGAATTTTTAAAACTGGGAGAGAGGGAAAACATTTTTTTAGCTTGCTGTCCCTTCTAAAACTAAAATTCAAACCTGCAGCTCCAAACTGAAATGGAAAAAACTGTCCAAAAACACACGACCGTCCTCCTAACAATGCAGGATCGTAAAACTAATCCCAGAGTAAACACAAACAACCCATTTAAGCCACTTAAGTAGCAATAAAAGGACATTTCCAGTCAAATCGGCAACAATTACATCACTGAAGCTGTGAGAGCTGCAGAAATCATGCTTTCTTCAAAAAAACCTTTGTTAAAGTTACACTGACATCACGCTGTTGAACAATGTGTCTAAAACTGAAAAGAAACAACTCTAATTTTTAATTCATCATTATTTCAATTCCAAATGAGCATTCATTTTGAAGACTTATGGTTAGCAATCACTAATATACTTCCAAAATTAATTCAGGCAGCGTTGGAGTTTTCAGAGAGAGAAAAAGCTTTCACAAGCCTGCAATGTTCTCCTAACTCAAAATAGCCAAACTCCAACTAAAAGCCCTTTTTTTTGCTACAGATCCAGGACTGTGCATAAATCACTATCACATGACCCTGTCAATCAGTCATTTGAAGTCCTAGGGGAACTTAAGTAAACAAAAGTCTATTATCACCATTTAACATAACCACTTGCAAGGTGAAATGAGTAATTATTCTGCTCTCCCAGCATCTGAGCTGCATTCCTTTCAGACATAGACTACGTATAGAAAAAAATGAACTTTCTCCTGAAACATATAAAACATTACAGCCTGATCCTTGTACGTTCTTCGATAAAGACTTGGACCAAAATAAAAGCAACTCTTAACAGTGCTGCTCGCAGTATACTCAGGTCCTGTAGCAATAATTCTTCTCTTCTTTGGTTCATGGGATACAGGCATTCCTGGCTAGATCAGCATTTATTGCCCAACCCTAAGTGCCCTCGAAGGTGGCGGTGAGCCACCACCTTGACCACCTTCATAAATCCTACACAAAATACCCTCTTATCACCAGCGCTTTTCTCATAGACTCAAATTTACCCTTCTAAACACTCTTAAATTATATTTTCAAAGACTATAGTCACTTGTCACACCATGTAATATTATCAGTAATAATTCTTACCCACAAAAGACTCGAACAACCTTTAAAATCACGTTGTGAAGACTATTTTGTGCTGTTATGTTTTGTGGTTCTAAGCTGTTATCTGCTGTGAACTATTATTACCACCCCCCCATATTTATTTTCAGATATATTTATGATTTCAACCATGTTTTCATGACTGATTCTTCCTTATTCTGGGGCAGGCAGTCATCGGTCATGTCTGCTATATTCAGCTGTTGTATGGCAAAAATTAACTTTAGCACCACCTTCTAAGAAGAAAATGTAAGTGTGTTCTACTTGTTGGCAATGTGGCAAAATAGGAAGTTTAAGTTTATTTATCAGCATCACAAGCAGGCTTACATTAACACTGCAATGAAGCTACTGTGAAAATCCCGTAGCCGCCATACTCCAGTGCCTGTTCGGGTACACTGAGGGAGAATTTAGCATTACCAATGCACCCCAATTCTCACCGTTTCTGCGTGAGTTTCCTCCGGGTGCTCCGGTTTCCTCCCACAGTTCGAAAGACGTGCTGGTTAGGTGCATTGGCCATGCTAAATTCTCCTTTAGTGTACCCGAACTGGCACCGCTGTGTGGCGACGCGGGGATTTTCACAGTAACCTCATTGCAGTGTTAATGTAAGCCTACTTGTGATACTAATAAATAAATAAACTTTATAAATCTAAGCAGCATGTCTTTCAAACCCACGCAGACACGGGGAGAATGTGCAGACTCCACACAGACAGTGACCCAAGCTGGGAATCAAACCTGGGTCCCAGGTGCTGTGAGGCAGCAGTGCTAACCACTGTGCCGCCATGCCTCCACAATCCAAGTTGTGACTAGCCTGTATAAGGAAATTAACATTGTTTACCATTGAAATACATCTTGAGAAAATATCACAACTAAAGGAATAGCGGTGATATGTTTTTCTTTTAATTCTCTCTCTGCAGGTTACGTTGGAATTCCTCTTTTGGAGCCAGTTTCAATTCTACTGGAACCTAACGAATGTAAACGCATTGTGATTACAAACATTAGTAGCCTGACCGCTTTTGTGGTTGCCGAAGTATACACTCATGCGCAGAATGTGACCGTATCCCTCTCTAAGGTAAGAAAGCATCTCTCCTAAGGGATTGGCCTCATCTGTTTGAACACCCTAAAGTGTTCACTCGCCAAGTTGAGATGGCATGAATTATCTGATGCATGTAGATTTTGGATTCACTTTTTTTAAGTAAAATAAAAGTTTTTATACTGTTCTGATACTCCAGTGAACCTTCGGAAAGTGTATGGGAGATGATCTATTGAGGGCGATCTCAATTTCCTTATTGAATTTGTGAGCAAAATACAAGTGGAACTTTTGAACCAGTTGCAATGTAAGCCAATTTGCTCAGGTTGGAGTCAGGCCTACACTGTGAATGAGTTCTCCAAACATGTGGACATCAAAATAAAATTACCAACCAACATATTCTGAAGGTTAAAGGCAAAATCCCGCGGATGCTGGAACCTGAAACAGAAACAGAACATGCTGAAGAAACTCAGCAGGTCTGACAGCATCTGTATGGAGAAAATTGGAGAGAGAATAGAGCCAAGGTTTTGAGTCAGGATCCCGACTACTCGAAACATTGGCTCTATTCTCTTTCCACAGATGCTGTCAGACCTGTTGAGTTTCTCCAGCATTAGGGGTGGCACGGTAGCACAGTGATTAGCGCTGCTGCTTCACAGCGCCAGGGACCCGGGTTCGATTCCTGGCTTGGGTCACTGTCTGTGTGGAGTTTGTACGTTCTCCCCGTGTCTCTGTGGGTTTCCTCTGGGTGCTCCGGTTTCCTCCCTCATTCTGAAAGACGTGCTGGTTAGATGCATTGACCCAAATGGGTGCCGGACTGTGGCAACGAGGGGAATTTCACGGTAACTTCATTGCAGTGTTAATGTAAACCTTACTTGTGACTAAATAAACTTTACTTTTACTTTACTTTTTCATATTCTGAAGGTTTTTGTTTGATGTCCACATCTGATGGCTGGGGACAGTTTGAATTGTATGAAGCATTCAAATTTAAGAATATTTAAATTTAATAGTGGTAGTTAATGGGGTTGTGAATCCTGCATCGCTAATTGATATTTAAGGCAGACATGTAGGGTGGAATTTTCCCGTTCTGCCGACCACGGGAATTGTAGCGGCTGGAAAATCCCTCCCGTAATGCCTACCTATCAGTTACGTATTTTAAGTTGACTTGTTTCTTTTTGTGTCTCAGTCCTTTCCTGCAGATGCATCGTATAGGAGTTCCAGTGCAGGTGTAGTGCTGATGTTGACGCCCGCATCATTCTACATTCGAGCTGGAAACGAAGTGGTGTCAGCAGTATTGCTTGCTCTCTCCTACACAGCTCCCGGTATATAAACTGGTATAACTTTCTTGTCTTCATTGTAGAAAACTGTTCAAGACTGTCCAAGCTTCTGTCTTCTTTTGAGTGTAGTTCGGACAAGTATAGAGTTACGGGCCTCATGTGGAACAGTGATGAGAGCAGCCTTTACCTTTTGAAGAAACTTCATTACACCAAATTCAGAACTGGACAAAATTGCAAGGAAGAGGGAGAAATTCACCACCTGGGCTTTTGTTTTGAGTTTGGAAAATAGCTGGTTTACTGTAGGAACCAGATGACTTTGTTCCCTCTCTGACTCGCAAGCTGCAGCAGGTCAGCTCTTCAAGCCTGACAGTGTTTTTATTTGGTTTGACTTAGTGGTATATAGTGAACAGTATTGTTTCTTGTGCATTATACAGACAAAGCATACCTTTCACAGAGAAGGAAAGGAGAGAGTGCAGAATGTGGTGTTGCAGTCATAGCTAGGGTGTAGAGAAAGATCAACTTAACGTGAGGTAGGTCCATTCAAAAGTCTGACAGCAGCAGGGAAGAAGCTGTTCTTGAGTTGGTTGGTACATGTCCTTAGACTTTTGTATCTTTTTCCCGATGGAAGAAGGTGGAAGAGAGAATGTCCGGGATGCATGGGGTCCTTAATTATGCTGGCTGCTTTTCCGAGGCAGCGGGAAGTGTAGACAGAGTCAATGGATGTGAGGCTGGTTTGAGTGATGGACTGGGCTTTGTCCACGAATGGAGTTTAAGGTACTGTTCTTGTTCTGTTCTGCAGCCTGAATTGCCATATCAGTAAGTCATTATGGGTGCATGGCTGTGCGCAAAACCCAGAAAAGGGACCCGTCGCCCATGTTCACCTAAATTCACTCTTTGCCCAATAACACGTAGAATTTCTTTTTTTTAAATCTCTGGTTTGGCTTTCTCTCTCGCTGCTTTTTAAAATACTCAAAATCTATTCCAGTGCAACATCTTATGACATTTCACGATATTAAAGGCACAAGATAAAAGTTGCTCTTTTTGAGGCTGTTTTTCCTCCAACAAAGGTGGCACAGTGGTTATCATTGCTGCCTCAGTGCCAGGGACCCAGGTTCAATTCCTGGCTTGTGAGGAGAAGTGGAGATGCCGGCGTTGGACTGGGGTAAACACAGTAAGAATCTGTGTCGATATGCGCGATCTTCTTGGAGATCCTCTCCACTTCTTATTGTGAGGAGAATATATGTCTCTCTCTCTCTCCGAAGTTGCATTGTCACCTCTGATGAGTGTGATATTTAGTCAGGGTGACTCAGGAGGGGGGGGAAAAGTCAAAGCAGCAAATCTCACAACTGTCTATTACTCACAGCAGCAGATCCTCCCAATGTCTTGGGCTGTTACCAGCAGGTAAGTGTCTCTTTAAATCCATCCTCTTGTCATGTCTCCTTCAGTTTGTGAAGCCGATGCCATTGTGTTATCTTCAGATGATTGGCTCCTAACTAAAATAATCCTGTGATGTAAGCTCCCAATTTCGATTTGTTAATGTTTCCAGTCGGCATGTTCGTCACCTCGATCAGCTATGGAGTTAAAAGGTTCTTGATTAAAAAGGGGATCAGGGGTTTATTGGGAAAAAACAGGAGAATGGGAATGAGAAAAATATCAGCCATGATTGAATGGTGGAGCAGACTCGATGGGCCGAGTGGCCTAATTCTATTCCTATATCTTATGGTCTTATGGCATTCAGTGAGTTTTCAGTGTGAAAGTGACAGCAGTTCCATGTTTAACCTCTAACCCTGGTGAGTTGGGGTAATATTGGAGCCGCGGTCTGAAATTGGCTGTAAATTTATTTTACTGTTCATGCATGTCAGTTTTATTACTGGTAACTTTTGTGCAGCTGAGTTGAGCAATGATTGCGCAAGAGCACATGAAGATATTGGCTGGGTTTTGCAGTCGGTGTAATGGTGAGGCTATCTATGCTGTTATTTATTTAATCACTGGACAGCAACTTCCAGTAACTGCATACAGTTTAAAAACCGAATTCAAGAGGTTGTTATCTGCATGTACTGCTCCTCCAAAAATCGTGCTTGAACCATGTTGTTCAACTCTTTTTTTTCAAAAACATTGATGTGGAGCACTTGCCAGAACAAGTTAGTATTTGCCCATTCCATATGCTTTAAAAGATGTGACAAGTTTTAATTAGCGCCAATCAACCTCTCTGGCACAGAAAAGTGGAGTCTCATTCCTTCAAATTTTAATTATTCATGGAGAATTTGTTACCTTTTTCCTTTTTAAAAAAATTCCGTTGATACAATCTTTCCCTTGTTTTATTTTACTTTCTATACTTAATTTGACATTGAATTCACTATTGTGTCATTTCCTGGTTTAGATACGGTGGAAAATGTCATCGATGTATCTAGTGTATAGCATCGGTTGAAGGTCCCGTGCGGTGAAGAAGTCCAACGCCAGCATCTCCACATCATTAGATACAGTGGCACAGTGGTTAGCAAAATTGCCCCTCAGCGCCAGGGATCCAGGTTCAATTCTGGTCTTGGGTGTCTGTGTGGAGTTTACGTGTTTTTCTCGTGTCTGCGTGGGTTTCCTCCAGGTGCTCTGGTTTCCTCCCACAGTCTAAAGTGTTCAACCGGCAATAAGGATACTTCAGTTGCAAGCAATATAATAACTTATTTCACAATGTAAATCAAAGAAAAAGGTTTAATAAAAGAACTTCATTACACCAACACTCAGGCCACACCCTGGGCCACCTCACAAGCTCCTCACACACCCCACCTGCTTTCTCTTTATACTGGGTCAGTTGACCATCACATCATTTTGCCATTGGTTACATTGTCTACCTGGTCTGCTGGCCTGCTGATTCTCAGCATGTTGCCATTGGTTACATTATAACAGATTCCAATATAATCATTGGTTACATTATAGCACAAAAGATGTGCAAGTTAGGTTGATTGGCTGTGACAGAGGGTGGTGGTGGATGGAAAATTTTCGGACTGGAGGCAGGTTGCTAGCGGAGTGCCGCAGGGATCGGTGCTTGGTCCTCTGCTCTTTGTGATTTTTATTAATGACTTAGAGGAGGGGGCTGAAGGGTGGATCAGTAAATTTGCTGATGACACCAAGATTGGTGGAGTAGTGGATGAGGTGGAGGGGTGTTGTAGGCTGCAAAGAGACATAGATAGGATGCAAAGCTGGGCTGAAAAATGGCAAATGGAGTTTAACCCTGATAAATGTGAGGTGATTCATTTTGGTAGGACTAATTTAAATGTGGATTACAGGGTCAAAGGTAGGGTTCTGAAGACTGTGGAGGAACAGAGAGATCTTGGGGTCCATATCCACAGATCTCCAAAGGTTGCCACTCAAGTGGATAGAGCTGTGAAGAAGGCATATAGTGTGTTAGCTTTTATTAACGGGGTTGGAGTTTAAGAGCCGTGGGGTTATGCTGCAACTGTACAGGACCTTGGTGAGACCGCATTTGGAATATTGCGTGCAGTTCTGGTCACCTCACTATAAGAAGGATGTGGAAGCGCTGGAAAGAGTGCAGAGGAGATTTACCAGGATGCTGCCTGGTTTGGAGTGTCGGTCTTATGAGGAAAGGTTGAGGGAGCTGGGGCTGTTCTCTCTGGAGCGGAGGAGATTGAGGGGAGACTTAATAGAGGTTTATAAAATGATGAAGGGGATAGATCGAGTGAACGTTCAAAGACTATTTCCTTGGGTGGATGGAGCTATTACGAGGGGGCATAACTATAGGGTTCATGGTGGGAGATATAGGAAGGATATCAGAGGTAGGTTCTTCACGCAGAGAGTGGTTGGGGTGTGGAATGGACTGCCTGCAGTGATAGTGGAGTCAGACACTTTAGGAACATTTAAGCGGTTATTGGGTAGGAACATGGAGCACACCAGGATGGTAGGGAGTGGGGTAGCTTGATCTTGGTTTCAGATGAAGGTCGGCACAACATCGTGGGCCGAAGGGCCTGTTCTGTGCTGTACTGTTCTATGTTCTATGTTCTATGTTAAATTGCTCCTTAATGTCCAAAGATGTGTAGATTAGATGGATTAGCCATGGTAATTGTGTTGTTACTGCAATAGGGTGGGGGAAAGGGCCTAGATAAGGTACTCTGTCAGAGAGAGTCAGTGCAGACTCGATGGGCCAAATGGCCTCCTCCTGCACTATAGGGATTCTGTGATTCTATGATCATTAACACTTCCTTAGTCTGGTTATAGAGTCATAGAGGTTTACAGTATGGAAACAGACCTCCGGCCCAACTTGTCCATGCCGCCCAATTGCCCACACTTGGCCCATATCCCTCTAATACCCATCTTACCCATGTATCTATCTAAATGCTTTTTAAAAGACAAAATTGTACCCACCTCTAATACTGCCTCTGGCACCTCATTCCAGACACTCACCACTCTGAGTGAAAACATTGCTGCTCTGGACACTTTTGTATCTCTCCCCTTTCACCTTAAACGTATGTCCTTTAGTTTTAGACTCCCCCACCTTTGGGAAAAGATGGTGACTATGTACCTCATCTATGCCCCTCATTATTTTATAGACCTCTATAAGATCACTCCAAAGCCTTCTACGCTCCAGGGAAAAAAAGTCCCGGTCTATCCAGTCTCTTGTAATTCAAACTATCAAGTCCCGGTAGCATCCTAGTAATTTTTTTCTGCACTCTTTCTAGTTTAATAATACCTTTCTATAATAGGGTGACCAGAACTGTACACAGTATTCCAAATGTGGTCTTACTAATGTCTTGTACAACTTCAACAAGACGTCCCAACTAATGTTCTGACCAATGAAACCAAGCATGCCGAATACCTCCTTCACCACACTGTTGCTTTTCCTGTTCACACAAGCCCCTGATTCTCTTTGGAGAGTTCTCTGCTTTTTGAACAGTTGGTTTACAGCAAGTTCCGTATTGCAAAAGCCAGTAGACAGTCTGTGAGCAAATACAAGTGTAATGAATGGTGTTAGCAGTGAACAATATATGACACTCCCTCAACTACAGTTTAAGCAGTTAAACTCAAGAGTTGCAATTAAGATTTTTTTTATTCACCCCTCACATTCCGAGTATTTTTTACGTTTGGGCAGTTAAATTGTGTTTACATTTTTATTGCTCTCTCTACTTTCCCTTTCCCCAACTGTGATAACTAATGGATGGTTCCTTGCAGGGTGTAGGATTTACTGTCAGGTTCGACCGTGCTACAATGGTTTCTTGATGGGTGATAAAACATGGTGTCTTGCTTCTGATTAGCTTCCCGATCTCGTGCTGCACAATGCAGGAATCTTTGAAGTTCTCACCCTTTTTCATATCCCTCCATGGTCTTGCTCCATCCTACATCTCCTGCACAATATCCACTTTTGTACCTTTTTTAGTCTGCTGAATGTTCTGAATTCTTTCTATTCCACTGATGGCAACTGAATTAACTTGTTCACACTCTTCAAATCTCTCTGGAATGCAACATCGACTCCACCTTTAAAAACCTCCTTGAACATCTTGGATGATACCTTTGGTCACTTCCTCTAATTTCCTCAGTAGAGTCATGGAAGTTTACAGCATGGAAACAGGCCCTTCAGAGCAACTCATACATGCCGCCCAGTTTTTACCACTAAGCTAGTCCCAATTGCCCACATTTGGCCCATATCCCTCCATATCCATCTTACCCATGTAACTATCTAAATGCTTTTCAAAAGACAAAATTGTACCCGCCTCTTGTTCCAGACACTCGCCACCCTCTGAGTGAAAAAATGCTCCTCTGGACCTTTGTATCTCTCCCCTCTCACCTTAAACCTATGCCCTCTAGTTTTAGACTCCCCTACCTTTGGGAAAAGATGTTGACTCTCTCCCTCATCTATACCCCTTATCTATTCCCTATATTAGGATGTTTTGCTACATTTAAGGTGCAGTTATAAATATAAACTTTTTTTGTCTTGCACATACTGTAATATAAGTTACTCACATTGTAACTTCAAATGGAAATGCTTGGAAGCTGATGCACTGTACAGTGAGATAAAATAGGCCTTTGGTTTACTTGTAAACTTGTTGTTCTTTGTGAGCAAAACATGATTTGGGCGACATGGTGGCACAGTGGTTAGCACTGCTGCCTCACAGCGCCAGCGACCCGGGTTCCATTCCGGTCTCGGGTGACTCTGTGTGGAGTTTGCACGTTCTCCCCGTGTCTGTGTGGGTTTCCACCAGTTTCCTCCCACACTCCAAAGATGTGCGGGTTAGGTGGATTAGCCATGCCCCTTAGTGTCAGGGGGATTAGCAGGGTCAATACGTAGGATTATAGGGATAGGGCCTGGGTGGGATTGTTGTTGGTGCAGGCTCGATGGGTTGAATGGCCGCCTTCTGCAGTGTGAAGATTCTATGACTTGTGCAATTCAACTTTGAAATATCATAAACAGCTCGTTATGCACCCTTGTCTGAAGCCATTGGAAAACAAATTTGGGTGGGGTGTATAATGAGTGTTAACAATGGCTGTTTTGCACCACGCCACAGCTGAATTTCATATCCAGTGTTGGGATTATAATTTACAAATATTCTATTTGTAGGATAATAGTGCTGATTTATCATTTTTCCCCCCCTCTGTCAGATCCTGTACCTGGTGCCTGCAACACAGAGTTTGCCCTAGAAAATGACGCAAACCTGCACTTGACGTACAATAAATATGAAACTGCTATTATGTTTGCACCAGCAAACTTGGGCTCAGTGAGGTAAGTCAGCAAGTAGGATAGATATGGATTTGTGTCTACTGAAAATGACCATTTGCTGATTATCGGTCAGTGTAGTTTTTTGCAGTACCCTTTTTCCTTTTAATGTGACTGAATTATCTTTTTGGTTTTACCAATGGGAGTGAGAAAATATTGTTGCGTTCCCTGTTAGCTACAGACTTGAGCAGTTGTGTTATGCTTCACAACTGCGTAAACGTGTTTATTCTAACCGACCTTTTCACTTGTGTAATTTTAAACTATTCTGATTATTTGGAAAGAGGTTTTGTCACATTATGTGGACTTTCTGGATTCTTCATTAGTAGATTTTAACCAAAAAAATGATTGTTCAGATATGGTTATCGCTGCCGGCCAGCTTTACTGTCCGTTCCTCATTGACTGTCTTCTCCGGACTCTGAGTTCGAATTAGTCACCTCACGGAATAAGGACTAGGAAAAGCCAGGGTGGATATCTAGAGGGGAAATCATGTTTAACTAACTTGCTGGAGTTTTTTTGAGGAGGTAACGAAGGGTTGATGAGGGGAATGGAGTTGATGTGTTGCGCATGGACTTTCAGAAGACATTCAGTACAGTGCCACACCACAGACGAGAGAACTTATAGCTCTTGGAATAAAAGGGAGAGTAGCAACATGGACATAAAATTGGCTGAATAATTGGAAGCTGTTAAGTGAAAATGTACCCTCACTAATCTAAACCAATTTGCAGTAACACTTTTTAACTTGGACGTGTTACACGCTGAGATAAACAAGGGGGAGAAGAGTCAGGTGAAGGTCCAACACAACGTTATTGAAGGCGTTATCAAAGGAAAAACAATATTCAATCTCTTTACAACACACTGCCACTCTTCCAACTTCTCTATATCTTCTTGAAGTTCTGCAATCTCCTCTTCTTTGAAGCATGTAGTAACTTGCTGTTCATATCTATTTTTACTTGCATCTGATAGGCAATTACCACCGCCTGCTTGTGATGTTAGGACAGACGTTCACACCAGATGGAGACTGACCTATGATATTTACCAGTATTTTCTACCTGAGAATGACCTCACCATGGAAAGTCTATCAAAAGGAATGAATAAAATGTCATCTGTACAAGAAATAGAAAGGAATGGAATAAAGGTAATTTAAATATAATTAACATAGGATGAAATAAACCTCAGCTTTGCAACTTCTGACTTGGCCGAAAACCACAAGTGACATGGAAGATAATTGTCACTTTTGAGCTCGATTTATCCAAAGTTATGTTTCCTTTAAAAAAATTTTTACTATCAAGACTTTAACTGGTCGCTTACACACCATCCTGTTTGTGGAACCTTGCTATGTGCAAATTAACTGTCATGTTTGCAGACAAAGATGTGCAGATTAGGTGGATTGGCCATGCTAAATTGCCCTCTAGTGTCAGGGGGACTAGCTAGGGTAAATGCATGGGGTTATGGGGATAGGGCCTGGGTGGGATTGTGGTTGGTGCAGACTCGATGGGCTGAATGGCCTCCTTCTGCACTGTAGGATTCTATGAAAATAAGTGAAAGCATTTCAAAAAGTAAATATTTATATGAAAAGTACTTGGGAGCATTCTGAGGATATGCACGGTGCTATATGAATTCAAGTCCCGAGGGGACACAAGTTAAAAGTGAGCGGTGGGAGGTTTAGGGGAGATGTGAGGAAAAACATTTTTACTCAAAGGGCGGTGACGGTCTGGAATTCACTGCCTGGGAGGGCGGTGGAGGCGAGATGCCTCACATCCTTTAAAAAGTACCTGGATGAGTACTTGGCACGCCATAACATTCAAGACTATGGGCTAAGTGCTGGCAAGTGGGATGAGGTGGGCAGGTCTGGGTCTTTCGTGCATTGGTACAGACTCAATGGGCCGAAGGACCTCTTCTGCATTGTAATATTCTGTGAAGGTATTTGCTGGTGGCAAGGGCGGACAAATGGAACACCGAGAAGTGTGCAGTGATTGATTTTGACAAGGAGAGGCAGCATGAGAGTACAATTCTAAAACGTGGTGCAGGAGTAGAGCCACAATGTATTGAAGGGATCACAGCAGGTTGAGAAAGTGGTTAATAAAACATGAGGGATCCTGTGCATAGCTAGTAGGGGCATACAGTACAAAAGCAAGGAATTTATGATGGGGGAAGCAATGGCCTTATGGTATTATCTCCAGACTATGAACCCAGAAACTCAGCTAATGTTATGGGGCCTCGGGTTCAAATCCCGCCATGGCAGATGGTGGAATTTGAATTCAATTTAAAACTGGAATTCAGAATCTGCTGATGACCATGAATCCATTGTCGATTGTTGGAAAAACCCATCTAGTTCACTAATGTCCTTTAGGGAAGGAAATCTGCTGTCCTTACCTGGTCTGGCCTATATTTGACTTCAGAGCCACAGCATTGTGGTTGACTCTCAACTGCCCTCTGAACTAGGGCAACTAGGGATGGGCAATAAATGCTGATCCCATGTCCCATGAATGATTTTTTTTTTAAAAAAACCTGTAGTAAGCACTGACCTGGGGCCTTAGTTGGAGTATTGCGTCCAGTTCTGGACACTGCACTTCAGGGTGGTGCTGAAAGAATTTGAGAGAAATTGCAGTAATTATTTATAAGAACAGTTCAAGGAATAAGGAGCTTTTTTTAACATTCATTCAAGAGATGAGGAGTTCACTGGCTAGGCCAGCATTTATTGCCCATCCCTAGTTGCCTTTGAGAAGGTGTTTGTGAGCTGCCACCTTGAATCACTGTAATCTATGTGGTGTAAGTACAACCACAGTGCTGTTAAGGAGGGAGTTCCAAGATTTTGACCCAGCAACATTGAAGGAATGGTGATATATTCCCAAATCGGGATGGTAGGTGGATTGGAGGGGAACTTCCAGGAGGTGATGTTCTCAATATCTGCTGCCCTTGTCCTTCTAGATAGTAGTGGTCATGGCTTTGGAAGATGCTGTCTCAGGAGTTCCAACAGTGAATCTTGTAGATGGTACACGTGGCTGCTACTGTGCATCAGTGTACAGTGCATCAGTGGTGGAGGGAGTAAATGTTTTGGATAAGATGCCAATCAAGCAGGCTGTTTTTTCTTGAATGGTGTTGAGCTTCTTTGGTGTTGTTGGAGCTGCAGTCATCCAGCAAGTGGCGAATACGCCATCACACTCCTGACTTGTGCCCTGTAGGTTGTGGACAGACCTTGGGCAGTCAGGAGGTAAGTTTTTTACCATAGGATTGCAGCCTTTGACCTGCGCTTGTATCCACAGTATTTATATGGTTAGTCCAATTCAGTTTCTGATCAGTGGCAACTTCCAGGATGTGGATAGAGGGGGCATTCAACAATGGTAATGCCATTGAATGTCAAGGGGTGCTGATTAGATTCTCTCTAATTGGAAATGGTCATTGCTGGGCACTTGTGTGATGTGAATGTGACTTGCCACTTAGCCCGAGCCTGGATATTGTCCAGGTCTTGCTGCGTTTGGGCATGGGCTGCTTCAGTATCTGAGGAGTTGTGAATGGTACAGTCACCCGCAAACATCCCCAGTTCTGATCTTGTGAAAGGAAGGTCGCATGTTAAGCAGCTTGAGATGGCAAATTTCTTTCCCTAAGAGATATGAGTGAACCAGATGAGTTTTTATGACAATCGATAATGGCTTCATGGGCATCAATGGACTTTTAATTCAAGATTTCTTTCTCTTGAATTCAAATTCCACCATCTGGCATGGTGGAATTCTAACCTGGGTCAGCAGAGCGTTACCCTGGATCCCTGGGTTGCTAATCCAATGATAAGATCATTGTCCCATTGCCTCCCCTGAGTTATGTAGAATATTTGAAGGAATTGGGACTCATCTTCTTGCAGATGAGAAGGTTAAGAGGAGATTTGATCGGGGTTTTCAAAATCACGAGGGGACTGGGTAGGGTAGAAAGAGAGAAATTGTTCCTATTAGTGGGAGGATTCGGAGCCAAACGGCTCAAATTTAAAGTAATTAGTAAAAGAAGCATAACGACATCAGAAAAAAAACAACCTTTTCACACAGCAAGTCATTGTGGTCTAGTGCACACTGTCTGAAAGTGTGGTGGAGATGGGTTCAACTGAGGCCTTCCAAAGAGAATTGGATAATTATCTGGAGAGCGTTTGCATGGGTAAAAGATGGGGGGAGAAGGATGGTTCTGGGACTAGATGAGAATCCTTTTTGTTTCTCTTGATAGACAAGAAGTGAAGTTTTAATGAGCAAGCAATGTGATTGAAAATGAATAGTAAAATTGTCTGCAGGTTTATTTACCCTAAACAGATCTATTGCCTACTATTCAGCATTTACATTGCAGACTGAGGCAACCTTACTGTCAAATGCAGTCCAACACCAACTTGGGGTGCTTCTTCTTAGACTTGGCACTAACCGCAGTTGGCACTGAACCCCATCCTGAACACAGTTTGAAAACAGAACTAACACCTATTTTCGAGGCAAGATAAGAAAACGTCTCTTGTATATTTATTTATTGGTATACTTGTAGACTTTAATGTACTTGCTCTTACCGCAACAGATCACCACAATAAATTCGTTCCGGCAGACAATAATCTATGGAAACTCATATATCGGCACTGGTGTGATATACAATGTTATTGTCAGGGATCCTCATTGGAAAACCTCGGCGTCTTATGTTCCTGTATCCACATATGCCTGCAGTTTGTCTTCTGAAGGAAACCTGTGTAAGAATTCAGGTAAGGGAAATACATAGTTTCAAACATAACTTTGTGCAGATAATTATTTTATCAAAAATAGTTTATGAATTGTGTAAGAATGACAAATTAAAAGGTGAATTGGTGGGAGGAGTTTGAAAGGGTAGATGGCTGGGCACGGGCCGTCTGCTCGGCTGCCCGGGTCTGGGCACGGGCCGTCTGCTCGGCTGCCCGGGTCTGGGCACGGGCCGTCTGCTCGGCTGCCCGGGTCTGGGCACGGGTCGTCTGCTCGCCTGGCCGGACAGGGGATGGGTTGTCTGTTTTGACCAGGGAATTAATCAGGATGTGGATGTTGCATGTTTCTGAGGCTGATTTCATGACCTATCCTTCGCTGTATCAAAATCCCTTGCAATAATTATACATCACCTTGTTCAGAAAGCTAATATTCTATCTGAAGTAACCTTTTATAACCTCTTTTCCCCCTTCTCACCCACTGAAGTGGCAATTTGACATCCTGGCCAATACAGCCAGTAGCAAATAGATGCTTCCATTTAACAAATTATATTTTATAACATTCCTCTCAGAATGAAAACATTTTAGTCATTCCTCACTCTTTTCATTCTGAGAGGAAAGTTATAAAATATAACTTGTTAATGGAAGAGTCTATTTGCTACTGGCTGTATTGGCCAGGATGTCAAATTGCCACTTCAGTGGTGAAGCACATCTTCTGGTATTAATTTTATTTTTCATTTGATGTTTCATGCTGATGTTAAACAGCATTATTGAAAATCTTTGACTAATTGTGGAATAACAGATTCAATCTAAAATGCATGATTATTTTTCTGTTTTACAGATAGAAATTTCATCTACATCCAGGTTTTGTGCACAGTATTAGGAGTGTATGGCTTAACTCTTTGCTTGATTGGTCACAGGATTTTCGAAGCAGGTAAAATGTTGAATAATATCTTAAAATATTCCTTCCGGCCAAATGTCATTTTTTATTTGTGTGAATTGAAGATCTTTTGCCTCCTTCCTCGAAGGGCAGCACAGTGACTAACACTGCTGCTTCACAGCTCCAAGGACCCAGGTTCAATTCTGGTCTTGGGTGACTGTGCGTGGAAATCATCATAGAAATCATAGAAACCCTACAGTACAGAAAGAGGCCATTCGGCCCATCGAGTCTGCACCGACCACAATCCCACCCAGGCCCTACCCCCATATCCCTACATATTTACCCACTAATCCCTCCAACCTATGCATCTCAGGACACTAAGGGGCAATTTTTAGCATGGCCAATCAACCTAACCCGCACATCTTTGGACTGTGGGAGGAAACCGGAGCACCCGGAGGAAACCCACGCAGACACGAGGAGAATGTGCAAACTCCACACAGACAGTGACCCAAGCCAGGAATCGAACCCAGGTCCCTGAAGCTGTAAAGCAGCAGTGCTAACCACTGTGCTACTGTGCCGCCCCGAGTTTGTATGTGGAGTTTATATGTTCTCCCCATGTCCGTGTTGGTTTCCTGCGGGTGCTCTGGTTTCCTCCCGCAGTCAAAAGATGTGCAGGTGAAGTGAATTGGCCATGCTAAATTGCCCCATGGTGTCCCAAGGTGTGTAGGTGCGATGGGCTAACCTTGGTAAATGTGTGGGGTGGTGGGGAGAGGGCCTGGGTAAGTTACTCTGTCAGCAAGTCAGTGCAATCTGCACTGTAAGGATTCTATGAAACCTATTCCTTCCTCATGATTTAAAAATCCTGTAGATTTTAAACAGTGGATTTAGTTTCAGGAAGTGTTTCCCTTGAGTTTTAAGTATAAAAGAGGATACTTGATATTCTCTGAGCAAGAAGTCTCTTGTGTGCTTGTTCACTCGCTTGCACTCCCACTCCCCCTATTGCCCAAAGGGCTAAGAGAGGTCTCTATGGTCCTGATTTTACCATTGCCCGTTTCTGGCGCGCATACGTGGTAAAGTCAGACGTGAGGCCATTAATGCGATCCGTGCCCATGCAGATGCCCACTTTACCAAGGCCTGAAAATGGCCGCAATCCGATTCGCACCCAAAACGGGCCTCTGCATGCATTTAAACTGAATTAATGGGCTGCCCGCCCAACTTTACCAGCATTTCCCCCTTTACCATCACGTTCGCGCATCCAGATTTGGCACGAAACAGACCTGGTCGGCAAAGGTCTGTTTCGGGTGCTCCAGCTTCTGAAGAGATAAGTTCAGAGCTTCCAACGGCTCTGTGACTCAGATAGGTGGTGGAGGACGGGGGGGGCAGGTCCGATCATTCTCTGGTGAGGGGGGGGTGGTGGGAGAAGAGAGACCCAATCATTTTCTGGTGGTGGGGGGTGGAGGAGGACGCGGGTCAGATGTATCTCTGGGGGTGGGGGAATGAGACCAGATTGTTGTCTGGTGGTGGGTGGGGGGGGTTGGATGGCGGTGAGGAGGGAGGCCCAATCATTCTCTGGTGGCCCGGGGGTGGGGGGGGAGGTGGAGACACACACACCGCTGCCACTCTGCGGACGATCGGTGGGGGCGAAGCGGGGGCAGAGGGTTGCGATCGGTCTGGGTAGCGGGGGAGGTGGGTGGATAAGGGGGACAGTTACGTTGTGGGGGTGGGGCAATGTCTGTGAGGGCCATCACTCCCGCTTTTTGCTCCAGGGCCGCTTTATCTGTGTTTTGTGGCGCAGGAGCGATGTGACAGGGGCATTTTTTCAAACTTTTTCTCTCACTGCGGATGAGCAGTTCAGAGCTCCGACCATTTCGGGCGAGATAAGCCCCACCCACAGCATGATTCAGACCCACGATTTTTTTTCAGGCTAAGTGCGTATGGGGGCGTCTGGGAGCAGATCTCCAAGTCCGATCTGAACTGCGCCCAATTCGTCACTTAGAATGAAAATGGTAAAATCGGGCTCTACATGTATCCTACTTATTGAGTTGAGTTGAGATTTTAAAGCTGCATTCATTAAGATTCAAGAATAATAGAAAAATGTTGGAATTACAAATAATCCACTAGCCTTTAAAAGGATAGAAAAATAAATGCTTTTTGTTGTACACTTGAAATCCTCCATGCAAAGCGCCTGCTGACATGATGATAAAGTTACTGTTTATTTCTAGCATTTTTTCTGTATTGTTTCTGCTGCGCTTGCTATTGGGTAAATGTTTAGGCCCCACATAAGCTGGTTTTGATGGTATTGCAGACTGGGTTTAGCACTGTGCGCTCTGCACCAGCTCACATTACCGTTCCTGTGATATCGTCAGTGGGTGAAATTTCCTCCACTGGATTGGATTTGTAATCATGATGTGGAGATGCCGGCGTTGGACTGGGGTAAGCACAGTAAGAAGTCTCACAACACCAGGTTAAAGTCCAACAGGTTTATTCGGTAGCAAAGGTATTTGCTACCAAATAAACCAGTTGGACTTTAACCTGGTGTTGTGAGACTTCTTATTGGATTTGTAAACCAGACTAACTTGTTTTTTTTTCAACTCTTTTGTAGAGTTTCTCTTCTTTGGATTCTTGATCTTTGGATTCATAAGCTTTGTGTTGGCAACACGGTTCTCTGCACTCAACTTTGTCCGTAAGTGTGGATTAGGAAATTTGACGTTCAGAATATTCTTTAGTTTCCAGTTTGTTCAACTAAATCCTTGATAGTACTTCTGCCTTTTTCTTCTTTGCCATATGAACTTATTGGCTAACTAATAGTAGGGAGGCTTGGGATAAGAACCTATGTTGTTGGGGGTTGTATGTTAGCATAGATAAAGGATTGGTGAGTTGGGATAAGAGGGACATTTTCAAGACGGCAACCTGTAAGTAGCGGAGTGCCACAGGGATCATAAAACATAGGAGCAGAATTAGGCCACTCGGCCCATCGAGTCTGCTCTGCCATTCAATGATGGCTGATATTTTTCTCCTCGCCGTTCTCCTGCCTTTTCCCCATAACCCCTGATCCCCTTATTAATCAAGAACCTATCTATCTCTGTCTTAAAGACACTCAATGACCTGGCCTCCACAGGCTTCTGCAGCAAAGAGTTCCACAGATTCACCACTCTCTGGCTGAAGAAATTCCTCCTCATCTCTGTTTTAAAAGATCGTCCCCTTAGCCTGAGGTTGTGCCCTCTGGTTCTAGTTTTTCCTACTAGTGGAAACATCCCCTCCATGTCCACTCTATCCAGGCCCTGCAGTATCCTGTAAGTTTCAATAAGATCCCCCCCCTCCTCCTAAACTCCAACAAGTGCAGACCCAGAGTCCTCAGCCGTTCCTCATACGACAAGCTCTTTCCAGGGATCATTCTTGTGAACCTCCTCTGGACCTTTTCTGAGGCCAGCACATCCTTCCTTAGATATGGGGCCCAAAACTGCTCACAATACTCCAAATGGGGTCTGACCAGAGCCTTATACAGCCTCAGGAGTACATCCATGCTCTTGTATTCTCGCCCTCTCGACATGAATGCTAACATTGCATTAGCGCTGGAGTCACAATTGTTTCTAAAGACTTTAATGACTTGGATGAAAGAAGTGAATGTACTGTGCCAAGTTTTTGCTGACACAAAAATAGATGGAAAGCCAAGTGGTAAGAATGACAGTATATAGAGAAGGATAGACAGGTTAAGTGAGTGGGCAAAAGTTAACAGATGGAATATAATGTAGGAAAATGTGAAGTTATGAACTTGGTAGTAAGTATAAAGGAGCTAAATATTATTTCAATGGAGAAAGGCTGCAGAAAACTGCAGAAGGATTTGGGGATCCTTGTGCATGAATCGCAAAAGGGCTAGCATGCAAATTCAGTAGGTAATAGCGAAGCTAAATGGAATGTTGTCCTTTAGTTCAAAAGAAATGGAGTATAAAAATAAGAAAATCTTGCTGAAACTTCACAAAGTACTAGTTAGACCACCCGGGTACACTGAACAGATTTGGTCCATTTATCTAAGGAAGGATATACTGGCATTGGAGTCAGCCTGGAGAAGGTTCACTAGGTTAATCCTGGGTATGGAGGGATTTCTTTTTGAGCAGAGGTTGAGTAGGTTGGGCCCGTACTCATTGGAGTTGAAAAGAATGGGAGGCGAATTTGTTGAGACATTTAGGATTCTCAAATTGCTTGACAGTGTAGTCACTGAGAGGCTTAGGTAAGGGGTCACCCAATTAAGACAGAGATGAAGAGGAATTTCTTCTGAGGGTAGTAAATCTGTGGAATTCTTTAGTGCAGTGGGCTTTAGATGTGGGTCATTAAGTATGTTCAAGGCTGAGATAGACAGATTTTTAATCAGTAAGGAAATCAAGGGTTATGGAGATAAGGTGAGAAAGTGGAGTTGGTGATATCAGATCAATTATGATATTGAATGGCTCGATGGGCTGAATGGCCTCCTGCTCCTACGTCGTGTGGCATTGCAGCAAATTTTACCTGATCGGAGAAGGGAATGCTGCATTTGCTTAAATGAACTGAAGCTGATGATGGGAAAGATGATATGTCAAATGCATGTTTTACCCTGTGAATGGATTTTTTTTGCTGCTTTCAGTGATACAACTTTGTGCCACCCCTTGATTTATCAGGCTGTTAGCAGGGGCATCTTTACATAATACCACTAACGGGTGAATGGCCAACCCCATTCTGCAAACAAATATTCATACTGTTACAACTATCTTACAGAATGTACATATTCATCAGATTTTCATTGTATGAGCAACTCTGACTTTGAAACTTACACACCAGAGACTACTGATAACATTTTTTTCCGATTTTAAATAAGGCATATATTTCAGTCATTCCCATGTGTTGTCATTTGGAATAGCAGCCTGTTAACCTTGCACTTGCTGAGGACACCACAGTCCTGTGTTTGCTATGTCTATCTACTGAAGTAGTCTCACAACAAGCAAGCTAAAAAAATATCTCATGACTAACTCGGACCAACATGGTTGAAGCATAGCCAGCTGTGACCTTTTATTTACCAACTTAATTTGAGTTGGTTTCCTTTTTATTGTCATGGGATGCAAGTGTGTCCGTGGCAAGGCCAGCATTTGTTGTCCATCCTTAGTTAATGTTAAAGATGTGGTGAGTGTCTTCCTGAAATTCTAACGGTTCACCTGGTGTGCATACGCGCGCACACACACAAACACACATGCTGTTATGGAGGGAGATCTAGGATTCTGACATGTCAAAACGTGAAGGGGCATCAATCATAAAAACCCTTCGGTGTAGAAGGTGGCCATTCGGCCCATCGAGCTTGCACTTTCAACAATCCCACCTGGGCCCTATCCCCTTAATGCCACATTTACTCTGCTAGTACCCACCATCACTAAGGGGAAATTTAGCTTGGCCAATCAACCCAACCCGCACATCTCTGGAGTGTGGGAGAAAAACCGGATCACCCGGAGGAAACCCAGAGTGACAAGTTCAATTTAATAACACACTTAAAATGAGAAGCTTGCAGAAAGCAAGTACAAGTTTAAATATCTGTTGATGTACCAAATTTAAAATGTTGTCCTAACGACTAATTTTGCACCTCATTAAACGTATTCCTATTATGACAGTTTTATGAAATAATTTGATCTGTTCCATGTTTGCTATTTTCCCCCCACAGATCGGTTAACTATTACAGTAATAGCAGGACTGCTAGGTGGTGTGGTGGTGACACTGATTAGGTGCATCTTTGGTATTCCTGTACCCTGTGTAGCATTTGTGGCAATAGTGCTGGGGTTTTTGGTGGCAGCGATCGTCTTCTTCACTCCTCTTGGTAAGTCAAAGGAGAAAATCAATAAACCTAAAAGCAAAACACTGCAGTTGCTGGAATCTGAAACAAAAATAGAAAATGCTGGAAAATCTCAGCAGGTCTGACAGCATCTGAGGAGAGAGAATAGAGCCAATGTTTCAAGTCAGGATGAGCTGATGAAGAGTCACTCTGACTCAAAACATTGACTCTCTTCTCAGAAAAAGGGCCATCCTGACTCAATGTTGGCTCTGTTCTCTCTCCACAGATGCTGTCAGACCTGCTGAGATTCTTTAGCATTTTCTGAAATCAATAAACCTGTTGGTTTTGTAGGAATAATTGTAAGCATTCTCATTTATTTGTTGACAACAGAACTGATATTCAAGACTTTTTGACGTTTTGGAAGGACGGACAAGGAAGGGAAAGGAGGTGGAGTTGTGTTAAGGGATGGGATCAGTGCAGTAGTAATGGAGGATCTTGCGTGTGAAATCTGATTGGACTTACCAAGAGGAGCCAAGGAACAGCAAGGGCCACAGACATTGGTTGAAGTTGTTTATAGGCCACCAAATAGTAATAGCAATGTAGACCATAGTATTATTCAGGAGATGAGAGAAGCTTGTAGGGGCATGGGCAATACTGTGATCATGGGTGACTTCAATTTGCACACAAACTGATTAAACCTGGTGAGCACCAACACTGAGGAAGAGAGGAGTTGCTGGAGTGTTAGGGATGGGTTTCTAGAGCAGTATTTTGAGGAGTCAACTGGATGACGGGCAGTTCTAGATCTAGTATTCAGTAATGAAAAAAGGCTAATTAATATTTCTAGTTGTAGGGATAAGTGAACACAATATGATAGAATTTTACATTACGATTAAAAGTGTGCAAGTTCAATCTGAAGCCAAGGTGTTAAAGTTGAATAAAGGGAATGATGAAGGCATTCGGGACAAATTGGCTGAGTGGATTGAGAAAATACATTAAAAGGTATGACTATGAATAGGCAATGGAAAGCCTTCAAAGAACCATTACATAGCTCACAGCACCTATACATTCCTTCAAGGTGCAAAAAGCCAGTCAACTGTGGGTGACAAAAGAAATGAAGGATTGTCTAAGATTAAAAGAAAAGGTTTATAAAGTGATCAGAAATAGTAGTAAACCTGAGGATAGGGAGGTTTTTAAGAATACAGCAAAGGAAGCCAATAAACTGATAAAGAAAGGGAGAACAGAATATGAACGTAATCGAGCAAAAAACATAAAAGACTGTAAAGCTTCTACGGGTATGTAAACAGGAAGCGTTTGCCTGAGACAAATCTGGGTCCATTACAGGCAGTGTCAGGAGAATTCTGAGAAATGGCAGAAAAGCAAAATGATTACTTTGTCTCTGTTTTCACGAAGGAAGACGTGGTTGATTCTCAACTGCCCTCCAAGGGCAACTGGGAATGGACAATAAATGTTGGCCAACCAGCGATGCCCATGTCCCACGAATGAATAAGAAAACGATGCAGGGAATCTCCCAGATGTAGAGATCCAAGGGGCTAAGAAGGTTATTACTTGCCTTTTTGAATAGCGGACTTGCATTAAGTTGTGAATCTTTGGGATTCTCTACCCCAGAGGGCAGTGGGAGCTCAGTCATTTAATGTGTTTAAAGCAGAGATCGATAGATGATTAACTATAAGGTAAAGAGTTATGAATGGAGTGGGTGTAAAAAACATTGAAGTCTCCAATTAGCCATGATTGTATTAAATGGTAGAGAAGGATCGATGGGCTGAATGGTCTACTCCTATGTAGACGGTATGGTCTACATACTGTTCCTATGTAAATATGGAGGAACAAGTCACTTGATAGACTGGACGTGTTTCCTTTTATTATTCTACCCCTCTCACCTCCCACATCCAGTTAGCTTTGGCCTTGTTACTTGGTTATACCAACTCTTTTGATTAAAGAAACAGTTTTGGCTCAGGAGATTTAGCTGATTTTCCATGTCTTTATAGGCCAGTAGTGAGATGCTGCCATTCTGTTTCTGCCTTTCTTTTTAGTAGGAACATTATTTCTAGAATTGGTTCGATTCTCGCAAGTGCTAACAATTTATTTGCAAGTCACACCTTTCTGCATTGCGAGTACGTCACTCCAGTAGAGCAGTTACTCAGTAAATATGGATCCAGGATTAGTGGGGGAAGTGAGGAGGAGTGAGGTGGCATATGATGAGAACGATGCCAGCTGTATAAATCAAGACTGGTGCAATTAAAGGAATTCTGGTAGCTTCTCAGTATAATTTTCTGCAAATTGCCAATCTACAAAATGTTTTCACAAAGCATGTTAACTGTATAAATGTGCAAGTATTATGGTACCATTAGTTGTCTAGTTATGATGAGTGCAATGCTAATTGCAAGCTGATACACTGTTGGAACAAAGCAACTATTTTGGATTGGTCCAAATTGCCAATACCTAAAATTTTACTTAATTTTCAAGAGTTGAAATGGATAAAATGCAACAATTAATAAATTTATTTTCTAATATATTATGTTATATTCCCATAAGGTTAATGAGAAAGTGGTTGCTGTGTGTCATTAATGATGTGCATGAGAACAGAGGCTTTGTTATTTCACTGAGGTGCAGTAAATGTTTTTAAATGCAATATTTTGTCTTCTGATAGAATAAAGGTTATGCCACCAGATTGTCTGTCTGTCTGTCTGTCTGTCTGTCTGTCTGTCTGTCTGTCTGTCTGTCTGTCTGTCTGTCTGTCTGTGATGACTCTGTCTGTCTGTCTGTCTGTCTGTCTGTCTGTCTGTCTGTCTGTCTGTCGTGGATGACTCTGTCTGTCTGTCTGTCGTGGATGACTCTGTCTGTCTGTCTGTCGTGGATGACTCTGTCTGTCTGTCTGTCGTGGATGACTCTGTCTGTCTGTCTGTCGTGGATGACTCTGTCTGTCTGTCTGTCGTGGATGACTCTGTCTGTCTGTCTGTCGTGGATGACTCTGTCTGTCTGTCTGTCGTGGATGACTCTGTCTGTCTGTCTGTCGTGGATGACTCTGTCTGTCTGTCTGTCTGTCGTGGATGACTCTGTCTGTCTGTCTGTCTGTCGTGGATGACTCTGTCTGTCTGTCTGTCGTGGATGACTCTGTCTGTCTGTCTGTCGTGGATGACTCTGTCTGTCTGTCTGTCTGTCGTGGATGACTCTGTCTGTCTGTCTGTCGTGGATGACTCTGTCTGTCTGTCTGTCTGTCGTGGATGACTCTGTCTGTCTGTCTGTCTGTCGTGGATGACTCTGTCTGTCTGTCTGTCGTGGATGACTCTCTGTCTGTCTGTCTGTCGTGGATGACTCTCTGTCTGTCTGTCTGTCGTGGATGACTCTCTGTCTGTCTGTCTGGCTGCTGAGACAATTGAATGCAAAGTGCCAGTGTACGAAGCAGTGAATACTATAACTGCTGGAGACAAGAAATGAAGACAGTAAGATGACGGTCCCAGATTTTGCCGTTCATAGTGAAGGAATGGCGATGCTTGCTTTCATTGCCCTTCAGCTATCCACAGATTTTTCACGGGCTTTCGAGTGGACCTTGGAGGTTGCTGTCCCATTTAATAGCAAGTGCTCATAGCCTCACTGTTACCCCTATTGTAAGCTTTAGGCTATGATGTTTTGGATCATTGCCCTCAAACACTTTAAGAACTGTAATTTCTTGTTCTGCTGCAGGTCAGTAAGACATCAGCATTTTCGGCTTTTGACCAAAAGCCCTCTTGCTGACGAGCTTGTGTGATGAAAATGGTGTCATGTATTTACACACAAGTTTGTTCCACATTGGTGGTGGACTTGTCCCTCGGTTGGTGACGTTTTTCTATTCCTTCCAAACAGCAAATTTTGACATATTTCGCAATGATGTCAACTTCTGGATTATTTTTTCCTCTGTGATGCTGCTGGTTCCGACGGTCCTGATTCTACTTCCAAGAACAGTAAGTACCCACATTTCAAATTTTGTATTTTTGAGTACAACAGTAAATTTTCTACAGCCTTAGTGGAAAAACCCCAGGGGGGGCGTGGAGGTGGCGTGGAGTAAGCTGCATGATGATATGTTCGAAGAAAACTTCCTTTTTCCAATCTTTCCCTCGCTCATTCAAACATGGATCCATCTATAAATATTAAGCATAAAACCAGTCCCCTTTGCAGTGTACACTGCAATGCAAAAGAATATCTGAAATAAGGTAAGCATGCAGGTACAGCAGGCAGTAAAGAAGGCAAATGGCATGTTGGCCTTCATTGCGAGAGGTTTCGAGTACAGGAGCAGGGATGTGTTGTTGCAATTATACAGGGCCTTCGTGAGGCCACACCTGGAGTATTGTGTGCAGTTTTGGTCTCCTTTTCTGAGGAAGGATGTTCTTGCTCTCAAGGGAGTGCAGCGAAGGTTTACCAGCGAAGGTTTACCCAGTCCAGAACCAGGGGTCACAACCTGAGGATTTGGGGTAGACCATTTAGAACTGAGGTGAGGAGACATTTTTTCACCCAAAGAGTGGTGAGCCTGTGGAATTCATTACCACAGGAAGTAGTTGATGCCAAAACATTGAATGTATTCAAGAGGCAGCTTGATATAGCACTTGGGGCAAATGGGATCAAAGGTTATGGGGAGAAAGCAGGATTAGGCTGTTGAGTTGGACGATCAGCCATGATCGTAATGAATGGCGGAGCAGGCTCGAAGGGCCGCCTCCTACTCCTATCTTCTATGTTTCTATGAAATGTTAAAGTAAGCCCTATCTGCCTGTTTGGATATATGTACAACATTCCACAGTACTGCAAGGGCAGGGGAGTTCAGCCAGCATGTGTCCCTCAGTCAAAGGCAGATTCTGGGTCAACATTTCAGCAGGTTTAATGGCAAATTCCATTGTCGAATGTATAAATCCATTAGCAACTTGCAATGGGAGGGAGATGCCCGGTGAATTACAAGTTTTGAATGATTTGCGCCACTGTGCTCCTACCCGTGTGAAAATGGCAGCTACCCCCCCAGAGTTGCTGAAATTGCTGTCTGTGTGTTAATGTCAATTAAATTCACTGCAGAAAGTTAGGATAATTAATCACGAAAGTATATTTTGAGGAGATATATGTTCCTACAATGACATTCAATCCTTCTGCCTGAAAAGTTAACAGTTTCAACAGTGGAGCCTCATTTGTATGGATACTAAATGGTTAGAGGATTTTAAAAAATGAATATTATTTCCCAGTTCTTTCTCACTCTCTCCTTTCCCCTTTTATATCTCTTTTGGCCCTTGATTTGACTCAGATCTGTTCCTGTCACTTTCTCAATGCTTAAGCCTCCTTGGTTAAGGAAATTGCTTATGGGAATGGTGTTGGTAGTGGGTCCTGTTATTCACAGATATTCTGCATGCTCTCTTGGTATTGCCCACTTGCACTTCCAACAACTTGCAGGGCAAAAACTCAGCTGGAGACTGAGGGGAAACTGTTTCACTGTTGAGATGCCCCACTCCAGCAATTTATTATCAGGGCCCATTAACTGGTAACTTTGTCTCATTGCAATCTTCGTGACTACTGCGTGCAAATTGGCTGCTGCATCTGCCTGTAAATCCATGACTATGTTTCACCATTGCCTGCCAAGTGCCTTTGGGATATCACAGATCTTCTATAATTAAGTACTTTTACACTTTTCTCTTGCTTGTTGTTGTCGTGCAGGTACTCAGATGCTGGTTGATTTGAGTTGCAGTTTGACTAATGTGTGCGAGGTGGCACAGTGGTTAGCACTGCTGCCTCACAGCGCCAGGGACCCGGGTTCAATTCCCGGCTTGGGTCACGGTCTGTGTGGTGTTTGCACGTTCTCCCCGTGTCTGCGTGGGTTTCCTCCGGGTGCTCCGGTTTCCTCCCACAGTCCGCAAGATGTGTTGGTTGGATGCATTGGCCGTGCTAAATTCTCCCTCATTGTACCTGAACAGGCGCTGGAGTGTGGTGACTAGGGGATTTTCACAGTAACTTCATTGCAACGTTAATGTAAGCCTACATGTGGCTAATAAAATAAATAAACTTTTTCAGTCAGCACATTGTAAGATTCCGCCCCCCCCTCCCTCCCGCTATCTGAAACCTAGAAGATGTTTCTGCCACTTCAATTCATTCATAGTCATGGTAACCATCAATTTTCAGAAACATTAATGGAAAAAGGCTATATTTTGCAGAATGAGTACTAAATATGTTGTTCTTAATAGTGTGTATGTATTTTTTTAACAGTTAAACATCATCACATGTGCACTGGTGGGCTCTTATGCTGTAATTATTGCTGTTGGAGTATATATCTACACCAGCCTGACTTACATAATTCTAAACGTCATGAAAAGGGCATTACACTCAGATTTTGCAATGGTGGAGAGCTATGCTCCTTTCCAGCGTAAAGGTAGGTACTTACGTTGAGGAAAGTCTTTCTCCTTGGGGGTTGAAGAACAAATGAATGTGGTTCTGTTTGGGTAGGTATGAACACATTCATTGCCTCTTTCTAACTGGGCTTAGTAAATTTGATCACTCTTTAATTTTTTGAAGTCTGTTTGCATTCATAAATGAATGATGGTGTCAGTGGGGCGGCACAGTGGTTAGCACTGCTGCCTCTCAGCGCCTGGAACCCGGGTTCGATTCCCGGCTTGGGTCACTGTGCAGAGTCTGCACATTCTCCTTGTGTCTGTGTGGGTTTCCTCCGGGTGTTCTGGTTTCCTCCCCCAGTCCGAAAGGCGTGCTTGTTAGATGCATTGGCCATTCTAAATTCTCCCTCTGTGTACCAGAACAGGCGTTGGAGTGTGGCCACTCGGGGATTTTCATGGTAACTTCATTGCAGTGTACTTGTGACACTAATACATTTTTATTATCTGTTATTTTAAATTCTGAGAATGCTGTTAATCTTTGCAATGTAACTTTGGCAAGAAGAATTTGCTGCAGTAGTTATATGCATGATTATAGGACAATGCATTTTTTGTCCTTAATTAACTGTATGAGCATAATTTGTTTGTCTTTTTGTCCATATTATGAACCCCACTGATGCTTGTTAAATTATGTTGATGTTTTAGTTTTAATTCTTTCTTCTCTAGATTTCATCCTGACGTCGATATGGGCAATGTTGTTTATTGGTGGCATAACATTCCAGTTTATTTTGGAAAGAAATAGATTGCCTTTTCCACCCTGCCTGTATGACAAATGGAAGAGGAGCAGAAACACGACGTATGGAGAATGCACGCCTCTGTTACGGCCACCTGAGATATGACCATTTACAGTGTTTTGCTTTTGTTTGCATATTTACACTTCATTCCTATGTTCATCCGACATTGATGCTGGAGTCGTCTACACTAATTATTCTTCAAAATGGAGAATTGCATTGCCCTGGTGACTTTTGAATTTTTAAGTCAGTCTCTAGTCTGTGGAAATGATCAATTTTAGAACATGCATTTGGATTGATGTTCCCCTGTAACTTTGACCATTTTTGTATTGAATCCAAATGGCATTTGACTTGATACCAGTTTATATCAATTTGTTCACGCTGATCTCCTCAGTTTCATGCTATTTTGTGGTCTTTTATAGAATTGACCCTTGGCTGATATTTTACACGTGACATTCAGTGGTGCAAACACCTGAATGGCTATAAATAAAAACTATGTGACATCTGACCATCAAAGGTGCAAATGCTCCAATCTGGAAAAAGTGGGGAAGAAAAATTCCATCAGTTTTGTGCAACATATGAAAATGACAATTGAAATTTCAGCAAGTTATATATGTTAAATTTGAGGTTTTGTGAGGAGTTCCCTGGCATATATGGAGCATCTATAGAAGGGAAAATGATCAATAGAATGAGAAACTACCATACAGCATGCATTAAAATTAACAAATAAAATCAGCACATTGAAATACACTATGTAATGATTGTATAACAGGTTTAATCTTATTATAAAGTAAATAGCAAAATCAGTTGTCCATTTTTTTTTTTTAAATTGTAAAATTTTTTGAAGTAGTGATTGTTCTGCTAAGATCTACTATCTTCAGAAACTTCATTAGGTGCATTGGCCATGCTAAATTCTCCCTCAGTGTACCCGAACAGGCAACAACCAGAGTGTGGCGACTAGGGGATTTTCACAGTAGCTTCATTGCAGTGTTAATGTAAGCCGACTTGTGACACTAATAAATAACTTAAACTTAATAAATTATGTTCAAACCATTATCCTCGTGCTCCAACATCAAAACTGAAAAAATTCACAATTCTGCCAATCTTACCCATCAAATGTTCATATTTCCTTATTTTTTAATTCCAAGCTCTTCAACAAAGAGTCCTCATTATTTAATGGTTTAGCATTTCAAATAAAGTTAAAGGGATGGTCACTTTGATTTTTTACTAACATTAGCACAGTGTTACCAAAAGTTTACACATTTATAATTTGTCTAACATCTATTTTTACATAGTTATCCTAAACATAACAATTGTACTGAATAGAAATGCATCTTTTTCCAGTTTACATCTGAATTGTACAGATTCATACTATTTTGTGGTCTTTTATAGAATTGTAATGTAAAATACCAATTGTGTGATACTGTATTTTCACTGGATTTAATTATGGTTGCTCAAAGTGCAAAAAGAAATCATAGTTAAAAGCAGATACCTTTTAATGGCTTGTCTTGCACATCAGTACTTACTCCGTCACTTTCAGATGTGTATGGCAGATGTGTGGTTACAGGTTCAATCTCTGCCCAGTGCTGACTTAATAGATCAGTATTGAAATGATGGTGCAGGAATAAGTTAGTTCATTACTGTTGGATGATAGCCAGATTATTATTAATGGTTTCTGTTACTTAGTTCAGCAATATGTAACCTACTTGCTCAACCTGACCTAGTTCATGACCATGACAAACTGATCTTGCACATGGTTGAGCGGCACAGTGATTAACAATGCTGCCTCACAGCGCCAGGGAGCCAGGGACCTGGGTTCAATTCCCAGCTTGGGGGTCTGTGTGGAATCTGCACATTCTCCCCATGTCTGCCGGTTTCCTCCCACAGTCCAGAAGATATGCTGGTTAGGTGCATCGGGCATGCTAAATTCTCTGTGTACACGAACAGGCGCCGGAGTGTGGCGACTAGGGAATTTTCACAGTAGCTTCATTGCAGTGTTAATGTAAGCCTACTTGTGACATTAATAAATAAACTTTACAACTTTGGTGCCTTTAAAAACTTTAAAGTTTAATCAGTTCTGCCCAATCTTGTCAGTTTGGACTTGGTTGCAGTAGCGAAAGGGCAGGATTTAATCCACTACATGACTCTGCTTTCTGTTTGAGATAGCTGAGATTTTTACGCATGTCTGAATGAATGTAGAATGTGAAATGCTTGTTATCAGGGTTGGGGAAGAGATGCGTGTGGGAGATGAGGCAGAATTCATGCGTCAATCTGCAAGTTCTGAGACTTACTTTCTCCCATGTCCTGAGAAAATAATATTTGGCTGCCTAATAATTGAGACAAGACCTTCAGTCAACATTGATACCAGACCTGGATGTCAGGTTATTTTTTTTTTTCAGTGTCCCCTCACTGAGACAAGAATGTTAATTTTCCCTTAATTTTGTTTGCACGAAATACAGAGAACACTCTTCTGCACGTGGTTGTGTTTTCTTTTGGGATGTTTGAAGGTTGTGCAAATGAATTCCTTTAGCTTTTAGAAATGATTTATTTTTTCTGAACCTTTTGTTGTTTGAAGTAATTTGTGTCATTTACTAAAACTGGTAAAGAACTCAAGTAACGAATCTTTGTGGACGTTCTTCAAAGAACATGTAGGAGTAGGCCATTCTTCCCCTCCATCTTGTTCAACCATTTCAAATAGGTTGTAGCTGATATGTACCTTGACATTATGGATCCATCTTTGTTCTTTATCACCACATCAACTTCCCCCAAAAGATTGTCTTTTTTTTGGTTTGTAAGTACTTCTGTCATTGTGTCAATTGAAATGGCAATGGATTGATTCCATCTTGAACCTTTCCCATGTCGATTTAGAACAACAGAGTTGAAGTGATGTATTTTATCTGCCTCGCCACCCGTTTCTCATGGTCACTGTCCCATTGTAGTAGTCTCTTTGACAGAGGGATGCATGCACATCATGCAGTCCAGACAGTCCAAGTTCTGAATGTTGGGGTTACACTCTGGAAATTGAATCAAAAATTGCTGCAGATGCATATTGGCCTCTTAAGGTTCCTTTTACAAACAAAATTAATGCATTGGGCGTTCTGCATCTGAAAAGTTAGGCTAGCTTTTCCTTTCACTGGTTCTGTCTGTCTGTGCGTGTTCTGTTTTCAAATTTCTGGAAGTTGGTTTCCAATTAAATGCACACCAATTGGTGTAAAATTGTTAGCAATGTATTATAGGCAAGTAATTGCACAAGTGAGTGATGGAATAAAGCATAACTTGATACATGCAGTATTGCACACTTTAAATTTTAATATCATTTGCAAATGACTTTTGTACATTTGAAGGGAACTTTATGAATCCAACCTTGAGTGGCTGTATTTTGACTGTACAGATGAAACTAATGTAAAACTTCAAATATGGTAACCGAACAGGTGCATACATTCATGTATGTTTGTGCAGGTTTGCTTTTATGTTTTCTAACTTGCCAAATAAGAGACTTTTATTTTCTGTACAGAAATGTATTTGGCCTTGAAGTGCGAGAGATATTTTGTTGACTTGTAAATCACGTACTTTTAATTATTCAAATTAAAGTTTCTATTCGTAATGAATGCTAGTTTTAAAATCTGTAATTCTTCTGTTTGAAAACTGGGTAACAAATTTATGCATATCCAGCTTTGTTGTCTTACTGGGCCAGACTTTGCTGAAAAAAGTGTAATCGTTGCACATCACTGCATATCTCCTAAACCTGTTGGCTGATGAAGAGGTACATCACAAATCTCTAGAACTTGCGAGCTGATTTCTGCCACTCCACCACTTATTTGGCACCAACAGTCCTTGGCTACCCCATTAGTGTAAGACCTTTTCAGGATTTGCCCTAATTGCCACTTAAATTTGGGGCAAACTCTAGTAATGATCAGGGTAAGTACTGCTAATCAACCTCTATTGCCTAGAAAGTGAATAATTTAAACAGTAGCACAGTATTATCACAGTATTTCTTTGTATGGAGCAAAGATCATGAAATCATAGAATCCCTACAGTACAGAAAGATGCCATTCAGCCCACCGAGTTTGCACCAACCACGATCCCACCCAGACCCTATCCGCATAGCCCCATGCATTTACCTTAACTAGTCCCCTTGACATAACGGGGCAATTTAGCATAGCCAATCCACCTAACCCTGCACAACTTTGGACTGTGGGAGGAAACCGGAGCACCCGGAGGAAACCCACACAGACATGGGGAGAATGTACAAACTCCACATAGACAGTCATCCAATCCAGGAATCAAACCTAGGTCCCTGGTACTGAGAGGCAGCAATGCTAACCACTATGCCACCGTGCCGCCCATTCATCGTTAAAGGCCTTTAGTCTGTTAATCGGGTAGAATGGCTTCCATACGAGTTGTGATGAAATTTCTTGATTCCAAAAACTATACTCTGGGCTTCCTTTTTCCATGTCGCAAAATCTTGTTGTATTTGCAAACATCTCACTATTTTTAAAACCAGGACTTGTCAGCTGTAATTCTGCTTAATCTTGGTTACTATCGTGTTTTTTGAGCAGTTGTTTTTCCAAATGCATGTTCTCCCTCACGTGCTTTCATGTCCATATATACGAAGGACCTGACACAGCCCACCACATGTGAAGGCGCACAGCTGGAAATGACTCCTCCGCTTCGGGTAAGTAAACTTGTTTTTACACAGCCTGCTCCCTTATTTTCTTTGCTCATTTTCTAGGAGATTTTGATTTCACTGATTTGCATTAATCGACCCGTATTACAGAGTGGCTGAGTTTTTTCTTTTCCTGCCTCTGAGTGCTCCTCTGGTCACAGTCAGTTTAAAAAAAAAATTAAGGCACAGTCCGGAGTGCTTTTTATCAATTTAAAACTTAGCGTACACCATTAGCAAAGACTAATAATCCATTTCCAATGGCCAGTTTACCGCACTTCAATTAATAGTGGAGTAGTCATCTGAAAACTAATTCTTGGACTCGAGATCCAGGTCTGAACTGTTTCTTCTGACTATTTTTACTGGAAAGTTCCTCGTCGCCAGTATTATCTTTTATGGTTACATATTAATGCTGTCACTCGGCTCACATGTACAGCAAATATAAAAGGATGAAAATGTTGCCACAAGGTGGGTTACTTAACCAGTTTGTAGAGATTTATTAGATAGAGATTGCTTGCTTACAGTCCAGGGTAGAAGAGTGGGAACATCTCCTGAATGCCTCTGCTGATGTCACCACATAATCATGTGACACACTATGCATTGGTTTACAATACGTAACAGAAGAAAAAAAATCTAAACCAATTTACAAAAACCTCTCCAAATAATTTCCCATCTGAAAATGCTTCACTATCTCCCTAACCCAACAACGTGTGGGTTAGATTGATTGGCCATGCTAAATTGTCCATCGTGCCCTGGAATGTGTAGGTTAGAGGGATTAGCAGGGTAAATGTGTGTGGTTGTGGAGATGAGGCCTGGGATGGGATTGTTGTTAGTGCAGACTTGATGGGCCAAATGGCCTTCTGCACTGTAAGGTTTCTATGATAAACTGTAGTAGATACTTCTACAAAAGGCAACAGTTCACCGACACCATTCTTTAGTGATTTGTAATTATTTCTTCCCTACCTATCAAATAACCTACCCATGAGAATAGAATCTAATCCTGGATGTGTTCAGGGAAAAGGCTACACCAATCCCTCGTGTACAGACAAATCTGTGCCTGAACTCATTTGTGCCATTCTCAAGGAACTTTTCACAAAAGTTTTGCATATAGACAAGGGCATGTACTTGGGGAAGGGGGGGGGGGGGAGTCACTGATTATTTTAATGCATTGGAATAATTTTAATGCTTATTAAAGTTAAATCTCTGTACTAAGGTAATTTCCAACCAATATGCAGTCTAGCCAAAATGAATTTCGGTATGGATTATAAAGTGAAATTGAGCTTTCTTTGCTTCAAAGAACACAACCATATTTTCTTGCAGTTTGTGCTTTCAAAAGTTGTGTTCCAAGTTCAGACAAGTCTGAAATCACATTATAAAAATTGACATCTGTTGTAAAATCCATGTATAATTAATACTTGTTTAAAGGTTATTCAAGTTATTCGGTAATGCTGCACAAACTAGCTCACATTTACTGTAATGACAGCAAAATATGTCTTTCACTAATGGCTTCCAGACATGGCAAAATTCAACACACAGTTTTTAGTTTTACAAAAATGTAAGATCTAACTGCATGATAGGCAGCTGCCCAGTTATGACATTATTGAGACACTGGTTCTATTTGACACACATGCTCCGCCTGTTTCATCAAAGTTTCCTGCACTTGAACCTGTCTTTGTCATCCATCAATTTAAGTAAATCTTTCAATACCCTTACTTATTTAATTATGTATTATTTTGCAGGGTGTGGACATTGCTGACCTGGTCAGCATTTGTTGCTCATCTGTAATCCCCCTTGAACTGAGTGACTTGTCATTTTGTTTCAGAGGGCATTCATCCAAATACACTATTTACTTTTTAATTCTAACAAACAATTTAAAGGAACTCTGCTGTATTTATTTTAAAATTAGTAATTTTGCTCAACTTTTTTTTTAACCTTCACCCTTGAGCAGGGTCAACCCAGTTTGTGTCATGAACTGATTTGATTTATTATTGTCACATGTATTGGTATACAGTGAAAAGTATTGTTTCTTGGATGCTATATAGACAAAGAATTACATACTTGGAGAATGAGAGGGTGCAGAATGTAGTGTAACAGTCATAGCTAGGGTGTAGAGAAAGATCAACTTAATACAAGGTAGGTCTATTCAAAAGTCATTGTTAGAGAGTTTAAAAGAGTTGGAATAAAGTTTTAGAAGCACAGAATGAGGGTGAAGATATAAATAGAATGCGGGTATGCTGGGCACAGCTTACAAAAGGTCACCACGTTCTGACGCCATCTTGGATGACCACACTGCATTGCACAATGCTGTAACAACTGTTGCACAGAATGACTTAAATGCTTGAGTTCTGTGTAGCCATAATGTATTTTCATTTCTTAGAAATGAAAGCACAGTGCTATGATTTGGAGAAATAATAGGGTACTGTTCCAGACCGCAACTGAGGTGATGCTCAAGAGATGCATGAGCCATGAAGCTGAAATAATTTTAAATGAATTCTATCCACTGAAATAGGTTGCTCCACAGGTATAGGCCAGTTCCAGCTATTACTTTTATAATTTTGTTCAAACACACCAGCAAATATGCAATTTGGGCAACAACGGGTAAAATAGATGGAATGCAATCACTAGGGGACCCTTAAGGAAATAAAGGGATAGTATATGGGATGTTGGCCTGTCTCACTTCAGAGAATGACTGCGACAGATACAATACATTGAGCATGATTTGTAGATTTAATTTTGGGGAGTAGGAAGGTGATTTTATTTTTAAATTGCTTTTTATTGCACCACTCTTTCATCCACCCATCATAAGTTAAAATCCAGTGTAAAGTGGGGAAGAATCTTTTTGCTAGTTGCAAATATCACTCGAGGTACGTGACCAGTCATCCCAGTTCCAGTCTCTGCTCCAAGCACAAACTCCATAATAAAAAAGAGAGACAGGGTAGGTCTATCCTGTCATGGTTGAACTCCCACATCAACTGCACGTTACTATCCTATCCTCATATCCCTTGATATCCATTGTACTGTCAAGAAAAGCTGCTGGTCTCAATATGAATAGTAGCACTAAATTAGCAACCTGTCATAAAATCCACAAGAATTATAGAAAATGGAAATGGTTGAACAAGGTGAATCAATCTGGTGATAACTAAGCTATGTAGAGTGGAACTGTGGTTAGCTCTGCTGCATCAATAGTTCCAGGGACCTGCGTTCGATTCCTGGCTCAGGTCACTGTCTGTGTGGAGTTTGCACATTCTTCCTGTGTCTGTGTGGGTTTCCTCTAGGTGCACTGGTTTCCTCCCACAGTCCAAAGATATGTGGGTTAGGTTGATTGGCTGTGCTAAATTGTCCATAGTGTCCTGGGATGTGCACGGTAACTAGTCTCATAACACCACTGGCACTCACCTGATGAAGGAACAGCGCTCCGAAAGCTCGTGCTATCAAATAAACCTGTGGACTTTAACCTGGTGTTGTGAGACGACTTGCTGTGCCTACCCCAGTCCAACGCCGGCAACTCCACATCCTGGGATGTGTAGGTTAGAGGGACTCGCGGGGTAAATGTGTGGGGTTGTGGGGATAGAGCCAGGTGGGATTGTTGTCAGTGCAGACTCGATGGGCTGAATGGCCTCCTTCTGCACTTTGGGGTTTCTATAATTTCTAGAGCAGACTAGAGGGCCCATTAACTGACGGTGTGTTCTTTTCTAAGCTGAGTGTTTCATTCTGATGTGTGCTGACCAGGTTTGGTTCCATTCTCGGGTATTCTTCAACTTGCCTACCCATCTCGCACTCATTCAAACTAACTACACTTGACATTCAAAATATGCATTGCAGGAAACTAAAATTCGGAAAGCATGACTTAAAAGTGCAGTGATTATTGTAATTGACCAGTGCAGTAGAAATAAGGTAGGAAAATTAGGTTTTTCTTTGAAAAAGAGAGCTTTTCATTGATTTAGTTAGAATATTCTAAAATATAAACTTTACAATCAGAGTGAGACTTCCTGATCGCAAACTGTACAGGAACCAACTCTGGCAGTACAGCATCATAAATTTGCAATTAGCACTCAAAAAATGTGCCAAGTCTTCCACATGCAAAGGGAAAAAAATGTACTTGCCTAAAAAAAAATCTTGTTTAGTTTGATGATCAGTACTTGTGTTGAATTTTGCCATGTCTGGAAGCCATTAGTGAAATATTTTGCTGTCATTACAGCAAATGTGAACTAGTTGATGCAGCATTACAGAATAACCTTTAAACAAGTATTAATTATGCATGGATTTTACAATAGATGTCAATTTTTATAATGTGATTTCAAACTTGTCTCTAATCTTTCCCATTACTACTGATTTGAAAGAATGCTAATGTTGTTTTCATACCATCCATAGCAGTGGTCAGTCACATGACATGCTGTACAACAGCACGTTTGATTCACTATCTCCCATTGTCCATGATCTTTCCAATGTCTTTGACACCTTTGAACATTATTTCCTTCTCCAAATTTCTCTTTACAGGGCGGCGCAGTGGTTAGCACTGCTACCTTACAGCGCCAGGGACCCGGGTTCAATGGGTCACTGTCTGTGCAGAGTCTGCACGTTCCCCTTGTGTCCATGTGGGTTTCCTCGGGGTGCACCAGTCCACTCCCACAGTCCGAAAGATGTGCAGGCCATGCTAAATTCTCCCTCAGTGTATCCGAACAGGCACCGGAGTGTGGCGATGAGGGGATTTTCTCACAACTTCATTGCAGTGTTAATATAAACCAGCTTATGACACACAAACTAAGTTGAAATATGTCCATGGCACAATCCTCTTCTAGTTCCACTCAAACCAACCTTTGAATACATTGAAATGTTTTATTGAAATTTGCCTGCACAATAATCCCATCTGCAGAACTTTGATCAATTTTATTTGTTAATTTTTATTTCATTAAGTTACAAAGCCAATGTGGATTGAACGAGCCTGAATCCATCTCCTTGCTTGCTTCAAAAACCAAATTGAAATTGAATCCAATTCATGGTCCCGACAAGAGGGACAGACAAGATTCAAGCTGACAAGAAAAGGCATTGCACCTGATCCTGATCTGAGTCAAACTTTGATCATTTTTTTCTTATTTTGCGAAATATATACTTTATTCATATGAAATCTGAAAGACACATTACTAAACATCTCATTGTTATAACAGCAAAGTGCAACAATATTCACATTTTCTCCAGAAATCACAATGCACTCTGAGGTGAGTCAGTTCAGTAATGAGAGCAGGACAAACATTTCAATCTTTTCATTTTTCTTATCTAAGGAAAGATGTACTGGCATTGGAGGCAGTACAAAGAAGGTTCACGAGGTTGATCCTGGGTATGGAGGGATTTCCTTCTGAGGAACAGTTAAGTAGGTTGGACCTGTACTCATTAGAGTTTAGAAGAAAGTGGCACGGTAGCACAGTGATTAGCACTGCTGCTTCATAGTGCCAGGGACCCAGGTTCAATTCCCAGCTTGGGTCACTGTGTGGAGTTTGCACGTTCTCCCCGTGTCTGCGTGGGTTTCTTCTGGGTGCTCCGGTTTCCTCCCACATTCTGAAAGGCGTGCTGGTTAGGTGCATTGACCCGAACAGGTGCCGGAGTGTGGCGACTAGGGGAATTTCACAGTAACTTCATTGCAGTGTTAATGCAAGCCTTGCAACTAATAAATAAACTTTATAAACTTTAAACTAAGAATGAGAGGCAACCTTATTTAGACATATAGGATTCTCAGGGAGCTTGATAGGGTAGATACTGAGAGGTTGTTTCCCCTTGTGGGACAGTCTAGGACCGGATGGCATGATCTCAGAGTAAAGGTCACCTACTTAAGGCTGGAATTTCTTTTGAGGTTATTGCATCCTTCTTCCTCACTGGGATGTATCTTTGTTGTGAGTCATGAAATATTTCCATAAATGCCTGCTATTGCTTACCAACAGTCTTTACTGCTAAACTTTTTCTCAGTCCACTCCAGACAACTCTGAATTCTTCCTCATGGCTACCTCTACCAATTTGATTTTCCCAATCCACATGAAAGGTAATGTCACCCATGATTAACGTACAGCCCTCAACATCCCTGATTACATGCCCTCAATATCCCTTGATTTATTCTCCATCCTACAAAATAGCTATTATTAGCTGCTGTTAAGAATTAGAGGAAATTAAGATTGAAATACAAAGTAAAATGGAGTTGATTTGAGGCAAATGGCTGGAGAAATGATAAGGTGTGGAGAACAAGTATTTTGCATATGTGCCTACAGGAAACAATGGAGCTATAGAGGTAACTACAAAGTGGAAAGATAAGGAAATTGATATGTACCTGCCTAAAACTGACTCCATAAGGTGAACAAAAAAGGAACAAAATAGTATAATTGTCGAACACTCACTAAGGGGAAGGGGGTGAAACAGCTAACATTAGAACTGCAGCAGCTGCAAAGATAATCTCCTGAAAGAAATAGCCATGTTCTGTCTTCACTGAACCTAAAGACTATTTCCTGGACATGGCCACCTTAACCTAGTCATTAATCTGGTAATTATTTGTTGGGTTTAACTCAGAGTTACTTAATATTGAACGTTGTTTGGGAAAAGGCCTGACTTGTAGTTCAGTTAAATGTAGGTAGTTTGGGAACCAAGGGATAGTTTTGTGTTTATTATGTCATTAGTATACTTAAGTGTCTGTCTTATCATGTGTGCGTCTTTTTTAAGTTAATAAATATTCTTTGTTAATTGTTCACACAATGACTAGACTACTTCCTCCCTGGGTTATACATAGTTCTCCTACTGTGTTTAAGTTCCAAGTAGAACTGTAGATCAGGAATCTGGTGTCAGACAGATGAGCAACTGCCATCCAGGGGAGTTGCTTTAGAGTGATCAGCATCTTGATGCTGGGCATGTTGGCCTGGAAGAGGATGTTGCTGTTGGATTACCTTTTGCCATTGGCTTTGGAGGGTAGTGTGAAGGCATTGCTGGTGATATTTCTCAAGTGCCTGTTGTAAGTTGTCCAAGTCTCTGAATCCACAGAATCCATATGGGTGAAGGTAAGAAATAACAAGGGGAAGAAGACACTGGTGGTAGTAGTCAATAGGCTCTCTTACAAACCATGCTGATATTAAATGTGTAACCCAAAACCAAGAAGGGTAAATTGGTACACCGGTTCAAAGTATACTTTTAATGGACAACAGGAACATTTTAAGGATGTCTTCAAAACATACCTGAAGGTCAGGCATTCCTACTTACTCATGGGATTCCTTCACTTGCTCACTTGCAACTAACCAAAATGGAAAAAAGTTTATTTGGAAAGGCAATGAGAACCTTCATCAGGAGCACCCTGAAGCAAAGTTGAGGCATCAGAGAAAGCACACAAACCTTCAAATAACTCATCTGCCTGACCCTCCAAACATCACATTCTCCACATATGGCAAAGGCTGCAGATTGGACAGAACTCTCAGCCCTCCAGAACTTAAGTGTGAAAGCAACTCTCCTTCAATCACGAGACTGCCTAAGATATGCATTTGAAACACATTATAACCAATTGTGTTGCATTGTTGTACTGTTTATCTTGTCAACTTTAACTATGTTAAGATCTGAACGGTTGACTATCCACCCTTTTGCAATTTGAGAGTTATGTGATAATTTATGAAACCACAGATATAGTAACATAACAGTTGGAGCTAGTATTGTAAAATCAAAATAAATCCTTGAGCAAGGACAATTGTGTTGGGCGATTGCTCCTGTTGATTGATCCAGACTGATTAGAAGTTACTTTACAATGTGGGACAATTGATACCAATTCTGTTTCGTGTGTTAAGCTAGCAGATCAGAAACCCCAAGATATATTATGAAGCCAGACTACACCTGAACAATTTTCTATTTTGGCATTAACGCAAGGATAAGATGTTTCACTCCAGGTGCAATTCTACTGACAAACTGAGAAGCTTTTATCAAAACATACTGTATTTAACAACACAGTTTAACCATAACAAATGAATTAGCTTAGCTTTTAACACTTGCACAATTCTTAAACGTGACACGATACAAGTCTTAACTGCTAACCAATCGCTATGAGTTCCAATTCGAGCAAAATTCCTCTTATGGACTTAAACCTCCTCTTTAAAATTGCTGGCAAAGCACAGGCATACTTGCAGTGACTTAGGTTACCAACCTGGAGCTCTGAGGCCTTTACAGGGAGAGAGACTGCTTCCTTCTGGCAGTCCAGACAGCAACTCCCTTTGTTTGTAAAATGAAACTGAAGGCAGTATTTCTTTCCTGCAAGCATAGCTACGAAGAAGGAAGGGTCGAGAGCTTCAAGTTTTTAGGTGTCCAAATCACCAACAACCTGTTCTTGTCCCCACATGCCAACATTATATTTAAGAAAGCCCACCACCGCCTCTACTTTCTCAGAAGACTAAGGAAATTTGGCATATCATCTACGACTCTCACCAACTTTTACAGATGCACCATAGAAAGCAATTTTTCTGGTTGTATCACAGCCTGGTATGGCTAATTCTAAACATCCCTCTTACAAGAAACATGTCAACATCCCCCTTACAAGAAACATATCAACATGTTGCCTAAAGGCACAGTATCCTCATACATAATTCTGTTGGCAAATATCACAAGGCACTGCAGAACAGGGAGCAAGGTCAATCGAGAGTAACCATTAAAAGTTCTTTATGGACATCAAGCACTAATGTTCTGTTTATAGACACTTTTTCCCAGTTGGGATTAATGATAAGATGACACTGATCCCAGTTGTTAAAAGTCTCTACATTGCAGTAGAAACAAAATGGTGAAGTGGTGTATGGAGATCTGCTGCATTGGTTTTCCAATGAAGAATGAATAGGAAATTGTGGGAATTTGCCTTGAATTCAATAAAGTGAAGATATAACATATGCGGCAAGTGAAAATAGGGTGATATATTTGTGAACTTACTAACAGGACTGAACAAGGAATATATATTTCATAAAAGGATGCAAGTATTAGAATGTTGTGGAGTCCAGTACAAATTCAATGCACTTATACAAGCCTGGTGGCGGAAAAAGGTTAAATTTTTTCAGAATGTTTTGCTTAAATAGTATTAGTAAACTGTTAGCTTCTGTGTAGAAGTTAATATCTGGTGGTTATTTAGAAATGAATACAAATATGGAATAGAGAGTAACTAAGTCGAATAATGTTCCTCGTGAACATAGATGTTATGGGACATAATGTGGAATTTTGTACCAAGGAGTTCACCCTATTTCTGAGATCAAAATAAAACATTATAGAGTCATTGAATGATAAAGATTGATAAAATTGTAAACATATTTTGCTTACGGAATAAGAATCAATGTGCCCTACAACGCAACAGCTTTGTTTGTCATTTCAGTTTTAGAGTTAAAATGTATTTCTGTCCAGCGCCTTTCTCTTCTACGCGACGGCCAAAGTCGAATGATTTCGAAACTTGATTTTCTAGGGAAAAAAAACCTGACATGCCAAGCAGCTCGGGGGTTCATTTCACCATTCCCCGTTCCTTTTCTCCCATCTGCAGTCATTTGCCATTTGGGCAGTGTCAGTCTGAGCCACCAGGCGGAGTCGTGGACTAGAACCAGTCAGCTTTCAATCAACCATTGTCACTCCAGATCACTGGTGCTGCAACATGTTTGATTTTATGGTCTAGCATTTTAAAGTTTTAGACCTTGCATCAAGCCACGAGAAGGCAAACTCGACTTTTCTCTATTAAAAGAAAATTATGATGCGGGGCTTTTTTTTTATAGGTGCCTAATAGGTTTTGCTCTAAATGTCAGACCTGTTCAAATCAGTGCATGTTGGTCTCAGGGGGATCATGTTGAATATCTGAAAAAAATACTATTTATATGTAGAAAAGAGAACTGTATAGTGTGCTGTATTGCGTAATAACCATCTTATCTATGCAAAAGACGTCTGTGATCTTGATTTTTTTTAAAAAAGAAAAGGACAGGGAGAGACCAATGAAGGTGTACTTAAGTCTTGATACCTATTTAATAAATTAACAGGGAGAGGAGCCCAGACACATTCAGGGTTAAGAATGAACGCCTTACGTCAGCAAGGGGAAAACACAGAATTGCGGGAGAAACTTGTCGATTTTTAATAAACTCCCAAGCTCGGCGCAGCCTGGAAACCTGTGGCGAGATGATCGAATCTCTGATGCCGTTTCCATAGCATCCACCGACCCGAGAAAGAGCCTGGTGACGGTGAGGGATTTGCTGAAATCCTGTTCAAATCCCAGAGAAAGTTGGCGCGACACCCACACACCCTCTGGTCCCATTGCACTCTGCGTTGCGCACTGCCGCTGTCCAAGGTGCTGAAAGAACCAGCAGCCACTACAACCGGTCTAAACTCTCCCCCCCCCCCCCCCGCCCCCCCCCCCTCCACAATAATCGATGATGCCAGCTAAGTCTCTGCTTGCGATTGAGAGAAAAGTCATGCCAATGTATAGACTTTATTAGCCGAGATCTACATCTGAGGATTTTCGATTTAAAAAAGAAATTCCAGCAGCATTGCATTTCTGAAGCAGAATTCTCCAAACATCATGGCTGTTTCCAAATCTTCAGTGGTTGGGCGCGGGCGGCCAAATAAGACTTTCTCATTTCCTCTTTGAACTTCGAATCGCAGCAGCATATCAGTTCTTATGTAGGTGTCGCACGCTCCTCTGTAGCTCGAGAGTACCACATCGCTCCACCGAATTAATTCTAATGAACAATCATTATCTCTAGCATGAGACTTTCATAAGAGAATACACCTTGAGCGCCTTCTGAACGGGTATGAATACTGTTAAGGAACGGGTTTTTGCTCCGAGCAAAGAGGGGCTCAAAAATTTTGCCGGGAAATCTCTTGGCCACCTGTACAGGTAAGACAACTAACAATATTTGCCAATCTGTTGTTCATTTTTTTTAAAATAAAGGTTTTAAACTACCCTGGATTAATATCATTGTACAAGAGGGTTTCTGATTTTTTGGGGGAATCGTTTAATGTAAATATTGTTAAATATGTAATTATTAAGACGGTAGAATAATCAGAAATCCTACTGATCCAATTCAGGCCACATAGATGTACATATTTGACATCTTACCACCCAACACTCTCGCTCTTTCCTCTTCTTCCTACTTAATCATTTAGCTTTTCTCATCTAATAGGGCTCATATAATCAGTTAAATATGGCTGCTTACAATTTTGTTCCATTAAATCAGGATTGCTGCCATGTCTACCATGAGCGGTTACAATGCTAAAGGTGTTTTCTTTTAGATTTGCCAAGAAGGAACTGTGGCAATTGAGAGGTTTTTTTTCCTTTGAAAAATCGACTCTTGTGGCATTACATTCCTGATGTGGAGTTTCTGTGTCTGCTCTCCTCCACCTTAGAAATCAGCCAGGAAACCTGTAAATAATTAATATCAGAAGGGATGTCTGTTTCTGCATTTGGCGGGGTTTTTTTTGTGCAGTGATCTACCGGGCTGCCTACATATCAAGCTGTTTAGTAACATATTCACCGCTCTGCCCGTCCAGCAAAACGACAATGATATTATATAATGCATAATTTCAGATCAAGGATTATTTTAATGTAGACTTTCGTGGCATAACTAGTCAAAGCTTTCCATAAAACAACTAAAGTTAATTCAGCACATATACCTAATTCGGTGTATAGAGTGTGCATAAGTACAGCGACTTGGATGCATTCACATTTAAAATAAATATTGGCTGAATAAATGTATGCATTTAAAACACTGCTGTCCTAGATTGGTTTACTAATCGATTATTGTCAGGTGTTTTTTTTTGCTTTATAACATCTAATGTTGTTATATTTTAATTCATATTTGGCTATACTTTGGCCAGTAAGTAAATTGATGGACAATAACTTAGATACTCAAATATGAGTTGTATTGTTAGATGGGCTAAAGCTCACTACAGTTAAACAGAGCAACAGCTTTGGATGTTAACATTTTCATTTGGTGTTTTTCCCGTCATAAATATTAGTTACATTTTAATCAGAAATATTATTCCCTCTATAATGAAACAAAAATAGATCAGGGTTTACACATTTGATTTTTCTCTTCGTGTTATTATCAAGGTCTATTTTATTTCAGATGGGTTTTTATCAGTGATCTATGTTTCCATTCTGGCAACGCTATATCATGCTTACTTTCCACCAAAGGAAGGCATTTATTTGATAAAAGCACATATGCAGCGCGCACTGAAATACACATAAGCTTCTCACTGTTAGGTGGACATTTATTAAAAGAAACAACCCTAGTAGTAACTGGAGCTACTATCCTCATTCACATATAGTTTGTTTTCTGGACTTGTGCCTGACCATATATTACACCGACATATTGTAGGCGAAGATTTTATTACTTCTCGCCTTGATGTATATTTTAAGGATATCTAACGGCAACAAAATAATGATATATAAAAGTATCTAATGTCAATGCACCTAGACTGCGGATTGCAAAAGCGTAAAGGTAGCAGAACAGAGGGATGTGTGTTTATTTAATGTCACAAATGGTAGACGCAAGCGGTAGTGAGGAATTTAAAGGAAGGTTTCTATTCGGGCGATTGTGTTTATCTCCCCCCCTGCTGCAGAGTTCTAGAGAAGAGGCAACAGCCTGGGGAAAACATCGAGTTGACGGAAGATGGAAGGGTGCAGAATGTCCGGCCGAGCAAGCCGCCGCTCTGCGATTGTACCTGCTTTGGGCTACCTCGCAGGTACATCATCGCCATCATGAGTGGCTTGGGCTTCTGTATCTCCTTCGGGATCAGGTGTAATCTTGGCGTAGCCATCGTGGACATGGTGAACAATAGCACCATCCATCACGGGAATACAATCATTAAGAAGGTGAGGAAGGCACGCCTTTGGTCTCGCATCTAAATCTCCGCGAATTTAACTAAATCTCCCAAACTAAACCCTTCCGCAATCTTCTCTCTCCAGTCTGGTCAATTTGGGTGACTGGTCCCAGATTTGTAAAAAATAAAGTATTGGAAAAAGAGGTTTAATCGCGTAATCCTCATGGCTTGTGTTTTTAATTTGTTTTATTTCTAAGAAAAGCAGAGTAAATTTAGAACATGCCAACACGATTATATCTGGGCCCAATTTAGCCCTCCCCGTTCGCCCCTTACAATAAACTGAACAGATCCCAAATCATTGAATAAATTCAACCCTAATGTTAAAACACTTGTTCCATCATTTGGTAACTACACCGTCTCTGTCTGTGAATATAAACTGCAGGATTTATTCCAGTGTCATCTATGATATAACCTGACCTGCATTCCCTTCCTTTCTCTTTCTTTCTCCCTCTCGCCCTCTCCCTCTCGCAAGAAAGCGACGTTTAACTGGGACCCCGAGACTGTGGGGATGATCCACGGTTCTTTTTTCTGGGGATATATTGTCACTCAGATCCCCGGAGGTTACATAGCGTCCAGACTAGCAGCAAACAGGTAAGCTCACTAACCCTTGAAAGAATGTTGCTGCATTTTGGCAGGGCTCCTGAGGCAGCAGTCACTTATACTCGAACACTTATTTTACCCAAAGCTGGCTGATTTCAAACCAAACATCTCGAATTATTCGAAGCAGGTCGTTAAGCACAAAGTGCTGGACGGAAAATGCGTTAAGTTTAAATGTTATTTCGGGGGAATACTGAGAAGAACTCGACAATTTGCACCGCATACCACCCTAGGGTTTTCTTTTATAATAAATTGAATCCTTATTTAACGAATTAATGTCGACCATCGGTGTTATTTGTCTTTTAACATTTCTGGCACAGCTTATTGGCAAAACAATAGAATGATCCTAAACAATTCCGAGCTTCCTTGGAGATGGTACCAACAGTCTGGGTGGGAAAATGAGGGCAGATAATTGAGATCTGGTTTATTTTATATATACAATGTTTCCCCCAGCTTTCAAAGCATATTTTAGTCACATAATGGAATAGCAAAATCATACAATAGAATGGTATGATCCAAAATCATTTTATTTGTATTTACGTGGGCACAAAGTGAATAATTTAAACAAATCATATTCATACCAATACATTTGTGAATGAGCCAAATGGTGGATTTTCAGACAATTGCGGCGGCCGACCAGTATTTACATTGCATTTAAGAGATAATGATGTGTGCGAAAGACATGTAAAATTCCAAACGTTGTGTCAAAGGGTTCGGCGAGTTGAGAAGCAGGTTGTGGACGCTCCGTTTGTGTGGAGCCTGCTGATATTTCGGTTCATGGTGGAGGAAGGGGGGATGTGGTGGTTCCATCCAACCTGTTAATTAGGTCCCCTGAGATCCAAACCTAGTTCATCTCAATCCGAGTCACGCACTTGTGCCGATTGGATCCTAGCGCCCGTCCAATTCGTTCCGAGCCAGTCGGAAGCGTGTGCCCATTTTAACTGTTAGCGCACGACCCCATGACACTTCAGCTGCAGGGGAACGTGTTCGAGTGCCAATGTTACCAGGGTGCGCGGTGATTGGAATAGTAATGGGCCAAGATCGACCTCCCCCCCCCCCCCCCCGATAATTAACGGGGAGAGACCAAGCGGTTTTAAAGTTGTTGTGGTTGGAAAGGGATTGTGAGTGGACGCATCTCCCACAAGTTGCACTGTGCACGGTGTTAGGTCACGTTCCTCTCTCGCCTGATGATTAAAACCCTGTTCAAATGACTCATTTCCATTACTGTTGTCTCATAACCCCCTCATAACTAGGAAACTAGGATTTCCAATCAGCAGTCTGCACTGCAGATTCATTTATAAGCCTGCGGTTTGCAGAGTCTGCAATTATACTTGGTGACAATACAACCCAGGAGAAGTGAGCTTTACACTGAGACACGAATGTCTGTGTCCTGGGAATTGCCAGCGAACAAATAGAAACGGTGGTTCGAACATTCGTCTGAATGACACATGGGAAATACTCGGAGGCACAAGGATAAGAATACAGGCGCAGATTTAGTACAACGCCGGCCTCAAAAGTTGGCCTAAGCCGTTAACCTATCTAACTATATTTAATAGTTTCTTAAGACCGAGTCTTCCCATGCGGTTTAACCGCTTTAACACCATCTCCATGCCGTTTTTTTTCGAAACTAGAAGCAGGAGTAGGCCCTTCGAACCTGCTTCACCATTCATTATGATCAGCAAATTCAATATCCTGATCCCCTCTTTCCCCCATAACCATTGATCCCTTTAGCCCCAAGAGCTATATCTAATTTCTTCTTGAAATCAGACCATGTTTTGGCCTCAACTACTTTCTGTGGTAGTGAATTCCACACATTCACCACCCTCTGGGTGAAGAAATTTCTCCTCACCTCAGTCCTGAAAGGCTTATCCTCAATCTATGCCCCCTAGTTTGTACTCTCCCACCATTGGGAACATTCTTTCTGTGTTTACCTTGTCTAACCCTGTTAGAATTTTATAAGTTTCTATGAAACCCCCTCTCACTCTTCTAAACTCCAGTGAATATAATCCTAACCGATTTAGTCTCTCCTCATATGACAGACCTGGTCTAACCGCTTTATATCATACAACACCATCTCCCAGTCTTGGAATGAAGGTGCTATTGGAATGTCTTTTGTTGATCTTTTAGCGTTAAAGCCCGCTACTCATCCCGTAAGTTCACGATTAAATTGACGCTATTTTTTACACATACAGTTGGCTTCACTTTCAGAATAGCCGCAGAATAGCCGCAGAGGGTGGTAAATGTATGGAATTCACTACCACCGAATGTAGTTGAGGCCGAAACGTTGTCTACTTTCAAGAAGAAATTAGATATAGCTCTTGGGGCAAACTTATGTGTGTCTCTACATAATTGACACGGTTTATTTGACTTCTATTCTAATTTACTGGCCCGTTCCGCCAGGATCTGCTCGGAACTACTTATGTAAGTGTCAGAAGGGACTTTCGGGTGTCTAACGAATTAGGGAACTTGAAAAGATCCTTTGTAACGATGAGTTCAAAGAGAAGGTGAATGTACAGGGAAGGGGGGGGGGGGGGGGGAGAGAATGTTTTCCTGCAGCTAGGACACAGTAATTCCGAGGACAGTTCGTTTTTCGCCTCATAGAAACTGTGGCAAAATATGAGGGGGAAGATTTGGGATTGTTTTCAATGCTACCTTCCTCTACGAGAAAGCATTCGGGCAGAATTGATCAACTGAAATATGAAAACAACGGGTTCCTGTCTGTTATCTGCAATGGGGTTGGGTTCAGGGAGGAATATTCACTGTATTTTACTTTGGCGAGGTTTATCAGTCCGTCTCGATTTGCAGGAAGCCTTTTGTAACACACTGCCAGATTACTGAATGGGTCCCCGTTGTGGTGCCCGTTGAGATTCACGCCAAGAGCGACGGTGAGTCGGCGAGCGGAAGCAAGTTTCTTGGTGACAGTGTGCGTAGGATTCACCCGATAGCCTAGTCCAGGAGTTAATAATGGACCAATTTTGTTCGTGTCATGATGTGCAAGGTCCTGTTGGCTTTGTTCGAGCGAAAACAGAGGATGGGGGAGTATTGATATCCGCCAGACTCTATTACGGAAATCAACAGCATGTTAGAAGCAAGAGTTGCTAACAATATGGGGCAAACCCCGCTGGCGTCTGCACATTTCCAAATTTGAGTCTGTAGCGAATTGTCTGCAAATAACATCAGCCAACAACTATTTTTTGCGCTGCTAATGCTCGGGTGCTTGAGGTTTAGATATGCTTTCCATGTCTATTCCAATAGCTGGTCCAATGTGGCATTTAATCCTTCCCCGCGTTCCTACAGGAATTGAGGGGAAAAAAAACTCTACAGAGAGTTTATCACATGAGATAGCACCTTACCTGTTGAAATGAAGTACCTCGAATTGTAAACGGCAAACTGCCGTTGAATCTTCACAATTAATCTTTTTTGCGGGGATTTACAGCTATAGAAAAAAATGTTTCAACGAAGCAAAATTCATAGACGGTTCCCAACATGTCCAAGTCTATATCCCTACAGATACTCCACACAAACCAAATGCGTCAATCATGAATAATCTGTCATCTTTTGGTTATGTTTAGTTCCTGCATACTCACCCAAACATTTTACTGGAGATTTTTAGGCACTTGGAGATTGTCAAAAGAATATATATATCGCTTGATTTTAACATTAATTACTTAGCTTATATTTGGCAGTTGGTCGCGTGTAATTAATCAGAATATAAATATAACAGATCTACCATTTGATATCAGTCATTTTACAAGTGAGATTCAATTTAGGAACAATAGGTAGAAAATTAGCTTTTAGATAATCGAAGTAACAAACGCCTCTGTTTAGATTTGCCGCTGGCTAAGCCCTATTGTTCATGGTTGCTTTTTCCCAATGGTTATGGGATGTCTCGCCGCCATGGTCTATTCTTCCGGTATAGTTTGTACGTGAGATCGCGTGACAATATTTATCTGCTGAGAAAAATAATGCAAAGTGAAATAAATGTACGATTTCCATCATGAATTGGTCTTTCAAAGAGTGTGGTTTCCATTGTGCGCCTTATGTCTGTTTATAACACAAGGGCAATTATCACATGTTGAGCATGATATTTAAAGGCGTACATGATGCATTAGTATTAATGACTTGTTCAAATTTCGGATCGATCAATTCCCAACAGGCAAAACCTTGTTTTTGTAAATTTACATTAGTCACTTCCATGCGAATTTCACCGCTGTGCTAACAATACTGACAATGGAATCTTACAAATGAGTTCATTCATAAACCATTGATATGTTGTAATCTTCTTCCTCTTAAGTACCTTCATTTCCTCAAGAGGTAAAAATAATGTTTTGATCAATTTTAAAAGTCAAAATATTCCGCCTTTGAATCCGAATCACTCCAATCCGAAGTGACCCCCCCTCCCCTCTTTTAAGACGTTATCCATGATGCAGTGCATCATTATCCAATCACTAACTTCCAATGAGCCGTTTCCGGTTTCTAGGTGAGAATGATTGCATTTCATTTCCGCCTCCTGGTTAAGAAGTGAAGAGAGTGGGTAATTGAGCAACGCACAGAGAGCGACTAACCGTCATTAGCGCTTCCAATGCTCTTACAAGAAGTCTTCCTTCTGGAAAAGCACTTTGTATTGTATATGAACAAGCGCCAATGAGGAGAGAAGTTGTGGAGGAAAATCACCCATGTAAAATAGATCCATCAGATGTACAAGCACACCTTCAGAGGAAACAATCTGTGCTCTCAGCGTTAACCAGATCCCCAAAGGTTCATTCTCTGAACTAGCACGTTTCGGATCAGAAGCGCAGCATTTAAAACTTAAATAGTTCGATCAAACTTAATTCAGAATACATTAAGTTTATTTATAGCTAGAAATTTGTTATTGTATCTGACATCCGAATTAATTACATGGAGAATGATGGACAATATGAGGTCGGTAGCAGACTGTAATCCAAATTGAAAGTTCCAAGTGATATAAACCGCAAACGCACAGTTGAGTTAGTTAGAAAGACGAAATAGCATTTTCATCCGGAAATCATTCCAATGACATTTCGAGTCATAGAATCCCCACAGTACAGAAGGAGGCCATTCGGCCCATCAATTCTGTACCAACCACAATCCCACCCAGGCCTATTCCCGTAACACCACACATTTGCCCTGCTAATCCCCCTGACCCAAGGGTCAATTTAACATGGCCAATCAACCTAACCCACACATCTTTGGACTGTGGGAGGAAACCGGAGCACCCGGAGGAAACCCACGCAGACATGGGGAGAATGTACAAACTCCATACAGCCAATGACCCGAGGCCGGAATTGAACCTGGGATCCTGGCACTGTGAGGCAGTAGTGCTAACCACCGTGCCACCCTTATGTTCATCTGTTTCTTTAAAAATAGTTGACAACTTTTTGTTTGTTGTTGCTTGGGTTGGGTTTCTCCTGGTGGGGATTCCAGTGAGATCATTTTGTGCAGTTGTTTTGTGATGAGTCTTCAGACATTAATAAATATTACATAATCACATCACTATGTAATTATTTGTACCAATCTATTGGTAACAACGAAATAACAGAGCCTGTCATGCACAAAATGTCACTGAGATACATTGAGATAATATGTGACATGTTAAAAAGTTGAAGGGGCTGGAAAGAAAGTTTATAGCGTAGGTTCTGTTTTCCTGTGGACAATTTTAAGAAATATTAAGTTTTGGGAATTGTGATCAAACTCGAGTCACTCACTTCAAGCAGTTGAATAGCTAGTAGATTAGCATAAATTTAGCCAGTTGTGGCTTGGGCATTATTTATTGATACAAGTTTAATGCTACTATATGGAATTTCAATGTGACTTTTGTAAGAATTCCCTGACCACTTTCTGGAGTTTGCGGTTGAATAAGCTAAAACCCAGGTGACATTGTTCCTTGAAAACATTACAATTTCATTCCTCATCTTGTAAAATTGGGAGATTGTTTCTGGAAGAAGAAAAGCCAGCACCTACCAACCGTCCTGTACCAATACCTACTAACCATTCTGTGCCAATACCTACTAACCGTCCTGTGCCAATACCTACTTACCATTCTGTGCCAATACCTACTAACCGTCCTGTGCCAATACCTACTAACCATTCTGTGCCAATACCTACCAACCATCCTGTGTCAATACCTACTAGCCATCTTGTGCCAAAAGCTACTAATCATCCTGTGCCAGTACCTACTAACTGTCCTGTGCTGATACCTACTAACCATCCTGTGCCAATCCTCCATCACAGACTTGGCCCAATAAAATCAGTAAACAACAGTGCTTTGATTTGCTACTTTTCTAAACAAAGACAAAATCTGTTGATTGAATTACTTCTTGAGAAAATGACAATGCGATAAGAATATATTTGAGATATTTGGACAAATAACAAACGAACTTGTTGAAGCATCACTCAAATGTTTCATTGTGCTTTAATAATTAACTTCATATATCTAAAAAAACAATCATTTATGCTGACATTCATCATAAATGAGGAGCATTCTTTTACAGACACCTCTCCCCCACAAAATCTTTTGAAAAATGAGTGAGCAAGTATGTAAGTTGATGAATGAATGTACACTGCATGTTAAAATAGGAAGATGCACATTATTTTTATTGTGGAAACTTCAGATCTGCAGGTTTGAAGGGAAGAGACAACAAAACACTTGGAATCTGAATTTAGACTGAAATAATAGGCATTACAGCTCACATCTTTATTGGAACAGAGGCACCAAACCATTTATAATAAATTATTAACACCTCCATTAAAATGTGCAGGGAGAAATTTCAGATAAATGTATTAAAGCAGTTGTGCTACAATCCTATTTTGTGGCTTAAAACATCATTTAGATTTCCAACTCCTTCCTGCCATACACACAGCCATCAACAGACAACATACCAACACACAACACAGACATGTAGAAGCTCACAGATGCATAAAAAAACATGCTTGCATATGTGACTAGTTTTAAATATTTAATCAATTTTTTTGGCTGTTGAGTGAGCAGTGTCTTTCTCTTTTAATTTTTTAAATTTATTTTGTTCTGATGCTTCTTTCTGATCATGCCGTTGTACCCAAAGGCAGTCAAAAACCTTTAAAAGATGCTCTACCCTTTGCTCTCCTGCTTTTCTTTCTCCCAAGAGAGATTTCCTTTTCTTATGTTGTTTTATGTTTTGCAACCACAATACTAAATTATTGATCAAGATCCCAGGTTTATACTTTAACATTTATTGCTCCCAAAATATTCATTTTTTGTTGCTAGCAAATCCTGTCTTATCAAAGACAACCAATCTAAATATGTCAAGCCAATTACACAATACTCACCCTGTCATTCCTTCACCCTGCAGTATAAATATCTCTCACTTTCTATGTCTTTTAGCTTCGACAAAGGGTCATCTGAACTCGAAACATCAGCTCTTCTCTCTCCTTACCGGTGCTGCCAGACCCGCTGAGCTTTTCTAGCATTTTCTCTTCGGGTACACAATACTCACATTGACACTCATCTTACGCAATTATTTGCCTTTTCCCACACACTAAAATAATGAAACTAACTGCATCTCTATCCAAACTGTTGGGCTATAATGATAACATCTGGCAATGTAGAAATTTTTCTTGTCCAGGAAAAGCAGGACAAATACAATCCAAACAGTCGCTGCCCCATCAATCTACTTTCAACCATTTAGCAAAATGATGGAAGGTGTCATTGACAATGCTATCAAGCAGCACTTATTCAATAATAACTTGTTTAGTGATGCTCAGTTTGGATTCTGTTCAGGTCACTTGGCTCCTGACTTCATTGTGCCTTAGTCTAAACATGGATAAAGGAGCTGAATTCTGGAGGTGAGGTGAAAATGACTACAAGGCCACATTTAACCAAGTGTGGCATTAATGAGCTCTGGCAAAATTGAAGTCAAGGGAATGAGGAGGAAAACTCTCCAGTGACTGGTGTCATATTGGGCATTTTGTGATATAGTGGTGATTGATGTACACCAATTATATTAGCCATAGGGGGTTGCTGCAGGAGTTCTTAAGTGTAGCATCCAAGGCCCAACCATCTTCAGCTGTTTCATCAATGACATTACCCCTTGCCATAAAGTCAAAAGTGGAAATAGTCACTTTTGTGTTCAGTACCTTCAGACACTGAAGCAGTCCATGCCCACATGTAACCAGACCTTGGCAACATTCAGGCTTGGCTGATAGGTGGCAATAACATTTGTGCCACAAAGGTACCAAGAAATGACCATTTCCAATAAGAGCCTACCTAACCATCTCTTCAGTGATTGTAAGGTTATTGAACTTCAAGAAGGTCAAGGTCATTCCCCACCATAATCATCCAAGGATAACCTCTGATCAGAAACGTAGCTGGACCAACCATATACATACTGTGAATACAAAAGCAGGTGAGAGGCTGGGAGCTCTGCAGTGAGTAACTCATCTTCACATTTCACAAAGTTGGTCCACCATTTGTGCGTGATGTGTGTGATGGAATACTCTCCAATTGCCTGAATGGGAACACTCAAGAAGTTCAACACCATCCAGGCCGAAGCAGTTCACTTGATCAACACTCCATTCATCACATTAAACATTCAATCCCTCCACCACGGACACAAAGTGGCAGCAGTGTGCCCCATCTACCAGATGCAGCAGCTCCTCAATTTCCTGCGACAGCATCTCCCAATCCCATGAGTTCTACCACCTAGAAGAACAAGAACAGCAGACACACGGGAACACCATCACCTGCAAGTTCCTCACCAAGAGACACACCACCAGGACTTGAACTATGTCGTTGTTCCTTCTTTGTCACTGGGTCGGAAAACAGGAACTCCAACCCAGACATGACACTCGATGGACTGCGGTAGTTCAAGAAGGCAGTTCACCACCACCACCTTACCAAGACCAATTAAGGTGGGCAACAAATGTTGTTTCCAGGCAAGGCACAAAATGAATTAAAAAGCCTCTCATATCCCGGTAACATGCTAATTCCATATTAACATAAATACTGGAAAAGAACAAAATTCCCTATTAGATTCTTATTTAGTAATTTCATTTTCATTTTGTCAAGCACCACTTTCCTCATTCTAACCAGTTATCCTCTGAGCATGTCTTCCCTGTTCATTTCAATCTTCTCCCCGTGCCTTTGCTATATTTTCTAATATAGGTGTTTCTCACTAAAGTAAGCAGGCATCCGTTCACCCTCCCCAAATCTAAAGTTGAACTACGGAATCGTTTTCTTCCCCCTCACAATAGTTGGAAGCCGCGGTGGTTATAGGAGACTACGACGAATTGCAAAGATTAATTCCGCCATCCTCATGACATGCACACGAATGTTTGATGTACTTGCGAAATCCAATAAAATGAAGCTAAAATACTGAGGAATAACTAAGTTAGTGCCAGTCCAGCTCCACGCTCATTTTACGAGGAAACTGACTAAAATGAACATTTATGTTGAAATCCCCAAACCTAAAATTACAGACACCCTTCAGACAATCTCCTCCGATTTTGAATTTGGGTTATTCCTCCAGATGCCACAATGCACAATCCATCTGCATCCACTTTTAACAAAGATAATAGGCTGGCTGTCACCACCGACACTGAATCAATTTATCTGCCTACCTACCTACATGTGTTCCCTATGGCGTGAATTATGCTTGCCCTGAGGGAGGATTTCCTCTGACACCGGCCGCGGTGAGGACCAGCAGTGTTGCACAGTGAGTGAAGGGACTCTTAGTCGCCTTGGAATGACTGCACCGCAATAACTGTATAACGCAGACTGCTTAGTTTAAAACGAGAGGCGCTGGAAAATTAGATTCAATAGACATGATCAAATCCTTTAAAATAAAACAAAAAACATACTGGAAAAAAAAATCGATTTTGTAATATTAAAAATGTACATAATTTTTGCTAATTTAAATTTAAACATTTGTTTTAATGCCATGGTTTTGATCAGATAAATAGTTTATAAAGCTTGATCAGAGAATCCCTACATTGCAAAAGGAGGCCATTCGGCCCTTCGGGACTGCACTGATAACAATCCCACCCAGGCCCTATCCCCGTAATCCCAGGTATTTCCACTACTAATCCCCCGACACTAAGGATCAATTTAGCATGGCCTAACCGCCTAATCCTTTGGATTTGATAATTTAAATAGTTTTGAGAATTCATGGCAAAAAGGTTGACCTTTTGAACAGGATTTCTCAGGTTATTTCCTTAAAAATAATCTGAGTAAATGTAATGACATTTTCCTGTTAAACATTATTTTCTTAAAAATAATCCTGTTCTGTACAATTTCACAAGTGGGAAATTTTCAAATACATTCCAATAATTTCATCGACTCATTTCTCCATCTACTTCATTGAGAAACAGGTCAAACGGAAACGCTGCTCAAATACCAATACCTCGGATAGCTCAGCTAGAGGATGTACTAGTTGTGGAAGACAATGGAATTCAAACGGATTGATAGCAAATCAAGGTTCGTTTCTGTATGGACGATCACAGCCATGTGAAAGTTCTTCGCATGTTTGCTAAACGAGCGATTGTTTGGAGGAGAGGGGAGAGACAGTATAACTCCAGTCCAACTGACGCACTATGCATCTGTACATCTACCGGTGCCACACTTTGAGTGAACTGACGAGAAGGGCCATCTAGACTCCAAACGTTGGCTCTATTCTCTCTCCACAGATGCTGTCAGACCTGCTGAGATTTTCCAGAATTTTGTGTTTTTGTTTCAGATTCCAGCATCCGCAATAATTTGCTTTTATCATACAATTAAAGCCGAAGAGGGTTAAAAGATAACTTAGCTGTGTGGTAAAGATAAAATTGCATTTATTCTAAAAGCCTTTTTGATTCCATTCAATTAAATGAAAAATTCACTATAATAGGGGCTTTTAATACTTTTATTTACTATGTTTTTATAGCCTAATGAGTTGGATGATCAGCCAGGATCAAAATGAGTTTATTTATTAGTCACAAGTAGGTTCACATTAACACTGCAATAAAGTTACTGTGAAAATCCCCTAGTCGCCACACTCTGGAGGAAACCCACGCAACATGCAGATTCCGCAGAGACAGTGATCCAAGCATGGGAATCGAACCCGGGCCTTTGGCGCTGTGAGGCAGCAGTGCTAACCACTGTGCCACCGCAGGCTCAAAGGGCCGAATGGCCTGACCTACTCCTATTTTCTATGTTTCTAATAGTAATGTAAGCGATCTTGGACTTTGCGATTACATCCGCGGAGGTAACAGCCCTTCATCCAGTGAAGGTTCCGATACAAACCAGAACACATAGATCATCAACTGCAACAATGTTCCCACACTGGCATTCCAGTGTAAATGTACAGAATTACTGCCATGTCCCGAAGCTGCTCCAGATGGTATTAAGTGTAGCATAATATACGTACAAGAGTTCTTCACGTCGGCATACCTATAATCCTGCATAGTGTCAGATGTGCGCTCACGTAAGACCCGATGTAATGTTTTGACCCTTTGAAATTATTGCCATGTTACCAATTCCAACACTGGGGCAATGGAGCGATTATTAGAATTCTCTCCTCCCGCCAGTATATATTATAGAACCGGAACTCATTTTGATGGTTTTGGCATTGTAAACCTCAACAAGGTCACAGGAGGACGAGAATATATTTAAAATTTTTTAAAAAGGTTAGAACACCACAATACCACTGCATTTCTTCTATTTGTTGTCTGGCCAAGTCTAGAGATGGAACAGCCGCAGTCCCGAATCACCAATGAATGTGATTTATATTTCCATTCATTACCAATTTAGCCATTGGCGCAAAGCTTTAGTGTTTACTGACGACAACAAAGTATTTGCATAATTACTGGATATTTTAAAATTTCATCAATCAATGAGAATGAACTGCCAGGGACAGAAGGCAATTTCTTTGTCTACAGAATAGAGATTCTGTCAAAATTCGTTTCCCAGATTTTCAGTATTCTACCTTTATAAAAACTTGCAAAATAAATGTAAATCAAAAATTCATTTTTTAAACAATTCGTTCAGTGTGTAAGGGATTGTCTAGTTTCCCCTCGTATTCTCCATTTGACCATTTGAGGGGCTAGGGTTTGAAAGCTTTTTGCTTTAATTTACCCTGGAAACAGGCTGTAATTGGGAAGTTTGTGATGGAGACTGTCTCGGGAGACTGCAATCTGCCCCCAAAGCTCAAAGGGACGAGGACAGAATGTTTTCACCCGTCCCTTTATTTGATCCGATTGTCGCCTCTGCCACCTTTGTCGGTAACAGTGCAGTTCCCCACAGGGGATACTGAGTGTGGAAGCATCTCTCAGCATCTCCAGTGGCCACACGGCAGTCTCCACTTCCCCGTGGTAGAGGCTTGATGTGGACAGGTAAAGCGGCACACGCTGCGCCAATATTTAAACGTCCACTTTAATTAAAGTTACTGGTCAGCAAAACAAACTGAGCACTGGCGTTAAACACATAATAGCTCAAATTAAAGTATTTGGCTCGATGAATATCATTAAATGAGTGCTAAACCTCATTAAAGAATGTGTGAAATTTTGTCAGGACAATCTAAAGTTTAAAGTTTATTTATTAGCGTCACAGGTTGGCTTACATTAAAATTGCAATGATGTTACCGTGAAAATTCCCTAATCGCCACAATCGGGCGCCTGTTCGGATACACTGAGGGAGAATGTAGCATAGCCAAAGCACCTAACCAGCATGTCTTTAGAACTGTGGGGAGGAAACCAGAGCACCCGGAGGAAACGCACGCAGACACGGGGAGAATGTGCAGACTCCGCACAGACAGTGACCCAACCTAGGAATCGAACCCAGATCCCTGGTGCTGTGAGGCAGCAGTGCTAACCACTGTGCCACTGTGCTGCCCATTGCCCCTGCCACCTGTTCACTCTCTTGACTATTTGTTTCCAGATTATTCTGGTGATTGTCCCTTTCAGGGCATCACAGGTCAAATGACCCTTACCCTACCATGTTGCCCTTAAAGGGACAACCACCTGATTTGTTACTTGGCTTATTCACAAATTAAACTTCTCAATTAACGATTCAATCAAAGCCAACTCAATTTTAACCGATTGTGATTGTACAGTTGAATACGTTCAAACAATAGCACCGAACATCCAAATCACAGAACGATGGCTGCCAGAAGGAGGCCATTCGCCCCATCATCTCTGTGCTGTCTCTGTGAAGGAGCATCTCACTCAATGCCATTCTCCCAGCCTTACCCTGCAGCCTTGCCCATCTCAGCTAATGATATAGGTAAGAGGTAACAATGGGGATTAAGCTGCGGCATTGGGTTTTGTTGCTGAGAATGGGTAGGATTTGGGATGGATATGTTTCAGATTTGACTGTACTTGAGTGAAAATGAAATACGCTAGGGTAGCCTTTACGTGCTTCCCCTTTGCATGGACAGTTGACAGGAATTTGAATCATCTGCCACTCAATTCTGATTGACCAATAAATACCAAGTTTGTAATGTGTTATATTCAATAACATTATTTATATATTAAAACCCATCTGTCCCTCAATTCACCTTTTGTGCATTTCATATAAAGGCTCTGTTGGGCAGTTAAAAATACATCCCTGTTGCACAGATTAGACATCTAGGATCTTTAAGTTTCCATTCTCTGCACCTGACGTGTCCTTATTTGTAGTATTGCCACGACATATGTTCGAAGCCCCTCCAATTTACATTTCAGATAATGAGATTGTGTTCACAATTTGAAGGATTTACTCGAAGATTTGTTTTTGAGGGGAAGGGGATTGGGTTGTAGAATGAAGTGTTCGCCAGTGATCACAGCTGTGGCAAAGAATAAAGCTCTACTGGGCACTGATTTGAAATGAATATTTGCAGGAACCCTGCTTGAACTCAGCGCGGGGTTTGCAATAGTGACCTGATCACTGAGAACAATTATAGGCTGAAGCCTTCCCCTCACACCCACAGCACTCAAATCCGTGTGGTCAGACAAAATCAAATGAAAAGCCGTGTGTAATTCATTACTGCAATATTTAATCATTAATTATTTTGATAGTTATTAATCGAACAGTAACCCGGATAACACGTGTAAGCATCAGTGTTACACCTTTCAAAAAAATAATTTAATCATTCCTGCTTCTGAGTCTCTCGGCTAAAGCCAGCATTTATTGCCCATCCCTAATTACCCTTGAGAAGGTGGTAGTGAACAGCCTTCTTGAACCGCTGTAGTCCATGTGGTGTAGGTACACCCAGAGTGCTGTTAGGGAGGGATTTTAATTCAGTGACTCTGAGGGAACAGCGATACATTTCCAATTCGGAATGGTGTGTGACCTGGAAAGAAATTTGTAGGTGGTGCTGGTCCCTTGCTTCGAAGGTCGAGTGTGAGGATTTGGAAGATGCTGTTAAAGGAACCTTGGTGAGTTGCTGCAGTGCACGTCGTAGGTGGCAGTGTTGCCTCTCAGCGCCAGTGACCCGGGTTCGATTCTGGCCTGTGTGGAATTTGCACATTCTTCCCGTGTCTGTGTGTGGTTCCTCTGGGTGCTCCGGTTTCCTCCTACAGTCCGAAGAAGTGTAGATTAGGTGGTTTAGCCATGGGGAATTTTCCCTTAGTGTCCCAAGGTCTGTAGGTTTGGTGGATTAGCCATGGTAAATGCGCGGGGGCTATGGGGATAGGGTGGGGAGGGGACTGGGAATGATGCTCTTTCAGAGCGTTGGTGCAGACTCAATGGGCCAGATGGCCTCCTTCTTCACTGTAGGGATTCTATAGATTGACGCAAGTCACCAATAACCAGACTGCTTTCCAGAAAGGAATGCCTGCTCCAAGAGATTTTTGGAGGTTCTACAAGAGTGACCTCTTGTGCATGGGTCATTTGTTAAAAATATGGAAAACCATTTTTTCTCCAACTGCTTTGCAATTATTTAAATATGTTATAAAGATTTTTATTTAAGGAAAGAAAGGATAAATGATTGGATGATGACATTGTTAAAGTGCACAGGTGATAGGCATTGTTTGATTAAGGACTTAGAGCACCTAACCAAAGAATGGCTGAGGCAAAGATAGCAGTTAGGAGGCAGATATCCTGTCAGTAAACCTACTATCAAGAAAAGGACCTGTGCCTTGTTTCATGAATGGTGTGCTCAGTAACAAGAATGGATACTAGATATTTCAACTGCCTTGATAAAGTGGCTTACCCCAACTTTTCTGCATGGAATCACAACTGTTTTCAAACCTTAAGATGTTGTCATCTCTGAACCTGAAACAAGTAGAACGTTCATATTCTGTGACCTTACTTCTACCTTTATTACTGACGGAATGTAAATCACATTTCAGCCAATCCATTCCACATGCTGTCAATGTACAACCATGGTCCATCACAGCTCAATTAAATGAATATGTGACCAGTACATGCCTGGTATGTGGGAAGCTTTTAAAGGCCAATTGATTGAAGTGCAGGACAGGCATGTCCCCGCAAAAATGAAGGATAGAAATGGCAGGATTCGGGAACCATGGATGACAGGGGAAATTGTAAGCTTAGTCAAAAGGAAAAAGGAAGCATTTGATAGGCCTAGGCATCTAAAAACTGATGAAGCCTTTGAAGAGTACAGTGAAAGTAGAAAGGAACTGTACTAGTGCCATGTTTAAGTAGGAACTTAAACGTGGCACTAGGAGGGCTAAAAGGGGCCAGGAAATGTCTTTAGCAAACAGGGTCAAGGAGAATCCCAAGGCTTTTTATGCATATATTGGGAGCAAGAGGGTAGCAAGAGAACAAATAGACCCACTCAAATACAATGGAGGGAAGTTATGCGTGGAACCACAAGAAGTGGGTGAAATCCTTAATGAGTACTTTGTATTGGTGTCACCAAGGAGAAGGACATGATAGATGCTGAGGTCAGGGATAGGTGTGTGAACACTATAGAGAACATCAATATATCAAAGGAGGAAGTGTTGAGTATCCTAAATTGTATTAAAATAGACAAGTCCCTGGGGCTGGATGGGACCTATCCCAGGTTATTGGGGGAGGCAAGAAGAGAAATAGCTGGGATCTTAACAGATATCTTCACATCCTCTTTGACCACAGGCGAGGTTCCAAGGGACTGGAGAGTAGCCAATGTTGTTCCCTTGTTCAAGAAAGGAAGCAGGGATCATCCAGCAAATTATAGGCCGGTGAGCCTGATGTCATGGTGGGGAAGCTTTTGGAGAAGATACTGAGGGACAGGATATATGCACATTTGGAGGAAAATGGACCAGTTAGTGACAGACTGCATGGTTTTTTTATGGGTAAGGTCATGTCTCATTAACTTGATTAAGTTCTTTGAAGAGGTGACAAAGAAAATTGATGAGCGAAGGGCTGTGGATGTAGTTTATATGGACTTTAGTAAGGCGTTTGACAAGGTTCCACATGGCAGACTGGTACAAAAACTAAAATCACATTGGATCCGGGGTGGGACTGGCTAGATGGATACAGGACAGGCTTGGTTATAGAAAACAGAGGATAGCAGTGGAAGGGTGTTTTTCAGAATGGAGATCTGTAGCTAATGGTGTTCCGCAGGGATCAGTGCTGGGACCTTTGTTGTTTGTAGTACATATAAGTGATCTGGAGGAAAATGTGGGTGGTCTGATTATTAAGTTTGTGGATGACACAAAGATTGGCAGCGTTACTGATAGTGCCAAGGATTGTCAGAGGATACAACAGGATATAGATAGTTTGGAGACTTGGGCACAGATATGGCAGATGGAGTTCAATCCGGACAAATGCAAGATGATGTATTTTGGAAGATCAAATTTAGGTATGAATTATATATACTGTAAATGGCAGAACTCTTAGGAACATTGCCTTCATCAGCTGGGGCATTGAGTACAGGAGTTGGGAAATTATGTTGCAGCTATATAAAACCTTGATTAGGCCGCATTTGGAGTATTGGAGTATTGAGTGCAGTTCTGGTCACCACACAACCAGAAGGACGTGGAAGCTTTGGAAAGAATGCAAAAAAGATTCACCAAGATGTTGCTTGGTCTTGAAGGTGTTGGGTATCAGGAGAGATTGAATAAACTAGGAATGTTTTCACTGGAAAGACGGAGGTTGAGGGGAAACCTGATAAAGGTCTACAAAATTATGAGAGGCATAGATAGAGTGGATAGTTAGAGGCTTTTTCCAAGGGTGGCAGTGTCAATTACATGGGGGCACAGGTTCAAGGTGAGAGGAGGAAAGCTTAAGGGAGATGTGGGGAGGAAGTTTTTCATGCAGAGAGTGGTGGGTGCCTGGAACGTGCAGCCAGAGGATGTGGTGGAAACTGGCACATTAGCAACATTTAAGGGGAATCTGGACTGGTACATGAATAGGGAGGAAATAGAGGGACATGGTCCGAGTAAGGGTAGAAGGGTGTTTTTTTTAGCTAGGGCATCATGATCGGCACAGGCTTGGAGGGCTGAAGGGCCTGTTCCTGTGATGTACTTTTCTTCTTACACATTACCAGACTGAAGCGTCTTCTGTCCAGTACAATTTCCTCAGACTGATCAGTATCATCATCTTCCACTTTTGAACCTTGTGCGTCACCTTGGAAACCCTGTTGTTCTAATTTGGGTAATTTAATGCTTGATGATATTTCAAATGACATCTGTAACACCTGTTAATAATTCCCCAGGTATTCCTGGGGTTCATTCTTCCGTTTTTATTACTCCATTCTGTCAGACCTGCCTATAAGGTTTCCAACCTCATATCTTTTGACTGCGATTCTTCTGTTGTATTGACTTCTTCACCCCATATCCTAAATCATGAATTGTCTCAAGTGTTGACTCCTCCATCTTTCGCACACCGCCGAAATGTCTCATTTGTACAACAAAGGCTCCTGGAAATGACTAATTTCCCAGAAACATTTTTTAAAGTCTCAGACATCTGATCCAAAAGCATGCTTCTTTTTGAGAATTTAAATCCAGTTCAGAACTGGTGCCTTTGTGATGCTTTAACACAATCCAACAATTTGAAAGCAAGCTCCAGACCAGGTATTTTCAAATGGAGTTACTGCAATCCTGTCTTTTGTTTTTATTCATTCGTGGGACATGGGCATCGCTGGCTGGCCAGCATTCGTTGCCCATCCCTAGTTGCCCGAGGGTAGTTGAGAGTCAACCACATTGCTGTTGCTCTGGAGTCACATGTAGGCCAGACCAGGTAAGGACAGAGATTTCCTTCCCTAAAGGACATTAGTGAACCAGATGGGTTTTTCCAGCAATCGACAATGGTTTCATGGTCATCAGTAGATTCTTAATTCCAGATTTTTTATTATTGAATTCAAATTCCACTATCTGACGTGGTGGGATTCAAACCTGAGTCCCCAGAACATTAGTAAAGTTTATTTATTAGTCACAAGTAAGGCTTACATTAATACTGCAATGAAGTTACTGTGAAATTTCCCCTCGTTGCCACACTCTGGTGTCTGTTCGGGTCAATGCACCTAACCAGCACATCTCTCAGACTGTGGGAGGAAACCAGAGCATCTGGAGGAAACCCACCAGACACGGGGAGAACGTGCAAACTCCACACAGACAGTGACCCAAGCCAGGAATCGAACCCAGATCCCTGGCACTGTGAAGCAGCAGTGCTAATCACTGTGCTACTGTGCCGTCCCTAGCTGAATTTCTAAATTAATAGTCTATCGATAATACCACGAAGGCATAACCTCCCCTAGTATATGATCTATTAAATCCCATGATATATTGCTCTGCGAAATAACCATCCATCTTTCTAAATCTAACAAAGTCTGATCATGTCTTGTAGGCATTTACATCACCTTTCTTATACATTTTATGCATGAATTATGCAATAATAGAATACACAAACCTTCATCGATATCCAACTGGTAAGCAGCCAATCTTTAGAAAGAATTGGCTCCTGATTCTGCTTTTGTTTGGAAGTGACAATCCTAAGGTCATAACTTTGATTTGATTTATTATTGTCACATGTATTGGGATACAGTGAAAAGTATTATTTCTTGCACGCTATACAGACAAAACATGATGTTCATAGAGTACATAGGTGAGAAGGAAAGGAGAGGGTGCAGAATATAGTGTTGTAGTCATAGCTAGCTTAATATATGATAGTCCATTCAAAAGTCTGATGGCAACAAGGAAGAAGCTGCCTTGAGTTGGTTAGTACGTGATCTCAGACTTTTGTATATTGCGTTGTATCTTTGGTAAAGCTGTGATCTGTGTCCACATATCTACTCTATTTTTCCATTGGTTATAAGGTTCTGATTCAGGGAATAGCAGTGGGTAATCATACTTGGTTAACTGCTCAATATACTGAGCGGTTGTACTTGGTTTCATCATTCTTCTCAAAAGTAATTCTGATTACAATCTACTGTCTTGAAAAACAATCTTTAGTTTCTGATCCTCAACTTTCAGTAACCATCCTCTGCAACCAAGTTATACTTTTTAAAATTCATTCATGGTTCATGGGCGTCGCGGGCTGGCCAGCATTTATTGTCCATCCCTAGTTGCAGTTGAGAGTCAACCACATTGCTGTGGCTCTGGAGTCACATGTGGGCCAGACCAGGTAAGGGCGGCAGATTTCCTCCCCTAAAGGACATTAGTGAACCAGATGGGTTTTTCCGTCAATTGACAATGGTTTCATGGTCATCAGTAGATTCTTAATTCCAGATATTTTGTATTGAATTTAAATCCCACCACCTGCCATGGTGAGATTCAAACCCAGGTCCCCAGAATGTTAGCTGAGTTTCTGGATTAATAGTCTAGCGATAATACCACTAGGCCATTGCCTCCCCCACACTAGATGGCAAAGCACAAAACAAGACACAGATCTTTTCATTGATAATAGATTTATTTGGAGGATCCCTGCCTCCTAACTGTGAACTCAGTGTCCAGGCCATCCATCTTTATTCCTACTTTTGAATAAATCAAATAACCACATCTCAGTGCCGAAACAAACTATATCCATCGCCTATGTATCATTAATTAGATAATCAACTAACCATTTACAATTTTAACTTGCATATAGATCGGGATAATAAACCTACCTCTTGTGGGAAAGGCAATAAATTTATTGAATGTGTTCAGAATAGTTTTCTTGCAATATTGGGCCAGATCTTTTGGTACAATAAGATACACTAAGGGACCCCTCGGAAGTCTCAATGCAAGGACTCCAAAGGAATTTCTCAAGACGTTTGAGCTTCCAATAGACAATTCCCTTTCTCCCTGGACTCTCTGAAAGTCTTTAACTCTGAGTTAGAGGTTGGAATTTTACTGGCACGCCCGCCCTGCGAGCTCACAGAGCGACATTCTCCATTGGCCTCGGGCGGGATCTTACGAGCCTTGGGCGGGCGAGGTGATAAAATTCCGGCAAGAGTCAGAGATTCCGCACTGTTCTGACTAACTTACCTGTGTAATTACCTAGGAAATGATAGACAGAAAAAAGCATTGTCTACTTCTTAGGTAACTATACAAATGAACCCCCATGAATCACTCAAACTGTCTCCCCCTTCAACTACCTGACTACCCCAACCTCCCAGACCCTCTGACTCCCCCGAGCTGACCCCACCCCACCACATTGGCATCCCCTGAAAAATTGACAACCCTGACCCCCAACCCCCCGACCTGTCCTGACTCCACCACACGGCTCCCTCGATGATTCACCAATTACTTCCCTACTCACCCTGACTCCCTTGTGACCCAAGCTGCCTACACCCTCCATCTCCCATCCACCCTACTAACTGCTAATGCTGCCACCCTACCTGTCAGCTTTCAACCCAACCTACCTATCACCCTACCCACCTGCCACAATTACAACCTAATCTATTGGGCGAATGTTCATGCACCATTAGGCTATTAATTAAATCTAACTCATTAATCATTACTGAATATTATATGGCAAATCCCCTTATTGGATCTATGCACCTACCCCCTTACCCAGCTACCTTATCCACCCTTCCCCCTCATCAACCCTACTTAGCTAACCCGCCCTACCTTCTTACAAACCCTGAACCCTCACTCACCCTACCCCATTAGCCACTCTACCTCCTCATCCCATCTTACCCCTCATCCACCATAACCTCCTTACCCATCGAGCCCCTCACCCACATGACCCCCTTATCCATCCTACACACCCCTCCCACCCTACCACTTACCCACATACATTATCTACCCGACCCCCTCATTCACGTACCTTACCCAGTTACCTTCCTTTCATAGCTTTTCAAAGAAGCTTCAGGCCAATTGAACTCTATGCTTAACAGATTATGGCAGCCAATGCCTTTAAAAAAGGGCTGAGACTTCTGCGCTTGTTCTCTGCGTTGCTCTGTCTGAGGTTTGCTGCACTGAGTTGGTTCTGCAGATCCTCTCTCAGATTAACCAAAAATATTGCAGGAAAGTTTTTTTAATTGCCTGGTCAGGGTGGGTAACAGGATTTCTAATCCCGATTGGAAGATTTGGGCTAATATGTCTTAGATTCAACAAGGGGATTTGCCATATGATATTCAGTAATGATTAATGAGCTGGATTTAATTAATAGCCTTATGGTGCATGAACATTCGCCCAATAGCAATTACAATGTGGTCAAGAGTTTAGTGGGAGGCAGTGGTGTGGTGGTATTGTTGCTGGATTAGTAATCCAGAGACCCAGGATAATGCTCTGGGGACCTGCGTTCAAATCCCACCATGGCAGATGGTGAAATTTGAATTCAATAAAAAATGGGGACTTAAAAGTCTAAAGATGACTGTGATACGATTGTCGTAAAAACACATCTGGTTCACAAATGTCCTTTAGAGAAATAAATCTGTCATCCTTCCCTGGCCTGGCCTTTGCGTAACTTCAGATACATAATGTGGTTGACTCTTAAATGCCCTCAGGGATGGGCAGTAAATGTTGGTCCAGCCAGTGATGACCACATCCCATCAGTTAATTTAAAAAAAGAGAGAAATGCAAAAGAGGTGAAGATTCAAAATTTAGTTAAGTTTAGTCAGTGTGATGAAAATCTGTTAATAAGTAATATTGAAGGAAACCACTATTCAAAAGTGAATCAAAGTAATACAGAAGCAATTTATTCCCCTAGAAATAAATGCTCTGCTTGTTAAAATGAAAGGCCGTGAGCAACATAAAATTAAAAGATTTTTAAAAAAGCATATATTTCCTGGAAATTGAAAGGAATGTCAAAGTCAATATACTACATTCTGCACTCTCCTTTCCTTCTCTAGGAACAATATGCTTTGATTTGATTTGATTTATCATTGTCACATGTATTAACATACAATGAAGAGTTCCTTGAGCGCTATACAGACAAAGCATACCATTCATAGAGAAAGAAACGAGAGAGTGTAGAATGTAGTGTTACAGTCATAGCTAGGGTGTAGAGAAAGATCAACTTAATGCAAGGTAAGTCCATTCAAAAGTCTGACAGCAGCAGGGAAGAAGTTGTTCTTGAGTTGGTTGGTATGAGACCTCTGACTTTTGTATCTTTTTCCCGTTGGAAGAAGATGGAAGAGAGAATGTCCAGGGTGTGTGGGGTCCTTAATTATGCTGGTTGCTTTTCCGAGGCAGCGGGAAGTGTAGACAGAGTTAATGGATGGGAGGCTGGTTTGCGTGATGGATTGGGCTACATTTGTAGTTCCTTGCGGTCTTGGGCAAAGCAGGAGCCATACCAAGCCTGTATAATGTGCAAATTACTTTCCTGCAATATTTTTGGTTAATCTTCTGAGAGAGGATCTGCAGAACCAACTCAGTGCAGCAAACCTCAGACAGAGCAACGCAGAGAACAAGCGCAGATATCTCAGCCCTTTTTTGAAACAATACGTTTCACTGTATACCAATACAAGTGACAATAATAAATCAAATCAAATCAATAATTCTTTTGAACTTTTATTTAATATTAGGCAATTTTTAATTAATATTAGTCTGCGTGCATTTCCTCTGGGTGCTCTGGTTTCCTCCCACTCACAAAAGACCTGCAGCTTAGGTAGATTGGCCATGATAAATTGACCCCTATTGTCAGGGGGATTAACAGAATAAATACGGGGAGTTTACAGGGATAGGGCCTGGGTGGGATTGTTGTCATTGCAGGCTTGATGGCCGAATGGCCTCCTTCTGCACTGAAGGGATTCTATGATTCCGTCAAAATCTGGATGGGCTGAAGCAATGTGAGAAATTTGAGGTCGGAGAATGGTGATATAAATTAACATAAGGAAATGGCACACAGGTTGTCCTAGCCTCAGAGGAAGAGGGTAGCATGGCAGACATCTCAATGAACAGCAACTTACCAAAAATAATGTAAGCAAAATCACAGTAATGAAGAAAGCAGTGGTATGAAAGAGCAACAGGGCGGCACGGTACCACAGTGGTTAGCACTGCTGCTTCACAGCTCCAGGGACCTGGGTTCGATTCCCGGCTTGGGTCACCGTCTGCATGGAGTTTGCACATTCTCCTCGTGTCTGCGTGGGTTTCCTCCGGGTGCTCCGGTTTCCTCCCACAGTCCAAAGATGTGCGGGTTAGGTTGATTGGCCATGCTAAAATTGCCCCTTAGTGTCCTGAGATGCTTAGATTAGAGGGATTGGCGGGTAAAATATGTAGGGATATGGGGCTAGGGCCTGGGTGGGATTGTGGTCGGTGCAGACCCGATGGGCCAAATGGCCTCTTTCTGCACTGTAGGGTTTCTATGATGATGAAATCCCAATGATCAGATCAGTCATATTCTCATTGAAAGCCAGGGGTTAAATGACCTACTCCAGTACCTATGTTCAGGTGAATTTTTTCCAAGGTGTTTAAAGGATGAAAATGAGAACATTGCCGATGCCCGAACTATAATCTACCAATGTTCCTTTGATTCAGGAAAATTGCAAATGTCACTTCACAATGCAAGAGAATGCACAATGTCAGACTTTAACCTAGTGTTGTGAGACCTCTTTCAGTGCAAGAAAAGTGAGTGAAAGAAACTGGGAGATGATAGACCAGTTGGCCTAACACCTGTTGTCTGGATATTGCTAGAGTTTAAAATTAATAATAGTTTGAATGAATACTTTGAAACACATTGATCTCGGCAGATCTGGCAGCATCTGTAAGGAGAGAAAAGAGCTAACATTTTGAGTCCAAATAACCCTTTGTCAAAGCTAGATTCTAGCATCCGCAGTAATTTGCTTTTATGGATTTGCAAAGGGTCTTTGTCAGACCTGCAAAACGTGAATAACGTCTGCCTCGCTTCACCATTTGTAAAGGATATGTCATGCCTGACAAACCTGATTGGAATTTTTTGAAGAGATATGTAAAGTTGTGGACACAGGAAAGCCTATGGATATTATTAAGCTGGACTTCTAGAAGGCATAAGAAGTCGAAGCTTATAGAATTGATGGCAAATTATTAACCTAGTTAGGTCATTCTTTGACTGAGTGGTAGGAGTCAGAGAGTAGGGATAATGGACAAGTACTCAGATTGGCAGGATGTAAGCAGTGGTATCCTGCAAAGATCTATGTTGGGGTCTCAATCTTTCATCATATTTATTAACAACATAGATATTGAAAGCCACACACCCAAGTTTGCTGATGGCACAAAGATAGGTGACATTATACATAGTTTAGATGGGAGCATCAAATTATAAACAGATATTTGTGGATTAAGTGAAGGAGCAAAAATATGGTAAGTTATTTTCAATCTCAGCAAAAGTAAGGTAATTCACCTTCGATCTAAAATGGATAGAACTTTCTAAATGATGAAAAGCCAGAGCCAGTGGATGTCCAGAGTGTTAATGGGCTAAATGTTATCAGACCTTTGGGGAGGGGCTGGGAGGTGGACAGGAGGGTAAAATGGTGATGGAAAGCATCATAGAATCATAGAATCCCTACAGTGCAGAAGGAGGCCATTTGGCCCATTGAGCCTGCACCGACAACAATCCCACCCCACTTATTTATCCTGCTAGTCCCCCTGACACTAAGGGGAATTTAGCATGGCCAATCCACCTAACCTTTGGAGTGTGGGAAGAAACCGGGGCACCCGGAGGGAATCCACACAGACATGGGGCGAACACGGGAATCTGGACATATTCCAGCCACTACAGATTATTATCGAAGGTGGGAAAGGCAGCAGCATGGTGACATGCAGATTGGAGGCACATGGCCTATTAAGTCACTGAATTAGCCTACTGATGGCCATTTTATGGCCTCACTGGGATCTTACTGGCATCAGAATGACCCGTGTCACATGCTGCATTCATCAGATTCACTGAAGTAGTCTTCCAGTGGCTTCCTTTGGGTTTGAGGCTTCACGGCCCACCGAGGGGTCTCCTCAATGGCAATGGTTGCTCCAATGGCTCCAATACCACAGCTGAAAATTTACCATTCTGAATCGCACCAGCGCATATTTTTCTTTTTTGTTGTCCTTTTGAGTGTGCCTCAGTGTGTAGGCTCCCACTCCTCCCTGCACACCAGGACTGCCCACCCTGTGTCAGTGGCGCTGCTCAGACTGCAGATTTTTTGGCCCAGGAAGGCAGGTCGCCATCCTTAATGGAACTCCGTCCCCGTGCATCTTCCTCATAGTATCACAGAATTCCTACAATACAGAAGGAAGCCATTCGGCCCATCGAGTCTGTACCGACCACAATTCCACCCAGGCCCTATCCTTGTAACTCCAACTATTTACCCTGATAATCCCCTTGACACTAAGGGCAATTTTTAGCATGGCCAATCAACCTAACCCGCACATCTTTGGTGTGTGGGAGGAGACCAGAGCACCCGGAGGAAACCCACGCAGCCACAGGGAGAATGTGCAAACTTCATACAGACAGTCACCTAAGACTGGAATTGAATGCAGGTCCCTGGTGCTGTGAGACAGCAGTGTTAATAAACTTTAAAATTTAATTTAGGGATGGCACAGCGGCACAATGGTTAGCATTGCTGCCTCACAGCTCCAGGGACCCGGGTTCAATTGCTGGCTTGGGTCACTGTCTGTGTGGAGTTTGCACATTCTCCCTGTGTCTGCATGGGTTTCCTCCGAGTGCTCCGGTTTCCTCCCACAGTCCACAGATGAACGGGTTAGGTGCATTGGCCATGCTAAATTGCCCTTTAGTGTTCCAGGATGTGTAGGTTAGAGGAATTAGTGGGGTAAATATGTGTGGTTCGGACCTGGGTGGGATTGTGGTTGGTGCAGACTCAATGGGTCAAATGTCCTCCTTCTGCACTGTGGCGATTCTATGGCAATAAATGTCCTTGATGCCCACATCATCTGAACATGTAAAAAAAGCACAACAGTCTCAATGGTTAAATTACCTCCTCCTGCTCCTATTAATTTGGCAAGGTTGAAACTTTGGGTGAAAGGAATAATTGGACTCAGTTAAAGATGCTTTGGTCCAATTCTGGTCTCTGGGTAATTCAAAAACGGTGCAAGGCCTGAACATATTCCTTTTGTTTGCCGAGAACAGGTACTTGTTTGCATTTCTTCCAGAAATATGTCTACTGTGAGATGTGTTTTTGCAATTGGGCAATGCTTGCTGAATAATTCTGAGTGTGCTAATAGCTACACTAAAACCAGTTTACAATCAGCCGAGTTTGTAACATGGGGGGCTTAATAATGCTTGCTCGAAATGACGTACATCTGTACGCAAGGACCCGTTCCCTGCAATAAAAGCAACATGCCCAAGCCTTGCACGTTTGTTGAATTATCCAGGAGCTTGCGGACCCTACAGTTCCCAATTGCTTTCTCCTTAGCAGTGCCTCAGACAATCAGAGTCAACTTTCCAACCAATCAGCACCCCTTTTCCCCTGTAGAACCAGTTGTCATGATCATTTGAAATTTGTTATTCTTGCATTTGTCCCAATGAGTGCAAGGCAAACAGCATTGACAACGTGTCTCCCTTTATAAGTTCTGTACTACCAAGTGATTGCTCATCCACAGTATCCACAGAATAGTGAAACATTGTCAAATCTTACCTAATTGCTCTGCCTTTCTGGGGGATAACAGCAGCACTCTTCATCATCCTGCCCTAAGGTGCAATGTGCAAGGAGTTTATGAAAACATTAATTACGAGGAGTAACTGAGTGGAATATCTTTACCGGAGAGCATATCTCAGAGACTAATATTGGAAAGGAGACTGTGTACAATGTAAAATGTTTCTGGTGCTGTGTTTCAGAGTATTTGGCGCTGCCATCTTTCTCACCTCCACACTCAATATGCTCATCCCATCTGCAGCTAAGGTGCACTATGGTTTCGTGATGTTCGTCAGGATCCTGCAGGGACTGGTAGAGGTACGTCTGTCTCTCCTGGGGTACGGGAGCAATGCTGATTAATTCACAGAATCCCACAGGGCACTCACAATACATTGCAGTAATCTCTGAAAAACCTACACTTCCCTCTGACATTCTCCATCACGTCCTTTATGCGTTATCCATTTAAACTGATGGAAACTGCACTCCTCTCACACCATGACCTGTTCCCTCCTTGCAGATGTTTGTCGATCTATTTATTGTGTGTTTTCAACCTTTACTATTTCCATTTCTCACAGTTGCAATCTTTCTTTTTCTTAAATTTACCTTCGAATTGTTAATGTTTTACTCCAGATTATATCGTGTCATGTTTCTGAAGCTAATTGCTGTAACCAGCAATTTTAATTTTAATTAGTACTACAATTCATTTGGCTGTTGCAGAATGTTTTGTAGCAATACAGATATCTGGTTATGCAGAGGTCTGCTTTAACAAAAAGGAGAAAGGTAACCTTGATATGAGCTATGTTATTGTTTGGAAATATAACAGTAACTGAACTGCAAGATACATTCACACCTCTCAAAATTCTTGAACATTGCTTTCTCCATGTTGTCGCCATCAATATTTTAAAACGAATAAAACGTGTTGATGTTTACTTAGATGACTGATAAATTACAGACCTGCTTGGTGCTCTGTGTAAAAACATAACTGATGTATGTTTGCAGGGAGTCACGTACCCAGCCTGCCATGGCATTTGGAGTAAATGGGCTCCACCACTAGAGAGAAGCAGGCTGGCAACCACCTCATTTTGTGGTAATTAGCATTTTTTTTTCCCTGTAAGTTATTTTTTTTTAAACGCATCAAATGTTGTAATGCAACCTTTGAATGGGACCTCACTTGCATCCTGATTGCGCACTGTTCTTCCCGCAGGTTCATATGCTGGAGCCGTCGTTGCTATGCCTTTAGCTGGGATTCTAGTGCAATACACTGGATGGCCTTCTGTGTTTTATGTGTACGGTAGGTTCTACATTTCCGTGACGCAGGTGATTTTTGGGCAGCCTGCCTTAGGTACAATCCGCCCATGAGCTTCAATACTTTCTTACTTATTTATTGTCACAAGTAGGCTTACATTAACACTGCAATGAAGTTACTGTGAAAATCCCCTAGTAGTCACACCGGGGTGGCATGGTGCCACAGTGGTTAGCACTGCTGCCTCACAGCACCAGGGACCCGGGTTTGATTCCCGGATTGGGTCCCTACTGTCTGTGTGGAGTTTGCACATTCTCTGCGTGTCTGCGTGGATTTCCTCTGGGTGCTCTGGTTTCCTCGCACAGTCCAAAGATGTGCGGGTTAGGTGCATTGGCCATGCTAAATTGCTCCTTAGTGTCAGGGGGACTAGCTAGAGTAAATGCATGGGGTTATGGGGATAGGGCCTAGGTGGGATTGTGGTCGGTCAAATGGCCTCCTTCTGTACTATAGGATTCTATGATTTTATGACTGCGGCGCCTGTTCGGGTACACTGAGGGAGAATTTAGCATTTCCAATGCATCTAACCAGCACGTCTTTCGGACTGTGGAAGGAAACCGGAGCACCTGGAGGTAACCCACGCAGGGAGAACGTGCAGACTTCACACGGACAGTGACCCACTGGGAATGGAACCCAGGTCCCTGGCGCTGTGAGGCAGCAGTGCTAACCACTGTGCCACCGTGCCACCCAGAACACAAAAGGGTACTTGCTTCTGTATTTATTCAAGGCTGGGTTAGGTAGATTTTTGACTGACAAGGGATTCAAGGGCGATGGGGTGGTGGGGCAGCTTTACCGGGTGGACAGGAAAGTGGAGTTGAGACCACAATCAGATCAGCCATGATCTAAGCAAACAGTGGAGTAGGTTTAAAGAGCTGATTGACCTATTCCTGCTTCTAGATCCTGTTTTCCTGTTTCTAAACTTTCTGCATTTAAAACAATGGAAGGAAAATTAGGGCATTTCCATAATGGATCCATCCTCAGCAACAATAGATTTACTTCTTGCTAGTAAGTTGAAAGTAACTCCCACAGCTCTTTGAATGTTGTTCAAACTAAGAAACTTTACATGTAAATCTGAAGTCAGGAGCAACTCCCTAATATAGCAGTTATTTTTGATTTAAAATGTAAATATCATAACCTGGAGTGTGATTTTGCGTAGAAACATACTTCAAAATCTCACTGGCATTTCTGGTGGTGGGATCTTACGGTCCCACTGATGGCGCACCCCCACCGTGGGTTTCCCGACAGCGAGGGGTGTGTTCAATGTGAGACCCCATTGACAACAGCGGGAACCATACGATCTCACCGCCAACGAGCGGAGCACTGCTTCCCACCGATGCAAAACACATAGCGGAGGGGGAGGAAAATCCCACCCATTGAAAATAGGAGCAGGCGAAGGCCATTCGGCCTGCTCTGTGATTGGGTGTGATAATGGCTGGTCATCCTGCCTTTTACAACACATGCTGGCAGTGGGTGATGTTTCCATCTCCAATACATAATCAGAATATTGTCCTGGGATATTGTTAGAGTATGTCAATCAATATGCATAGTAATAGAGTCATAGAGGTATACAGCATGGAAACAGGCCCTTCACCCAACTTGTCCATGCTGACCAGGTTTCCTAAACTGAGCTAGTCCCATTTGCCTACATTTGGAGCATGTCCCTCTAAACCTTTCCCATCCATGTACCTGTCCAAATGTCTTTTCAGTGTTGTAATTGTACCCGCCTCTACCACCTCCTCTGGCAGCTCATTCCATACACACACCACTCTCTATGTGCAAAAGTTACCCCTCGAGTCCCTTTTAAACCTTTCCCCTCTCAGTTTGAACCTATACCCTCTAGTTTTGGACTCCCCTACCCCTGGGGAAAAGACCTTGGGTATTCATCTTATCTATACCCCTCATGATTTTATAAACATCTATAAGGTCACTATTTTCTATGTTCTAGGAAAAAATCTCCCAGCCTATTCAGCCTATCCTTATAATTCAAACCTTCCAGTCCCAGTACCATCCTTGTAAATCTTTTTTGCACCCTTTCCAGTTTAATATTTTTGTAATTGGGCTAGATGACATTTTATGGTATCAAGGGCAACACATGACTGGTACAAAATGACAGGTGTAGCAATATGATATCAAATATAATTTGAATATTGAATTCCTACACGAGAATAGGTTATTGCAATTTCAGATATATTGATTGGGTGATATTATCATTACACACTAGGGGATTTTCACAGTAACTTCAATGCAGTGTTAAGGTAAGCCTACTTGTGGCACTAATAAATAAACATTTTTAAAAACTTAGGGCAAGATTTTCTGGCTGCACTCACCCCAAAACCGGAAAATCCCACCCGTTGTTAATGGACATTTCCATGGTTCACCCCTCACCTGCTATGATTCCCGTGGCGGGCGGAGTGGGAAAATTCGCCCCTTAATTTAAGATAAGATGTTGAGAGGCATAGATCGGGTGGACTCTCAGAGGACACAGGTTTAAGGTGCTGGGGGTAGGTACAGGGGCGATGTCAGGGGTAAGCTTTTCACACAGAGGGTGTGGGCGAGTGGAATCGGCTGCCGTCAGGGGTGGTGGAGACAAACTCAATAGGGTCTTTTAAGAGACTCCTGGATGAGTACATGGAGCTTAATAGGATGGAGGGTTATAGGTAGGTCTAGAAGGTAGGGATGTGTTCGGCACAACTTGTGGGCCGAAGGGCCTGTTTGTGCTGTAGTTTTTCTATGTTTCTATGTTTCTAATTTCAGTATCAGATATTGAATAGGGTCACAATAAGTAGTAAAATATATAGTTGAGAACTAAAAGTCACCTGAGATGTTAAGAGTTAGTAGTTATGAACCACATGCATATCTGGTCCAACTGAGGGACCACTGGTTAACTAAAGCTTCAATCTCAATTTTAATTTGGCATAGCATTCTGAAACTTCCAGAAGATTTGGCCATTAATGCAAAATGTAGTTTATTCTTTTGAAAAATGTGTTCTTGTTTGGCAAAAATAGCAGTGAGATAAGTGGTACGTTATGCTGATTTGTTTCTGAAATTATCATCATCTTGATACTGCTCCTGTATTTATTAAGTACATACATTACAAAAACAAACAAATGTTTTAAATAAATCTGTGGAGAATATTGCTCAGGAGTGCTTTGTAGTTCCATCAATGGAAAATGGGCTAGTATTTACTGTCTCAGAAGCCAGGCAAACATTTGCACTCAATAGGTTCAATATTCCTGAGTGCATGCCTCTTGTCTACAATTTTCAACTTTCACGTTGTGTGAGCTATCTTGCCAATGTATAAGGTTTGAGACAATCTACCCTTAAAATATTAAACTTAAAGTTTAAAACTAAGTTAAAGCTTATTTATTAGGGGCAGCACAGTAGCACAGTGGTTAGCACTGCTGCTTCACAGCGCCAGGGACCCAGGTTCGATTCCTAGCTTGGGTCACTGTCTGCGTGGAGTTTGCATGTTCTCCCCGTGTCTGCGTGGGTTTCCTCCAGGTGCTCCGGTTTCCTCCCACATCCTGAAAGACGTTCTGGTTAGGTGCATTGACCCGAACAGGTGCTGGGCTGTGTCGACTAGGGGAATTTCATAGTAACTTCATTGCAGTGTTAATGTAAGCCTTACTTGTGACTAATAAATAAACTTTAAAAAGTAGGCTTGCATCAACACTGCAATGAAGTTACTGTGAAAATCCCCGAGTCGCACCTGTTCGGGTACACTGAGAGAAAATTTAAGCATGGCCAATGCATCTAACCAGCACGTCTTTTGGACTGTGGGAGAAAACCGGAGCGCCCGGAGGAAACCCACGCAGACACCAGGAGAACGTGCGGACTCCGCACAAACAATGACCCAAGCCGGGAATCGAACCCAGGTCCCCGCGCTGTGAGACAGCAGTGCTAACTACTGTGCAACTGTGCCGGCCTTACTACTATTCCGCTTTCAGATAGTGGGTGCCTGGCTGTGCACTTCTAGCATTTTGTGTGCTTATTTCAGGTGTCCGATTTTCATATTTTCTTTCCACATTACATGATTTTTTTTGTCGATGTTAACAATTTGCACAAATAGTTACCAAATAACAAGATATTAAATAACTAACAGTTGACCTAGTGATATTTTATATAATAGCATCCAATTTCTGCACTTACATAGTTTATTTCATGTTTCTTGCTTTATTCTGTTTTGAATCAGGGTCATTTGGAATGCTGTGGTATATGTTCTGGATTCTGGTATCGTATGAAAGTCCTGCAACACATCCGACTATCACAGATGAGGAGCGCATCTACATTGAAGAAAGCATTGGTGAAAGTGCCAAACTTATTGGAGGAATAGATGTATGGACTTTCTAGATACACTTTATTTTTTTAGAACATTTCAGTTAATTGTACGCAAATACAGCTCTGGGTAAATGCAAACATATGCTCAAAGCTCTGTGCATGCATAACCACATTTATTGATCATGCACATATCAGCCCCTTTAAGTCTAAACCTATGCATGTAAACTTTGTTCCTATATTCTGAAACATGGGCATAATGTTATCCTAAATTACATGTAAGAACTCTACTCTTGCATATCATTAGAATCATAGAACCCCTACAGTACAGAAAGAGGCGAGCGGCCCATCAAGTCTGCACCAACAACAATCTCACTGCTCTATCACCGTAACCCCACATATTTAGCCTGCTAATCTCTGTGAAACTAAGGGGCAATTTGGCATGACCAGTCCACCCAACCCGTACATCTTTGGGCACGAAGAGGTAATTTACCATGGTCAATCCACCTAACCCATACATCTTTGGACTGTGGGAGGAAACCGGAGCATCCGGAGGAATCCCACACAGACATGGGTAGAACATGCAAACTCCACACAGTCACCTGAGGTTGGAATTGAAACTGGGTCCCTGACGCAGTGACGCAGCAGTGCTATTCACTGTGCCACCGTGCCACCCATACTGCGTATGTGCACCAAGCATCCATACTTAAATTCATACATTAACTGGACTTACACAATTGCAATTCTGCTTGCTGGCTCTTGAAGTTTTGATAAGAAGAAAATACTTTTCCCATTAGTACTTTTTTGTAGCATTAGAAACTAGAGCAACAGATTGTTTGTACATTTTTGTTTTAAAAACTTTAGCGTATATGTTTAAAATGTTGCAGTGGCTGGCGAATGTGACTTTTAAAAAATTGTGAGAGTTGATCCTCCTCAAGGTGGTTTGTATTCTGGTGTAAGATACCAAACATGCAGATCTTGTTGCTCCAATAATAGAACTGCCACATTATAACTCAAAATGCACAGGTGTTACATTTCCTTTTGCAAAGAAATAGAAAATAGGCATTTCTGAGTCTTAACCATTGTTTTAGCAGAATGCAAAGTAGAATCATAGAATCCCTACAGTGCAGGAGCAGGCCATTCAGCCCATTGAATCCACACCAAATCTCTGAACAAGCATCTTACCCAGACCCTATGCCCGTAACCCCACATATTTACCCAGCTAATCCCCCTAATTTACACATCTTTGCATGCCAAGGGATAATTTAGCATGGTCAATCAACCTAACCTGGACTGTGGGAGGAAACTGGAGCATCCGGAGGAAACCCACACAGACAAGGGGAGAACGTGCAAACACCAAACGGACAGTCCCTCTGGGACATCCTCTTTCTCCAGCATTGCAATGATCTCCCTGACCAATACTGCCACGCCTCCCCATTTCCTATCTTTTCTAAACACCCTGCACCCAGAAATATTGAACACTCAGTCATGCCCTTCCCTTAGCCAGGACCCTGTTCTTGTCCCAACATCATATTTCCTGCAATGCAATCTGCACCTGTAACTACCCAATTTTATTTACTATACCATGCATTTACATACATAATAACCCTGATTTAGACTTCATTACTTTCTCCCTAGCTCCGACTTCACTAATGAACTTATTATCCTCCATACCAGTGCTTTCTGTTCAACCCAATATTTTGTGCATCCTGATATTCCTCTCTAATATTTCCTATTGGTTCCCACAGCCTGCTGAGTTATTTCAAAGGCCTCCTGACAGTAAGAGCAAAACGTCCCAGCTCTGTTCAGGTGCAACCTGTCCAGCTTCTACAGATGCCAACTCCTCCAGAGTCAGTCCCAGTGTCGGTGGAATCTAAAACCCTTCCTCCTGTACCATCCTTGCAGCCACACATTCTTCTGCCTTATCTTCCTATTTTTTGTTTTATTCAATGTGGGACATGGCCAGCATTTATTGCCCATTCCTAGTTGCCCTTGAAGGGCAGTTGAGAGTCAACCACAGTGATGTGGCTCTGGAGTCACATATAGGCCAGACTGGATAAGGACAGCAGATTTCCTTCCCTAAAGCACATCAGTGAACCAGATAGTTTTTTCTGACAATCGACAATGGTTTCATGGCCATCAGTAGGTTATTAATTCCAGATTTTTTTAAATTGAATTCAAATTCCATCATCTGCCGTGGCGGGATTTGAACCCAAGTTTGCAGAACATTAGCTGAGTTCCTGTATTAATAGTCTAGCGATAATACCACTAGGCCATCGCCTTTCTGACTTCACTTTCACTTGACACTGAGCGTAATCAAGAGATCACTACATTTGGGGTCCTGCTTGTGAGCTTTCTGCCTAGCTCCCTAAATTCTGATTGCCGGACCTCATCCCTCTTCCTACCTAAGTCATTGGTACCAATGTGCCCCATCCCTCTTCCTATTGGTACCAATGTGGACCATGACCTCTGGTTGTTCACTCTTCACAAGAAGCATGTCCTGCAGCCACTCCGTGACATCCCTGACCCTGCCACCAGGGAGGCAACATACTGTCCTGCTTGTTCCCCTAACCAGCAAATTCCCTATTGCTATTGCTCTCCCTTTCTTCTTCCTCTCCTCCTGTGCAGCTGAGCCATTTCATGGTGCCACCAACCAGCCTCTGCCTGAATTCTTCCGAGGAGCCAATGTCTTCACCAGCTTTCCAAATGGAAAACCACTTTCTGAGCAGACCCGAGGGAACTCCTTCACTACCTGCCTAGTTTGTTCGGACTGCCTGCAGGTCATCCATTCCCTTTCAGCTTCCACGCCCTTAAGCTGTGATGTGACCACCTCTCTGAATGTGCTATCCACAGAGCTCTCAGCCTCACGGTTGTGCCACAACAATTCCAGCCGCTGCTGTTCTAGCTCTGAAAGCTGAGCCCACTTTTCTGAAGCTGGCAGCACTTCCTGCACCTCTGATTGCCTCGGGCACTGGTAGCATCCAGGACTTCACACATATTACAGGATATGCATTCCTTTCGACTGAGCTGCACTACCATGTCTTAACTTTACTTCTCTAGCATTAACTCTATTCTATTTTGGATTACTTGTGACAATACCACTATACCTTATCTTACTATATAGGCTGTAATTTCCCTTTGTTCCAGACATTAGTTTTTCACGCACTGCTCTTTACATTGAGCACTTACTGGCCAGTCTGCTTACCAGTTTCCCGTGACAGGTTGTAGTTTTTTCCAACAGTTGCCTCACAGTAGCTGGAAAAAAAAATCACCAAATAAACAGCTCCTTCTCTTGCAGCAGGGCAAGGCCACTTTCTGAAGGATGAAAAGGTTAGAAAGCAAAAAGCAAAAGAGCACCTCTTTCCCATTTGCACCAAATTCCCACTTGGATCCACATTTCCAAATGTACTCAATTGGAGTGTGTCTCACTCAGGATGAAACTTCCCCCACTGTTAATGCTTAGAAAAATGATGATAAATCACAACTCCAGAACGAATTAAATGAAATGCCCCAAAATATGTTTTTCTTATTGAGCGCAGGTTATGAAAATAGGCAAACCTTTTACAATTTGTCTTCAATTAGATGATTTGCACACCATAGAACCATTTCGGTTCCTCCCAAAATAACTTGGAAATAGTGAAATCTAAAACTAGTTGAGAAAGCAGTGCTGCATGATCGATTACTATTGATATTATTGATTCTTCACCTGTTATAAATGATAATATAGTGCGGACCAGCTGATAATGAAATAGTTATGTTCCAAATTTTAAAAATAGTACATTTTTGGGTAAATTGGATGTTCATCAAATGACACGTCCCTTCAGCAACAAATACTTAACACTTTGTTTTACCAAAAAACTGATTAGTTAAATGTATTAAAGGGGAGGCAGTGGTGTAGTGGTATTGTCACTTGACTGGTAATCCAGAGACCCAGGGTAATTCACTGGGGACCAGGGTTCAAAGCCCACTACAGCAGTTGGTGAAATATGAATTCACTAAAAAAAAATCTGGAATTAAAATGGTGGCACGGTGGCACGATGGTTAGCACTGCTGCCTCACAGTGCCAGGGACCCGGGTTTGATCCCAGCTCGGGTCACTGTCTGTGCGGAGTCTGCATGTTCTCCCCCTGTCTGCGTGGGTTTCCTCCAGGTGCTCCGGGTTCCTCCCACACTCCAAAGTTGTGTGGGTTAGGTGCATTGGCCATGCTATATTTCCCCTTTGTGTACCGGGATGCGTAGGTAAGAGGGATTCGTGGGGTAAATATGTGGGTTGCAGGGATGGGTAGGATTGTTGTCGGTGCATATTCGATGGGCTGAATGGCCTCTTTCTGCACTGCAGGGATTCTATGATTCTATGAAAAGTCTAATGGGAACTATGAAACCATTGTCGATTGCCGTAAAAACCCATCTGGTTCACTAATGTCCCTTGGGGAAGGAAATCTGCCACCCTTACCTGGTCTGACCTACATGTGACTCCAGAGCCACAACAATGTGGTTGACTCTCAACTGCCCCCTCAATTAGGGATGGACAATGAACGCTGGCCTTGCCAGTGATGCCCAAATCCCATAAAAGAATAAAGAAAGCAAAACTATTTCATGGCTAGAATTTCACGCTGGGCGTCTGTGTATGATTGGAAGAGGGTGTAATATGCGCTTCCTGCTACAATCAGACCCCGACTCTGATTTCATGCTGGCGACCCAATTAACTGGCATCCAGGGAGGAATGCGTGCTGAGTAAGGCTCAGCATTGCCCAGTGGTGTGCGGGATGTTGTGGGGGTGGGGTGTGGGCGTGCAGGAAGAGGACAGATATTGAGCAAAGTGTGGCTGAGGGTGGGCATTTCCATCGAGCTGCCTGAAGGCTGATTGCCGATATGTCGTTCCCTCAGGGAGCTGCAGGATTTTTCCAGTGAAATGTGGGCAAAGAGTGCCACGAACTCTCTCTCTGTAATGCAACTTCCAACAACCGACAGCATAACACACAACATCTCAACCCTCAACAATCTTCCTTTATTTTATTTCATCCTGGAGACATTTTGCAGCAGAGGCAACGGCCTAGTGGCATTATCGCCAGACAATTATCCAGAAACTCGGCTAATGTTCTGGGCACCAGGGTTTGAATCCCGCCATGGCAGATGGTGGAATTTGAATTCAATAATGAATATCTGGAATTAAGAATCTACCGCTGACCATGAAACCATTGTCGGAAAAAAATCATCTGGTTCCTTTAGGGAAGGAAATCTGCCGTCCTTACCCGGTCTGGCCAACATGTGACTCCAGAGCCACAGCAATGTGGTTGACTCTCAACTGCCTTGGGCAATGAGGGATGGGCAATAAATGCTGGGTAGCCGGTGACGCCCGTGTCCCATGAATGAGTAAAAAAATACAAATTTCACACCAACCTTGATCGAGTGTGAGTCAAGAACGCGAAGACTAAGTTAAAAGTGAGGAATGGGAGGTTTAGGGGGGATTTAAGGAAAAACCTTTCTACTCAGAGGGTGGTGACGATCTGGAATGCACTGCCTGGGAGGGTGGTGGAGGCGGGATGCCTCACATCCTTTAAAAATGACCTGGATGAGTAACTGGCACGCCATAACATTCAAGGCTATGGGTCAAGTGCTGGCAAGTGGGATTAGATGGGCAGGTCAGGGCATTTCATGCATCAATGCAGACTCGATGGGCCGAAGGGCCTCGTCTGCACTGTAGTGTTCTGTGATTCTGTGACCACCTGCCGACTAGCCTGTCCGCTAACTGTAAAAGTGCATGGGCCCCGCCAAAGTCCTAATAATTGGCTCCTTAATGGGCTTAATTTCCTGCTTAATTGTTGGTGGGTCCGCTTCTGACTCTCACATGTGTCTGTCAACTGCAATGTTATGCTCAGATGCAACTAACACTATGTCATGTGATTGGAGGTCGGGCTCACACTTACTCATTCAATTCTGGCCCGTGTGTAATAGGTTTATGGTTGTGATACGATTTTCTGATGTTTATTATAGCAAATTGAGTTTGATTTCTAAATGGACTTGATGCAATAAAATTGACTCACCCGCACCCTCATGTAATTCGATTTGTCTCTTTTTTTTAGAAATACAAGACGCCATGGAAAAAGTTCTTTACCTCTATGCCAGTCTATGCAATAATTGTGGCAAACTTCTGTAGAAGTTGGACTTTCTACTTGCTGCTGATTAGCCAACCTGCCTATTTTGAAGAAGTGTTTGGATTTGAAATCAGCAAGGTAACTTGAGTTCCAAGGGAGTGTGTTCACAACGAGGCAGACAATTTGCCTCGTTCTGATTTGTGCAATCATTTTACACAGCAGACTGTTGGGTTATGGGGATAAGGCAGGAAAGTGGAGTTGAGAATCATCACATCAGATCCGTCATGATCTCATTGAATGGCAGAGCAGAGTCGATGGGCCGAATGGCCCAAAGGTGTTCAGGTTAGCTGGATTGGCCATGCTAAATTGCTCCTTAGTGTCCCAAGATTAGGGGGATTAGCAGAGTAAATACATGGGGTTACACAGATAGGACAGGGGCTGGGCTTGGGTAGGATGCTCTGTCCTTCCACAGTCCAAAGGTGTGCGGGGTAGGTTGATTGGCCATGATAAATTGACCCTCGTGTGAGGGGGATTCGTAGTGTAAATATGCGGGGTTATGGGGATAGGGCCTGGGTGGGATTGTGGTCGGTGCAGATTTGATGGGCCGAATGGCCTCCTTCTGCACTGTAGGGATTCTATGATTCTATGGTCCACTTCTGCTCTATTTCTTATGATCTTAATGTTGTTAGAGCAATGCTATTAATCTCCACATTCCGGGTTTAAACCTATGTGAATGCTTTGAAGAAATCCCTTTTCGCCAATGCAAATACGACATTTATCATATCTCCTCTCAAGAATACCTTGCTCACACTACAAATGAGGAATGCCTTGTGTGCATTCCTGCCACCCAGGTTTGCTACATTTGTGAAGGAAGGCATTATTTAAAATTTAAAGAACTGTATCTCAGCCAGTGCAGTTAAACACATTGGCCAGAATGCCACCACCATTCACGCCGGCAGGATTTTCCCATTCGGCTGCAGTGAATGGAGAATTGGCTGGGTGCCAAATTCTCTGACCTTGCTGCAGTGGGGTCGTGGTGTGAACGGCTGGTAAGATTGCGCCCATTGACTAAGACAGATGAATGGGGATTTTACCTTTTTTTCCTAAGTGCCGGACGGACTTGAAAATGGGAGAGTTTCAGATCCGTCTTTTGGGCGTGTTTCCTGGCTCCCCCCATATGGACTCTGCATGCATAATTCTCAGCAAGCTTATTGCTTGCTGAAGAAGCCTGTTGGCAGGGCTTAACACGCCCGAAAGCCTGCAAAGGGAGGCAGTGCACATGTGCAGTCCTCTGATGCTTTATGCCCCACTTTACCACTGCATTGTGCCCGAAAAAAGGCGCAATGCGATGGTAAAATTGCCCTATGGACTTTTTGAAGATTGAGGCCAGTTCTGGAGGCTTCCAGCCAAGCTGTGATAGGTACTTGAGGCATCCATTTCCCTCCCATAAAGGTACCTTGACAAAAGCAGGAATGACAACACCAGGTTAAAGTCCAACAGGTTTATTTGGTAGCAAAAGCCACACAAGCTTTCGGAGCTGCAAGCCCCTTCTTCAGGTGAGTGGGAATTCTGTTCACAAACAGAGCATATAAAGACACAAACTCAATTTACATGAACATAGAACATAGAAAGCCACAGCACAAACAGGCCCTTCGGCCCACAAGTTGCGCCGATCACATCCCCACCTCTAGGCCTATCTATAGCCCTCAATCCCATTAAATCCCATGTACTCATCCAGAAGTCTCTTAAAAGACCCCAACGAGTTTGCCTCCACCACCACCGACGTCAGCCGATTCCACTCACCCACCACCCTCTGAGTGAAAAACTTACCCCTGACATCCC